>NC_080092.1:10205923-10508741 GCF_950005125.1 Chionomys nivalis | reverse complement strand
CATCCTAGGAGTCGGCAACAGTCTCACTGTGGAGTTAGGAAACAGGAAAGTAAAATATGAACTGTCTATACAATGGAATATTATTCGACTATAAAAATGAATAAAATGTACTTACTACAACCTCCGAAACATGCTAAGTGAAAGAAACCAAACACAAAAGGCCACATGTTGTACAACCGATTTAATGTAAAATGTCTAGAGCGAGCAAATCCACAGAGACAGGTGGTGGATGCCAGCGGTTGTATGAAGAATTAGACACTGACTACACTACCAAGCCTGGGTTTTCTTTGGGGTGATGAAAAAGTCTGGCCTAGTGGGAACACAACACCCTGAAATCCATAGTGGTTACATGTCATGGATGTACTAGTGTTTTTGAATTGTTTTAATAAGTTAAAATTGCAGAAATGATAAATTTTATGTTGTGTGTAATGCGCCACAATAAACAAATAGGAATTTTTAAAAGTCTGATATTTTTCAGTCCAAAATGCAAAGTCTCCACCTACCTATGAGAAAACACCTGAGGAAGGAACTCAATCTGAGACATTTCCCTCAACAAAATTGTCCAGTTCTCTTCAACAGTGCCCGGGTCACAAAACACAAAGCCTCAGGTATTGTCATAAGTTAGGAATGGTCACGAAGGGGAAAAGTAGAACAGGAAACGGCAGTAAGCAGGCAGTCGGTGAGACAGGCAGTTTATTCAATGCATTCCACTGTCCTGGGGTTACCTAAGACGTTAGCATTAGCGGAAGCTAGGGGTAGACTACAAGGGAATGCCCTAGTATTTTTACAACTTTTTTCCTAACTCTGAAATTATTTCAGAATATAGCTAAAGATAAAGATCAATGTTTTTATCTATGTGCCTTGTGTATCTGAGGTTTGGAAAATGAGTACACAGCAAAAGCTAGCAGTAACAGTGGTCAGCTCACCCTGACCTAGTGTTGAAGTTCCCTAGACCAACAGATACTTTCCAGAGTCACCTGTTTGTTCTTGACCACAACCCTCTGAGGAAGATATTACTGTCTCTCATTTAGAGACATGAGATCAAGGATTGAAAAGTAACACGCCCAAATTCTTACAAAGGGCAATAATAAGTCCATATTTAAAACCAGACCTCACACTTCGGAAGCCATGACACTCTTGAACCTCACTTTGGCCCAGCTTGGGCCCTGCCTATCTCCTCCCTCAACTCACATTGTGAGAGACCCTTGGAGACAGTTTCAACCTTTTCCGTATTCTCCCTTAATACATTGCTGCCCTCACTTTCTGGTCACCTTAAACCAGTGGTTCTCAATCTGTGGGTCGAATGACTCTTTCACTGGGGTCGCCTAAAACTATCAGAAAACAGACATATTTACATTAAGATTCATAACAGTAGTGAAATTACAGTTATGAAGAAGTAGCAACAAAATAATTGTATGGTTGGGGGTCGCCACAGCATGAGGAACTGTGCTAAAGGGTCGCAGCATTAGGAAGGTTGAGAACCAAAGCCTTAAACAACGGAGAAGTTCACCTGTCTGCACTTTTCCTTGCCGCCCACCAGCCATTTTAATCCACCCACCATTTGTGGCAACTTTCAGATTCCTGAATTCCCCCTGCCAGGTTGTTAGACGTGGGTAATGAGCATACTTGTGTCTTTCCTTCTCCATTTTATCTCTCGGGAAGCAGCGAGACTGCATTCCCTGATGATGAAACTTCTGTTGAAACCGAGGAGCTGCCAGAGATGTCCTGCCCTCCAGGATAGGGTGTGGATCTTTCTGTCAGCCCTCATAGACTGGAGATACAGTACCAGCCCTGTGCACCAAGCCTGGAGAGCGGTGATGCACCATCCCAATTCTTAATAGGCCGTGGAAGGATGATTGGGTTATAAAGGCAGAATCAGTTCTGCTTGGAGACAGACGGAATGTAACAGAGAATTCCACAGAAAACATTAATCTCATTATCATAATGCCAAAAACTGGAGGGATCACAGAAGGGTCCATCTTCTCCACCTCCACAAACTACAAAGGTCTTCACACCCAGTATGTTTGGGAGAGATGAGGTGGCGTTCTCCAAAGGGCCAACCCACAGTGCTGCCAAGTCCACGAGGTTCTCTCCGTCTCAGATTCACTCGGAATGCTCACTCTGCTACAGTGGGAATCAGCATGTGTTTGCACAGACTCTACAAACAATCCCAGAGAGCCTTGCCTGGCCCAGCCTCTAATCCTCACTTTCTCTCCTTTGCACGTTTTCCTGCTGAGGGAGAACTTGGTGTCAAAGCATCAGAAGTCACACGGCGGCTGGGAGATAGTTCAGTTAGCAAAATGCTTGCCATGGGAGCAGGCAGACATGAATGCACTACACAAAATGAGGGGCAACGGTGGAGGGGCAGAAGCAGAAGGATTCCTGGAGCTCACTAAACAGCTGCGCTTGCCAAACTGGTGAGTTCCAGGTTTAGTGAGAGACCCTATCTCAAAAATAAAAATAGAGAGTGATAAAGGAAGAAACCTGACATCAACCTATCCACATGCAGGTACACACAGACATATTTACAACATGCACGCGCACACACACACACACACACACACACCACACAGCTGAGAGAAGTAGCATGCTGCCTGAGTTCTGGCCATTATCATCATGACAGATGCTGAAATTTTAGCAGTGCCCATGTTATTTTAGTGGTCAGGTGGGCAAACACCCACTGGAAGATGATATTGCTTCTGTTGTGTTGTGTTGTATTGTGTAAGGCTACAAATGCGAGTTGTGAGTGCAGCTGGTGAGGGAGAGTTCGTGGGATTTTACCACCATTTTCCATCATTGACTTCCGGGTCTAGGAGGCAGTCATGAGTTTTAAATAGCTGCCTTCACATTGACAGGGCAAGTTTTTCCAAAGAAGCAAAGAAGGCTGATTAAAGACCACCCAAATCTGTTGCAGGTTCCCTCGTGGTTCCAGGAGTATTCAAATTAGCTGTGGGTATTGCCCAAGTCTTTGGTGAATGGATACATGAAATAAGATGTATGTAAAGTAATTATTTTAGACTTTATTTTTATTTGTTTGTTGCTATTATCATTACCAGTTTTTTGAGACAGTAGCCCAGGCTAGCCTTGAATTTGCCATGTAGCTATGATTCTTCATTTTTTTGCCTCTGTCTCCCAAGTGTTGGGATTACAAGCATGTGTCGCCATAACCTGGACTCAGTTGTTTTTAATAAGCAGAATATCACCTTATATAATATTCATCAGTTGGCCGCTCTTCTCTACACACACTTGAGGGTTTGCTCTGAACCCAAAACTAAAATCTGGGTTGGGTGTGTTTGCGATCTCCTAGAGCAGGGAAGACAAACCTCGGGTGACTGCATTTTGAAGTGAGGAGCTGGTTGGTGCCTTCAGCACGGTAAGTTTAGATGAGGATGGGACAGTCTGAGTAAAACACAATGCCCGTCACTCAGATTGTCACCTGGCCCAGCTCCCACTGGGAGTTTGTTAAGCCCTTTTTGTCCCATCCCACGGCTGATGGTGACAAAGCAGAAAATGAACACGAGAAATTGCAGGAGCTATGTAACATTATGAACAGTATCCTGTAAAACTTGCGTCCACAAAGAACTCATGATTGAATTAGGCTTGGAAATGGAAGTAGGTGTTGGAAGGCATGGGGTGGTGTGTGCGTGTATGTGTGTAACAGGCTCTTGCTGTGCAGCCCAGGTTGTCCTCAAACTTATAGTTCTCTCTATGCCTTCTGAGTGCTGCTATCACACATCAACAAGTCTTTCTCTTCTCTCCTGCTCCTATCCCCAGGGGCTGGTCTCCTCCCTCCTGCCCCCCCCCTTTCCTATTCCCTTTTCCAAATAAAAACCCTACTTGCAAAAAAAGAGAGAGAGAAAGAAAAAAAGAAAGAAAGAAAGAAAGAAAGAAAGAAAGAAAGAAAGAAAGAAAAGAAAAGTAGGAGAAGCCAAGAGGTGGTAGCACATGCCTTTAATCCCAGCACTCGGTAGGCAGAGGCAGGCGGATCTCTGTGAGTTCGAGGCCAGCCAGAATGAGTTCCAGGACAGGCTCCAAAGCTACACAGAGAAACCCTGTCTCAAAAAAAAAAAAAAGAGAAAGAAAGAAAGAAAGAAAAGAAAGAAAGAGGAAGAAGAGAGGAGAGGAGAGAGAAGAGGAGAAGAGAAGAGAAGAGAAGAGAAGAGAAGAGAAGAGAAGAGAAGAGAAGAGAAGAGAAGAGAAGAGAAGAAGGGGAAAGACGTGAGGATGGATGGAAGCAAGAATAAAGTAACGCACTGCCAGGAGCTAACAGAGGTAGGAGGGGCAAGTGAAGCTAGAATCTTCCATAGGAGTATGTTCCCAGGTATTATGGCTCACACCTGCAATCACAGCACTTGGGAGGCTAAGGGAGGAGGATTTCTCTGAATCCTAGGCAATCCAATGCTGCATCAACAAGATCCTATCTCAATAGACAAAATACACAGCACACACACAAGGGAGCATGCCCACTGGTGCTCTGATTTCAGAGTCCAGGCCTCTAGAACTTTAAGGGAATAAATTGTTCTTGTTCTAAACCACCTAAGTTGTGAACAATGTGTTATGTGGTGGAAGCCTCAGAAACCCACTGCAAGCCATTTCACTTCAAATTGCAAGAGCCTGAACTATAAAAACTGTTGTGTGACCCGTCTAACCAGAGTGGATAAAGAAGAGGTTGTTGTGATCCTCCACTTCATAGCAGATTAGAGCAGACCTTCAGCATTGTGAAGGATTATGGACTTTGGGGTTCCCAAGGATACCACAGGGTACTGACCAGTTGGAGGCAAGACAAGGAGATTCTGCCCACTTTTGTTCAGAAAATCTCTGAAAGGCCCTGAAACTCTGGTTACACTATGCTGTGCCCATTTTACAGGCAACGATTTGGAGCTAAGAAATAAAATTCTTTGCCTGTGGTATTAAGCTGCCGAGTATCTTGTGGTTCCCAGGATTGGTGCCGTGAGCTCAGGTGTAAGACTCTTGACCCTTGGTCTGGAACTTGCTTTTTTTCTCTCTTAAATTCTCCCTGCCGCTGTAAAGTTTCACCAGCCCCTCTTGGGTGTGTGTTGGGGTCGGTCTGTTTCCATCCGTGTGTCAGGTCCTTGCTGGTTTCTTTCAGTCAGTCCTGATTCAGGAAACTTTTCTTTGTGTCTTTGATGACTCCTGCATCCTGTTTTCCCTTTCTAAAACTCTAGTTCTAATGGTTTTTTAGCTCTTTCTGCCTCCAAATGTTCCCACTCCCTTGTCAATATCTGCAGGTTCTTATCCTTGGATTAATCATATTTTCAAGAAAAAAAGAAAAAGCTCTTGCAGCCCACTGCCACTCAGCTGTAAAGAGTAGATGGCGATCCTAATCGGCAGCGGCTAAACCTTGCGTTAGAAGGGCTCAGTCGGAAAAGCACCTGCCAAGCAAGTGTGAAGACCCCAGCTCCACTCGAGCACCTGCATGAAAAGCTGAGCAAGGCTGTGCGTGCGTGCGTGCGTGTGTCTGCAATACCAGCCCCGGAGAGACAGAGACAGGACGATCCTTGGGACTTGGCCAGTCAGCCTAGCCAGACTGGTGAGCTCCGGGCTTAGTGAGGGAACTTGCCTTAAAAATTAAGGTGAAGAGTGGTAAAGAAGGACAGCTATCATTAATTTCTACCATGCATGCACACAAACACACACATATTGTACAAACACACAGGTGTGCAAACCAATTCTTTGGAACCATTTCAATCCTTATTGAGGACAGCCATTTACAGAGGCTGATGTATCTCCTATGATGAACCTGAATACCCAATATCAACTGGGGTAGACGCCTGAAGATTTGTTATTAAGATGAGTATCTACATTGGGCACAGGATAGTATAAAATTATCATTAACATTACTCAAATATATGTTCACAAGCCAGAAAAAAATAAGAGTCAATGCCAACAAGCATTTTGAACACAGAATAACTCCAAAAGAAAGTACACAATGACATCTACAATAAGCAACATCTGAGACAATCTAAGTGGCTGGTTGCAGGCTGCACGCAACCATTTTGGTTCTCTCTGGAGATCTCTGCTATTCCAATGCATTCATTATGCCCTCATGCTCCCGACAGGAATCCTACACAAGCCATGATAGAAACCCAGCTTTGCCAGACGCGGTGGTGCATGCCTGTAAACCCAACACTAAGGAGGCCAGGCAAACAGAATCCAGATCAGCCTAGGCTATAAAGTAAGACAGGGTCTCAAAATAATCAAACAACAGCAATAGAGACAGGGAGACGGCTCGGTGGGTAAGTGTGCACGCATGAGGAACTGAGATTGAATCCCCAGCACACACATAAAAGCAGGGCGTGGTCATGCATGCCTGCAACCTCAGCTTTGGGGAACAGAGATAGGCAGATCCCAGCAAAACAGCAAGCCTTCAGTTCAGTCTCAAAAATAAAACAGCAATAGAGGAAGACGTCTGACATCGTCCTCCAGCCCTGACACATGAGTGCGCCTAACGAGTACGCGCACGCGCAGTGTTTCCAGGACCAAGCAGCAATGTCGAGGAGGCTGTGTGAAGTGAGACTAGCCTTTCCGTAAGAAATGAGCAGCAGTGGTCTCTGTAAGACTCCAAGATGGCGCCCAGTTATTTTCTTGACTAGCTGAGAAGTTTTCGTACCCACCTAGTTGCTCTTGGGCTCTTGATGGCCGTAAGCTTCTAGTTTTCTGGGAACAGGCATGTCATTTGAGACGGCATCTGTATATTCACAACCTCAGCTATAAGACAGCTAACCCGGGAGGAGCTAGCTGATTGCCAGGCCTTGATTTCCATCCGGTTCCACTTGGTCACAGCAATGGGTAGGCATGGGTCTTCTCTGGCAATCTATAGTGTTGTTGAGAGAGACATGCATCTGTGGACCGTCTCTGGCTATCTGCACTACAGACTCACACGGGGGTGTCATGTTTGATGGGTTTTGCTTCAACACTCTGCATCACTCTGAAAAGAATTCTGTCATCCCCAAACGGAGTGCATACCAGGGAACCGTGGAGCAGATGGCTGGAGGTGGGGACGGAGTAGTTTCACAGATCCTCCGGCACCAGTTCTTCGTGATCGTGTGTGGAGCGTGTTCGCAGAGCACCTGGCACAGCCATGCCCAGTGTTAAGCACAAAACCAGTTCATAAGCTTGTAATCTATAAGGATGTAGGGTCTCTGGGGGGTACCTTCCATCTTTCTTCCTTTGAATCCTTTGTCCTTTTTTGGCATAGAACACTTGAAGAAAAGCAACCCCGACTGGGAAAGAAACCAAGAGACTCTTACAGACCCTGGCAGCTGCAAGTTCAAGGTTCATTCTGCTTTCTCCAAGGACTAAGGAAAATCAGTTCCTTCTGTGCCACGCCATCTTTCCACAGGGACTGCACTCTTGGCCCAAGCTTCTTCTGGTCCAGGCCATGCTTTCCTGGGAGTAGAGGTGAGGGTTGAGTCGACTCCTTTCTATGCCAAAAAGCTAGTCAGAGATTTCTGCTCAAGCCGGTTCAGGTAACTAGGGTTTGGAAGAGTCATGTATCTTTCTGGTCACTGGAACTCTTTGGGCGCTAAGTCTCCAATTACAAACAAGAGTTCTGCTTTTAAGCTATGTTTGTGACACTTTAAAAAACTACCAGATTTTGTGTTTTGTACTTTCCTTAAAGAAGAAAGCCTTGGTCCTTGGAACAGTACCTGATAGCTACAGTTCTTTCAGGACCCATCTATCACTCCCCTGCCCCCACACGGGTAGATTCATCAAGTATAATTAAACAGATGTTGGTCCTACACACTGTACTCAAAGCAACCTGCTGAGTTAGTAAACTAAAACTTAAAGGAGTCAACTAAGAGCTGGGTGGTGGTGCCGCACGCCTTTAATGCCGGCACTTGTGAGGCAGAGGCAAGCGAATCTCTGTGAGTTTGAAGCTATCTCAGTCTACAAAGCTAGTTCCAGGACAGCCAAGGAAACCCTGTGTCAAAAAAAAAAAAAATCAATTGTTTCCCTGCTTACGACAGACTATGAGTCAGCCCTAAAAGAAGAGAAAGTCTGACATTACTACACGGATGAACCTTGAAGACATTACGCTGAGCAAGACTGAGCGCTCTCTCTCTCTCTCTCTCTCTCTCTCTCTCTCTCTCTCTCTCTCTCTCTCACACACACACACACACACACACAAACACTCACACACACACACACACACACTTTATGACCCATCTTGTATGAGATATACAGAATAGCCAAATTCAGAGACAGAAAACAGAATGGTGCCTGCCAGGGGCTGGGGAGGAGACACAGAGAGTTACTTGACGGGTATAGTTTCAGTTTTTGTTTTGTTTTTAGTATTTCAAAACTGGCTTTAACTACTCATCGGTGTCATAAGAAGGCTCTGGGGTGAGAGCTTGTTACATTTGTGAAGCTGTGGTGCCCCGAGAACTAAAATGGGGACACATGTGACCAGACCTCGAAGCGCCCTGCTCCTACTGCAGAAGGAAGAAGTCGAGTAGAGGCCCTTTCTAGAGGGTATCAGGGGTAAGTAGGGGTCAGTCCTCGCTCGGAGGCAGACTGTCTGTGAGGGAACTGAGGAGTCACTCACACTGAGGCAGGGGCAGGCAGGGGCTTCCTCTGTTTGTATCCGGGTAACTGAGGCAGGGGCAGGCAGGGGCTTCCTCTGTTTGTATCCGGGTAACCCGGGGCCAGGCTCCTTCTTTATGCCCTCCAGGAATGGGGGTGTGCTGCAGACCAGCTGGGCAGGATAACAAGTGAGGAGGGCACCGGCACCCTCATTGAGGACTAGCAAGATTCTCCCTTCACTGCAGAGCCCACCCATTGCCAGCACCTGGGTGATGGACCAGGGGTCTTCCTCGCCTTGCAGCCACACCAGGCTGCAGTCAGTGGTGGAAAGCAGGCTCCTTGACACTGTGAAGCTAGCACCAGTCTGGGGGCACCAATCCTCACAGTATTGATACGACCCCCGAACCAGTGTCAAATTCCAACAGAGGCATTGTGAAAGTCCTTTGCAGACTGGGAGGCTCCGCTACAGTGACACCCATAGTGAAGGCTTTGCCACAGCCATCCACAATTCACGATGGACAAGGCTCTCAAGGTTACTCCTCCATGACACCATTGTCTGACCCTGGCCTGGTGTCAGAGATGGATGGCGGTGATAGTTATACACAACAACATGAATATAGCGCATATAACACCACTCAGCTATCCACTTAATCATCACAGTGTTGCTATGGGCTGGATTGCATTATTCCAGTTCATCTGGGTCTCAGCATTGAGGGTCTGTGAAAATGTGAGGAATGTGAGGCCATTAGAGCGGTTCCTAATCCAAAAGGACTGGCTTCATAAGAAGAAATTTGGCCACAGATAGGTGCAGGACAGGTGTGAAGGCACAGGAGCAAACATGGCGTTTGTGTGGTAGTCTCAGATTTCTAAGATCTAGAACTGTGAAAAATCAGCTTCCCTTGGGCGAGCCATCCAGTCAGTGATACTTTGTACTATGACAGCCCTAAGGAAGCAACACTATGGTGGAGTATTTCTGTCGTTTATGCCTTTCCAGTTAAGAAGAAAAAAAATATTCAGGTGGGAAACAAACACCTGAATTCCCGGAAAGTGAAGTCTCCTCCACAACCACAGTAAGTCAGCCATGAGAAAGGATGGGGAAGGACAGGAGGGTGGCTAAGGAGACTATGGCACCTTCCTTAGAGACAGGACAAGAACCCTGACAGGCAGGTCAAGAGGAAAGGTGGAAATGCCGTAGGGAAAGCACTCAAGGAAAAGCAGGTGGAGGGCAGAGCTGCCATGGAAATACCATGGCGTGGCTGGAGCACATAACCAAAAGGTGTGCTGCCAGCAGGCAAGGCAGTAGGGAGCTCAGACTCAAAGGTCAGAGCAAGCCATTCCAAATTCCGACCCATTATGTGGGGAAAAACTACTTAAAAGTTTCCATTCCCTCTCATCTTTCTTTTCAGCACCTCTCCCTACTTCACCCCTCACCTTATATAATTGTCCCTTTAAACCTCTGTAACCAGGAATTCAGGGGAACAGGAATATCAAGTTCTTGAGATTCATGGGAATGGTCCCAGAAAACCCACTGTGTGGAGCTTTCATTCTCGGGTCCAGCGCGAAGACTCCGATCCCTCTTCTGTATGTTAGCAGCCTGGAGTTGACCTGCCATTCACCATAAAGCAGGCTAAGATTCGGGGTGCGTGTGTCTCCCCTAAGCGTCTGAGCAGCTGCAAGGCAACAACTGGTCACATTCTCCTTCCTGAAAACATAGTAAGCCACTCAACTGTGGCTCAGTGTTCAGGTGTGTGCACAGACTACAGGAAGGTGGCAAGGTGACCTGGCTCCTGGACAAGCGTCTCTCTTTACAACTGCTGGAAGAAGTCAGTTGGGGATCGTAGTGTGAGAGACAGAAGGCTACAAAGGAAGAATCCAGCTGCAAAACTGTGGGCTGACGAAATGGCTCAGTGGTTAGGAGCTTTTCCAGAGGGTTTGGGTTTGACCCCCAGAGCCCACATCAGCAGATCCCAACTGTTGATAAATTCAGCTCCAGGAAGTCTGACATTTTTGGCCTCCACAGGCACCAGTACATGCTCCCAATCCCACACGCAGAATATACACTGTGACTGTTTAAATGTAATCGGCCCCCATAATCTCATAGGGAGTGGCATTATTAGTAGATGTGGCTTTTGGGGGATGGATTTGGCCTTGTTGGACGAAGTGTGTCACGTTGGGGAGATCTTTGAGGTTTCCTACACTCAAGATACTGCCCAGTGTCTCAGTTGACTTCTTGTTCCTGCAGGATGTAGGACTCTCAGCTCCAGCACCATGTCCACCTGCACACTGCCATGCTCCCCGCCACGATGACAACGGACTGAACTGTAGGCCTATGGAGGCCACTGGATCCCCTGGCATTGGAATTACAGATGGGTGTAAGCCACTACATGAGTACTGGGAACGGAACCAGGTCCTCTGAAAGAACAACAAGAGCTCTAAACCAATGAACCATCTCTCCAGCCCTAGAGCCAAGTTTCTTCAAGAAGCATAATTCAAATCCAGGTAGCACTGAAAATTCGAGACGGTCCTCTTGCCCCTTCCCCTGACTCAGATTACACAGAGACACTTTCAAAGAGTCCAAGGACAAACACACTGGGACACAGACGATAACTCTGTGATGAGGATGCGCACAACTTGTACTGGTGAAGGAGGGTTGCAAGAGGCTCATGTCTAACCTCCTTCCTAACAGCAGGCTTGCGATAGGAGGGCAGGACAATCCAGCCCCTGAAGTGGAGAGACAGATGCTGGTACTGAGACTCGGAGCGCTTAGAAATGACTTCCTGAAGGCCACAGCCTTGCCGTCATATACTCGGGCCCAGAATCCAAGCCTCCTAGCCCCGTGCTTTGCTCTGCTCTATCCTGAGAGCAACAGCCACGTTTATAGCCACTTTTTCTGTGTCTGCCTTGTCCTTCTGTAAGTCTCTTCAATCCTCCACCCTCTTCAGAGAAACCAGGATTCAGACGACAAATTCTAGAAGAACTTGACCTCAGAGAATTCTAGAACACCATCTCCACCGCAGCGGCATTCTATAGTCCACTCATTTTTTCAATTTGGTACCCGGTACATACAAGTACATATACAGCTAAGCAACATACTAACCCAAACTGGTTCACAGGGCAGGGCAGGGCAGGACAGGGCAGGGCAGGGCAGGGCAGGGCAGGGCCAGGCAGTACTGAGAAGGTCTTCCTTCGCTCAACCCCAGGCCCATGGTGAGGGATGTATTGCATTAGGATAACTAACAGATCAACACAAGTGGGCAGCTTACAACAAAAGGCACATACCCGCACCTCTGCAGCCAGAAGTCTAAAGCCAAGGTGTTAGCTGACACGGGGCAGGGGGATCCCCTTCCTCTCATAAGGGTTCCTGCTACAGACTCTACAGGACACTTCCTTGCCTCTCCAGCCTCTAGCCCCTCTCAGTATTTCTTACTTGTGGCGGTCTAACTGTCATATCTACCTGTTCACACTAGGCCTCCCTCACAGTGGATACCTGTGGATCAAGTATGGTGGTGCATGCTTTTAATCCCAGCATTCAGGAAGCAGAAGCAGGTGGATCCCTGAGAATTCCAGCTCAGCTAGGGCTGCTTAGTGAGTTCTGTTCACCCAAAACACAAATAATAAACGAGAGGTCCTGTGCTCCTGGAAGCAGCTGAGTCGGCAGAGTGTTAGCCTATCACACACAAATGCATAAGGCCCTGGGTTCAGTCTCCAGCACAACGTAAAACCAGGCACGCTGGGATCCCATCAATGGAAAGGAAGACCAGAAGTTGAAGGTCATCCTCAGCTACCTAGCAAATTTGAGAGCAGCCTAGGCTACACGTGAGCCCTGAGGAACTTGGGTTTCAGGCCACACTTGGAGGAGAGGGTAGAGAAGGGAGAGAATGAATTGTCGTTGGAGCCTCAGGTTTATTATATAACCAAGCATCTTTTCCAAATAAGATCGTACAAACAGGTACCAAGAGTTAGGAGACAGGCATATCTTTTGTGGGAGCCCACAGAGTCACCCTGTCCTTCAGGCCAGATCTCGGTGCGGCAGGCAGGGAGAAAGCAGCTTCCATCCCCTGGGGCCAAGGCTGAGAAACAGCACCAGCATGCTGGCTCTGGGAGCAGCCAGTATGAACGTAGTGGTTTGTGAGGGTCAGAGAGGCTGGAGAAAAAAAGCTCAGGGGAGGGGAGGTTCAGGGCAGGGTTGCTAAGACTGGGCTCAAGTCGCATTCCTGAGCAACTTAGTTATCCCTAGCGGGCCAGAGGGTGGAGACTGTGCTAATGGCCTTGGCTGCAGCCAGGCCACAATGCCCTCCCGGGGCTAACCTCATTTGACTTCTCAACCCAGAGCCAGGCTCCCTCCCAATTCCTTATCAGCGCAGGCTAGAAGGACTCAGGACCCTGTGGTCACAGTGCCAGCCAGGGACAGAGACTCTGCATGAATGCCTGATTACTGCAGTTGGAGTGAAGAAGAGAGATGTCAAAGATGCCAGGCCACATGCCCTCTGGGGCTTTATTCGTGCTCAACAACCCTACTATTGTTTCCAACAAGTAGAAAAAAGGACACGGGCAGACAATGGAAAACTGCCTCAAAGACGGGCAAGTAAATAGTGCTGTAACTTCGGGTTGGAAAGGTATTCTCTGTGGACTCAGGAAAACGCAATGCACTGCAGTGGGCGCTCTTGACCTCAGCTCCTCAGCTCCTCAGCTCGCTGTGCAGTCCTGGTCTAGTGACTCAACCTCCCTTAACCTTAACTCTGTAAGCGGAGGTCAACAACAGAACCAGCACCACTGGTAATTGTGGGGATTCAGCCAAATCAACCAAAGAGAGACAGAACACAATACCTGGTGTGGTAAATACCTAACTACTGCTCGCCTAGTGTGAGCCCAGCACCCAGAGGTAAATCCTGCACGACAAATTCCGGCTTCCATCAGGCTGCATCCTGGTTGTTTAGCCAAACACCAGGCTGGAAGCTATTAGGGAAGTTTTGTTTCTGTTTTTGTTTTGGTGGTTTTGTTGCTGTTGTTGTTGCTGCTGCTGCTGCTGTTTTAAATGTTTTTAACATTTAATTGGTAGACTTTGAATAAAGCAGGTCATTTTCTATAATGTAGGTGGCTTCATCCAGTCAGTTAAAAGTCTCAAGAGAAAAAGACTGGGTCTCTGAGGAAGAAGATGTTCTGCCTCCAAACTGATGGCTGTAGTTCCAACTGTAGTTGGAGCTTGAGCTCCAACCCCACAATCATGAGAGGCAATTCCTTAAATAAACCGATAGTTGATGATAGATAAACAGATGATACAAGAGGTGGTAACAGGTAGTAGATTTCTAGATATTGATTGGTAGAAGATAGATAATAGAGATAGATAGATACAAAGATAGATGCATAGATACATAGATACAGGGGTACATGTATAACACATATTGATACATATATAAATACATGCATAACACATGTATATATGAAGGTATAGATATATACATACATATATGATACATATATACATAAATATACCTATAGGTATATACATAGATACATACATGCAAAACATATATAGATAAAGATACATGCATACATACATATATAACATAGATAGATGATAGATAGATAGATAGATAGATAGATAGATAGATAGATAGATAGATAGATAGATGATAGATAGATTTGGGTAGATAGGTAGACAGACCTATCTGGCTGTATATCTACTTACTCTACGAGTTCTGTTTCTCTGAACAACTCTTATACCACAAGATTGGTGGCTGGAGTCACAAGGACAAACATCCCAGGCAAGAATGTGGGCTGTGCTGTGGGGGAGATGAGCAGGCTAGGGAGGCCACAGCACAGGGCACAGGAGGAAACATCTGGAAATGCCACAGGAAAGGCAGGTTGAGGGGAGGCTCAGAGGTCAAACGGAAACCTTCGGAAGATTGATGGCAGACTATAAGTGTCCCGAGAGTCCTTGACGAAGCAAGACTCACCAGGTTGTATCTCCTTCCAAAACAGAACCAAGGCAGCTGGAGAAGTGTGCTTAAGATGGAGAAGACATCTACCTCCCGCCCAGAGCAAGAGATGTCACTCAGAAGTACCGGAGCCCTGCCTAACAGCACCTGGTCCAAAGTCACAGGGCAGACACACCTGAGAGGCTGGGGAAGGCCTGCCGGAGCCAGGGCTGCTGAGGTTCTCTTCTGGAATCTGGGTGCGGCACCCAACAGCAGGGATCTGGAATGTGCTTTGCTGCAAACTGAATTCCTGGTGCCTTTCTGAGACTCAGGTAGTTCTCTAGGTAAGTTGTCATGGTAGGCAGCCTCCAGTGACAGGTTCTGTAAGGTGGTCAGGGAGAGATGGCTTTGTCTGGAGCCCTGCTCTCAGCCTGCTGCCAAGCAGATGTCACTCCATAGAAACTCCAGGAGCAGGCCTGGTCAGAAAGCCTGGCTCACAGGGGGCAAGAGGACAGATTCCACTGCCTGGCTCCGTGAGGAAATGGCCACAGCCTCTGGGGACAAGGTAGAGTTGGCCAGTTCTAGGGACTTCTTTCTTACTCTTTCTGACTAGCTGGTCTCAAGCTTGTAAGCCTCTTGCTCCAGCCTCCTGCAAGCAAGGACTGTAGACACACACCCTTGGCTCCAGCCTCCTGCATGCAAGACACGGGATTATGGGTACTCACACCACCAGCTCTGGCTTGATGCCTGCCCTTGCTATCATGTCCTATCTCTGCATCATTTTTCTTCTATTATTTAAGCATCCAGATAGGACAAGGACAGAAGGCAACAGCCTAGATGCTTTAGAATGTCACGGCCAGTGTTCTGTTTCTAGCAGCATGGAGGCCTGACAATGCTGAGAACTCTTCCCACTCAAAATCCCAGAAAGAAGCCAGTTACTGTGTTAAGATACACAGCATAAAATTTACCATCTTAGCAATCATTAAGTGTGCACTTCTAAGACACCAAACCTCTGCATCTCAAACACAGACTCTTCCCCATGAAACCTGAATATCCTCAAGTCCCTGGTAACATCTGCTCTGTTTTCTCTCATATATATGTATATATATATAATATTTTAATTATGTCTGTGCTTGTGTATGTAAGGCACGTGCATGGGAGTGCAGCGACTATGAAGGCCAAATGGTTTGAATTCCCTGGAGCTGGACTAAGGTTTATAACCACCTGAT
The DNA here is from genome assembly GCF_950005125.1 of Chionomys nivalis. Lineage (NCBI taxonomy): Eukaryota > Metazoa > Chordata > Mammalia > Rodentia > Cricetidae > Chionomys > Chionomys nivalis. The sequence continues at coordinate 10,493,047 of NC_080092.1, read as the reverse complement.
GTGGGTGTTGGGCACTGAACTTGGCTCTGCTGCAAGAGTAGTACCCACTCTTAACCCTGAGCCATCTCTACAGCCCCTTTCTAACTCTGTGTGTGGTGCACACGTGTGCATATGTTCCAATGAGTGTGCATGCATGAGGAAGCCTGAGGGTGATGTACAATGTCTTTCTCAACTGCTCTTGGCTTCCGGAGGCAGGGTGTCTCACAGACCCTGAGCTGGCAGAGTTTAGACAACCTAACTAATCACCTTGCTCAGAGCGTCTCCTGAGTGCCAGGATTACAGGAGGACCTCCACGCCCACCCCACCTGGCCTGTACGTGGATTCTGGGAATCTCAACTCCGGCCCTCAGACTTTCAGAGAGGACACTTTATCCTTTGAATCACATCCCCAACCTAACCGGTGTTTCTTTTATACATAAATTTGACCATTCTAGAAAACTCACACAAGTAAATAGCACAATAATGATTTATGTCTGGATTGTTCCACTCAGCATAATATCTCCTGTGTTGTTACACGCTTTTTGTTTCGGTCGGTTTTCATTTGGTCTTGAGACAGGATCTCCTTATTGTTACCACAGCTAGTCTCAAATTCCTGAATGCAAGCGATCCTCCTACCTCAGTACTAAGAAGAAAGCAAACTGTCATTCCTTTGAAGCCTAAATTATGAGCAAGTGCGTACACCTGCCACAATCTGTGTGTCCGTTTGTGCCTTCACTGACCAATATTTGGAGTGTCCCCACTTGTGCATACCGTGAACATGCTACTGTGAACACACATGTACAAGTGACTGGTTTCTTCACAGCTCCCGTAAGTGATTTTCCCCTACACACATATTCATTTTGTTCTGAGTGAGAAAGGCCTTGACGAAAGGTTTCTGTTTTCTCTCACGATAGTCACAATCTCTTCTACAGTCCTACGCAACCTCCACCTTCGTCCGATTGTGGCCATCTTGACTCATAATCATCATGACTGCCCCTGTGAATGCCTGTTGTTTCTCTGCATAGTGTCCCAGCATACCATAGATAAACAAAACCGCTTGGGGTCATATGTGCCCGGGTCTTGACACTGTCAGCACCAAGAATACATCTGAAATCTGATATTAGCCAGAGAAAATCCAGATACACTTGCCTTGGACTGAACTCACCTCTGTCCTGACCACGTAGGAGTCCCCTCCTTCTGACCCTAGTCTCGGGGGCCCACTGGTCTTACTGACTCTTCTTATGTCAAAGCGCCTGTGCTCAGGTTCTCGTACACAGAGCCGGGCTGTTCAGAACAAGCCCCCCCCCCCTTCTTAAATAGCCTTAGTGTTTATTAACGTTCTCTTCCCTTTTATAAGTCATCTTCTTAGGGGTTTACCAACTAGATGATTCTTTCAAATAACTGAGTAGGGTTAGAGGAACACTCTAAGAAACAGTGGTTTAACGAGGTACATTCTTTTCCTCCCTGCCAAAATGTCCAGTAGCCTCAGTTCAGAGAGGGTGAGCCATGGGGTCTGGGGCCAAGTCCCTTAGGTCTTGTTGCCTTATCTTTGCCCAGGAAGGAAAACCCAGGGTCCAAAGTCCAAAGTTCAGCTTTCATCCAAGATAACTGGCAGACTCCAGCCAGGGTTCCAGGTGGGAGGGGAGGGAGAGAGAGGGAGAGGCCTGACTCTGTCTTTACAGCTCTTGAGGACCAGGAACCATCTGGGCCCCTGAGCCATTGATCAGAAAGAGCCCACGTCAGCTTCCGAGGGAGTCAGGGAAACGCCTGCTCCTCCGTTTCCCTTTCCATTCCTAACGCTACGGTGGTTCTACTCCCACCTGCTACAAACCGCACACTGCTTGAAGCAGTTATCTTTTATCTGTTTGTTTTTCAAGGAAAAACTATGTAGACCAGGCTGGCCTAGAACTCATTATGTAGACCAGGCTGGTCTAGAACTGTGAGATCTACCCAACTCTGCCTCCTGAGTACTGCGTTAAAGGCGAGTGTGCACCACCATGTCCGGCTAGTCAGTTATTTTGTATATAAGATAGATAGATAGATAGATAGATAGATAGATAGATAGATAGATAGATAGACAGACAGAGTGTGATAGAAAGGCAAGCACTCTGTCACAGAGCTACAGCCCTTAAAGGGCATTTTAAGAAAACTTGTGGGGATGTTCTGTATGGGGTGGTTTTGCCTTTGGATTTTGATACAAAGTCTTACTCTATCTCCCAGATTGGCCTGGAACTCATAGTAATCTGCCTCAGCTTTGAAAGTGCTGAATTACAAGCATGAGCCGCCATCCCTGGCTTTAAAGAAGTGTTTCTGTTAGTATATATTGGCTTTCACTGTGACATTTTCATACACATGCACACGCAAGCACACACAATCATTCATCTCTCTCGTCCCCTCCCTCTCCCTCTGAGTCTCCTCATTCCCAGCTGGTCCCTTTTCTACCTTGGAGACTTTTTTGAGAGAAACCATTTTTATGGCTCTCTTTTCAGGCCTTCATTCCTCCCTGTGCACCCAGGTTTCTCTCTGGAATGCTCTCTTCTATCTGAAGAACGTTCTCCATACTTCCTTTGTAGTGTAGCCTACGAGGAGCAAATTCTCTAAGCTTTTGAAAGGTGTCTTTTGTGGGGAGGGAATGTGTTTTTTTTTCTTGGAAGGATTTTGCCACTTGATACAGGATTCAAGATTGATAATTTGGGTTTTTGTCTTTACGAATGTTGTTTGCGGTTCCCTGTCTTGTTTCTGAATAACCCTGAAGTCAGGGATGATCTGAGTTCCTCTCTCCACAAAGACTCTTTTACCCCTCTGAAACTTTTGAAGTTTTTTTCTTGGCCACTTGCTTTCAGCAGTTTGGTTCTGGTGTTTCTCTTGCATCTGCAGGGAAGTTGTGTTACTTGGTTTGACACTCAGCACTTAGTTCTCATCCACATTGAGTGCAGTTTTTTATATGTGGTAATGGGGTCATAGGTCACCAAATTATGGCATTTGTTTAGAGAATCCTCTCCCTCATTATCTGGACAAACATACATGCATATGACATGGAACATTTCTTTTTAATGTGCACGTCTGGAGTTCCACATCTGTAATGTAAATTTCCAGATTTCTCTGAGGGTCCATGGGTCCTGCTTCTTGAAGTCTCTTCATGGATGGACATGTGACTGTTAATGCTGTATTTTTCATCACCACCTTGGAGACAGCAGAAGAACCCTTCTTTTTCTTGCCATCCCTCTTTGCGGGAGCCATTCTGCAGGGCCCAGCTTGGACAAGCTTGGCGTGATTTTCGTGTTCTCTCCTGTCTGGGTCTCTTTGAGTGTCTTAGATCTGTAAGTTCAGAACACTCACCGAATTTGGAAACATTTGGCAGCTTTAGGCTCTTCAAATAATTGAAGAATGCCTTGGCCTTCCCCTTCCTCAGACTTTGTTGTTGTTACTGCTGAAGTTCTTTTGGTTTTTTGAGACAGGTTCTGGGTATGTAGCTCAGGCAGGCCTCAAACCTGTCATCCTCCTGCCTTGGCTTCCTGGAATTACAGGCATGCAACTGCATACCTGGCCTTCACTCTCAGCCTCTGATCTGGTTACGCACGTGCTCTGCTATGTCCCATGAGACAGAAAGGCTATGGCTTTCTCACCTTTACTGTGGAGCTATCCGTTACTGCTCTCAGGTTTGCTGATCTACTCCGTCCCTCAGCTATTAATCCTATCTGGTGAATCATTTTGCTTATTGAACTTTGTACCTCTAGAAGGCATTTGCTTTTTTTACATTTGGTTACTTATTTTTGTATGAGTGCACAGGCAACCCAGTGTCGTCCTGCACGTGTGGAGAGCAGAGACGACCCCTGTCAGTTCCAGGATCTAATTCGGGGTGTTGAGATTGGTGGCCGCACTTTCATCTTCTTGGGTCTTTTTTTTGTTGTTGTTCCTGTTTTGGGACCAGGTCTCACTTACGGTGCAGTCCTGGCTGGCCTGGAACGATCTGTGTAGACCAATCTGACCTCTCCCTTGCAATGATCCTTCTGCCGTTTTCCTGAGTGCTGGGATTTTAGGTACGCACCTCCACATCTAGCTGGGTTATTTTTAAAATATCCTCTACTTTGCTCCCCAAGTGTGAGTGATTTCTTTTACATCTTTGAACACATTAAACCACTGTTTTAAAGTCCTTGCCCTCGGTGGCACTGTGCCTACCATCAGAGTCTGTGTCCATTGGCTGACTTTGCTTCTGACTGGGGATACGTCTTACTGTTTCTGACTGTGGATATGTCTTACTGCTTGTTTTGCTGACCACAATATTTTATTATGAACTCGACTTTACGGAATGTTCGACTTCAAGTTAATTTTTAAGAGCATTAGAAGTTGTCAGGAGGCGCATTACGTGCCGATGTAGTTGACTCTTTGGAAGTATGTTCTTAAGGTCTTCCGTAGACTTTACTCGTGAAACAGCCTGGCTGCTGAGATTGACCTTTTGAAGTCTTTCCTGAAAGCTATACATGTTTAGAAGGGATTTTCTACTCCAGTTGGGCAAAGTCAAATGTTTTCCCACCCTCTGCAAGCTCCAGGAATAGTATGGTCCATAGTTCTCCCATTGCTCTTTGACCAGCCCCTCAGACCTTTGTTCTGGGGCTAAGAGACTTGGGGTTCTGCAGTCGTCTCCTGTACTCTGGTCTCTCTCAGCACTGAGCCTCCTCTCTAAGACAGCTCTGCAGATCCTTCCTGGGCTTCCAAAGCTCTGTGAGACCCTCTGCTTACCTTTAGAATCCCTCCACACCCACCTGGAATGTGCCAGAAACACAAGACTGTTATCATATTGGAGATTTTACTACTGCGGAGCTGGGAACAGAGCTGGGTATACACATGGGTCAATCCACAGCACCTTGCGGGTGGGAGGGAAATCAGTCAGTGTGATTAACGGTAGCACCACGCTTGATCTCAGTACACAGATGCAGAAATGTTCTACGAATTTGACAACTACTGATATTAACTTCAGCTAAGGATTTCCTTACTCTATTTTTAAGTACCTAGCAAGAGGGCAGGTACAAAAAGAAAAAAAAAAGCAGGTGCGATGACGCAGTCATTAAGAGCACTAGCTGCTCTTCCACAGGGCCTGAATTTGGCTCCCAGCACCCATGTCACAACCACTTGTAACTCCTGCTCCAGGAGACCCCAAATCCCCAGACCACAAACGTACCCATAAATAATTTTCAGAGCACTGAGAAAACCTAGCACCGTGGCAAATGTAAAAGAGCAGCCCCTGCAAAATCAGAAGCTCGCTCGCTGCTGCTTGACACTATTCAAATGTTCCAGTCACTGTACTACATAGCAAGAAAAGCAAAAATAGGAACTGCAGAAGGCAGAAACAAAGTGTCAGTTATCTACAGACCCACAGGAGGCACTTGCTCTGTGTCAGCCTCTTTGTTTTGTTTGGTTGGTTAATTTTTTGAAACATGGTTTCTCTGTGGAGCCCTGGCTGTCCCGGAACTCACTCTGTAGACCAGGCTGACCTCAAACTCAGAGATGGGGATTAAAGGTTTGTACCATCGTGGCCTACTATGAGACACTTCATTAGCTTTTAATTTAGAATATGTGCGTGTGCACATGTGCCTGCTGTGATATAAGCCAGGAGGTTCGAGGACAACTCGTAAGAGTCAGTTCTTGTCCACTCTGTGGGCTCCAGGGGTCGAATTCACATCTCCAGGTGCGGAAGTGAGCGGTGGTACCTGCTGAGTTAGCTCACAAGGTAAAAGCACTTTCTGTACAAGTCTGACAACCTAGAGCTTCAACCTCAGGATCAACGCCACAAAGTTGCCCTTTGACCTCCACCCATGCTCTGCCCCCACCCCAGCTGAACATATGCATACATTTACAACAATAACTTTTTTTCTAAATAGACTAGTAGCCTGGTGGTGGTGTCACACACCCCTACTCCCAGTACTTGGGAGGCAGAGGCAGGTAGAGATCTGAGTTCAAGGCCCGCCTGATCTACACAATGAGTTCCAGCCAGGGTAAAACAGTGAGACTCAGAAAAGAAAAAAATAAGTAGACTAGTGATGTCTAGTGCCAAGGGGCAGAGTGTAGAGTTTTTGCTAAGAAGTCTCCTTTGGAGTGATGACAATGTTCTAGAATCAGGCCATGTGCACCTCTGTGATTGTACTAAGATGCTCACTGAGGCCAGGTCTGCTGATGTACGCCTGTAACCCTCACTTTCACCACCTGAGACCCTGCCTTAACAAACTAAATAAATAATCGATGATGATAAAAGATAAAAACTAAAGTCATTGAATTGTTCACTTTAAATGGTACATTTTGAGCTGGGATGTAAAACTCACAGCATGAGAAAGGGCCCTGGGTTCCATCCCCACGCCACAAAACAGAGGGAAAGGAGACTGACAAGTTAATCAGAACCCTTTCCAGACTTCCATATGAGTCCAATAAATTGACCTCCTCCCCTGAAGACACATCTGTGGAAATTTCCACCAGCAAAATCCTGGAAATGTTACTCACACTGCCTCTCTGGCTGCGAGCCAGATGTCTTCCTTCGGTGGTTATGCCAACACGGCTCACAACAACAAAGCCTCTTCTGCCTCCATCTCTCGTGATAGCCAGAGGAAAGGAAGCAGACGCTCTCGTTTCATTCTCAGAGCTCCCTTCAGCTCAGAGTGGGCTATCCACGGTCACAGAGCCACATCCTTATGAAAAAATACTGTCGCTTGCTGCTCTACTCAGAGATAAAGGACATGCTGAATAGACTCTAGATGTTGGTAGAAGATACAACTTTTTTATAAATGGATAGATGATCTGAAACGCTATGCACGACTCTTGGCAGACAGTAAGCACTCAGCGAGTGCTGGCTATTGTACTGGCTGAATTCAAAGGTACTCCCTACTTCCTGAGATGACTTCTTGGTCTTACTAAATCTCTGTTGCCTTGTGTCGTGCCCTCCAGTGCCCCCCACAGAGTCGTCAGTAGCCATGAAATCCAACAGACTGACTCAAGCTGAGACATGGATGGTTGATGAGGCCTGAGGCGGGGCCACCTCCTTTTTTCAACTGTATTTTAGCAAATTGTTCTTGGGTTCTATTACATATAAGCTACCAATACTTGATGCCTCTGTAGGCATAAGAATACACCATCTTCTGCTGACAAAAATGACCCTATTGCCTCCCCAACTGGGTGGAGGGGGATCTGTCTACACTGAAGCAATGTTGTCTTCTTAACAACATAGCAAATACGGCTATTCAGAGGACTGGACTTTCGACTGGGACTCTGACACAGGCACCAATGAAAGACAAGGCCTTACGCTTCAACAGCCCAGATTCCCACCCTCACTGTCATTCCTAGATCCCATCCAGATTCTCCTCTCTGGGCCCACACTACCAGCAACACTCTGACAGAGAGGTCAGGATGGGAAGACCTAGGGTACCAAGCCACCCGGGATAGCCTCACCACTTCCCAGAGCCAAAAACGGCCTATTGGAAAAACAGAGAAGTTAGCCGTGTGAAAAAGCAGCGAGGATGACACACACACACAACACACACACAAACACACACGCCATGGTACCAAACCTGCATACCACTGCATCCCTGTATTCAGCTGAAGGGGATGCTAGAGGAGATAAAGCCACGGAGATAAAGGATGCCACGGAGAAGATCTGCAAGGTTGTCTGCTAAACCTGCTCCTCCAAAGCCAGAGCCCAAGCCCAAAAATGCTCCTGCAAAGAAGGGAGAGAAGGTACCCAAGGGGCAGAAGGGGGAAGCCGATGATGCTAAAGATGCTAATAATCCTGCAGACAGTGGAGATGCCAATACAGACCAGACACAGAAAACTGACGGTGCTGGAGATGCCAAGGGAAGAGTGTTCACTTTGATAACCGTGTCCTTCTGGTGACTGTACAGCTTGAAATACTATTTTTATCAAGTTTTATAAAAATGTAGAATTTTGTTTTACTTTTATTTTTTTAAAAAGCTATGTTATTAGCACATAGAGCACATGGTTGTTTTGGGGGGTGAAGGAACATGTGTCACTAACAAAATGTCTCCCACGCTGGATGGATGACAGAAAAACATCTTCCCCTGATAATTTTGAAATATTCCTCTAGGCTCCTAGGAGAGTCATCCTGATGTTGACTTATGTGACCACCATGGCACAAAATGCCTTGTGGTGTGGGAAAATTCTAAATTCATTTTTACAGCCTCCTCCCTCTGAACCAACAACATAGATTTAAAAGCAGAGACCTGTTGGAATATGACCCCCAAAAATGGTTTTTTCAGTCTAATGGGAACCTGGACTTTGCAGTGACATCATTAAGTGTTCTCAAAACAACAGTAGTTCATTTAAAAAAGATGTGGATACTCGGTTAATTCAGATAATCCACTCTAAGCTCTCCCCGCTGTACGAGGCATCAAATGAAGACGGGATCAGGCTGTGGAGCAGCTTCCTGATTTTGGTAGTCCATACAAGAAGGGAATTTGGCAATTCTTGTTTACCATAAATGATTTTCTGCCCATGTCCTGCCTGAGATAGTATAATGGTTTATGGGCAGTATATTTAATAAAGCTAGGTACAGTTTGGCTTGGAGAAAAAAAGAAAAGAAAAACAGAAGTAAAATCTATACAAGGTGTGGGCTGGCAAAATCGCTGAGTGGTGCTGGCTACCAAGCCTTGTGGCCTGAGTTCAATGCCTGGCACCCACACAGTAGAAGGAAACGAATTTACTGCCCCAAGTATTTTCTGACCTCTTAATGTGCACGTACACACTAAATAAATAAATATATTTAATTTTAAATTGTAAAAAAAATAATAATCAAGGCTTGTTCCTAAACCCTTGGAATTCTCCTGCTCTGGCCTATCTGGGTGTGTGGAGACCAGACATAGGCACAGATAACATAGCTCTGTCTCTACTGCAAAAAGATATTGATACAGACATATCTTGGTCAAACACTCGGCAAAAAAAGGTCTGGCTTGGTCCCACAGTCCTGAGAAGCTGTGTTGTATTATCTCTTTTACTGATAAGAAAATTAAGCTCCACCATAGCCAAGGTCACTAGCTGTCCAGAGACTTAGCTGTAGCTGGATCTGGAAAACACTGAAGTCACCCTGAAGCTCCCCTCAGGACACACAGCACACTGTACCAAGCATCCTTCCACGACTCAGGGTCAGGCTTCACAAGGGTGGCCCCATCTTTCTCGAATAGCATCCGGGCCTCCTTCTTTAGGGACCCTCCTGATTCAACAGGTCCCAGCAGAATACAGCATCACGCTGTCTCCCAGGTGGACTTCATCAACTTCCTTCTCTCTTCTGCCAGAGTACAAGCTGAAGTCACCAGGTCAGGGTTCATGGGTCAGGGTTCATGGGTCGGGTCACTGTTCTTACCATCAGAGCCTAGACCTGGGAGCAGGCATGTGACTGCTTCTCTGTCCTCAAACTTAACTCAGAAGTCTGATAGGGCCAACAGCCCAGAAATGCTGACTGAATAAATGAATAAGCCCATAAATATCTTCATATCTCAAGCATGTTCATTCACACTATTAATTTTCAGAAATAATAGTCTTATAATTTAAAAACTTTAGAGCACCCACTGATTACATAGATACATAACATTTCCACTGTAACAAAATGTGCATATCATAAGATGTCCTGTTTTAAGTGTGAAATTCATGTAACTCGGTAACATTGAGCACTTTCACACTGTTGTACAATGGCCAGTACCACGCATCTCCTTGTCATGTCCTCACATTAGAATCGTCCCCGCTGAATACTGCCTCGTCTTCTCTGTGATTCTGACTACTCTAAGTCCCTCACTGGAGCAGAATCATGTCACACAGCCTGTGTCCTGGAGAGCCAGCACTGTCGGCCTCACATCATTCTTTAAAGACACTGCCGAGGGGACTCAGTGGGTAAAGTGTTTGCTATGTATGCATGACAGCCTGAGTTCAACCCCAGCATCTTCATGAAAGCCAGACACGGAGGTGCATGCCTGTAATCCCAGTCCTAGGGAGACAGAGACAGGGGATCTGTGGAGCTCCCTGCACGGCCATGCTAGTCAGTCAATGAACTCCAGGTTCACTGAGAAACCTTGTCTCCTGAAATAAAGTGGAGAACAATTGAGGAGATACCTGACATTGACCTCTGGCCTCCATTCACATGTGCACTTGTGAGCAGATGCATACACTACACATACACATATGTGTGTGCATATATAAACATATACCATACACACATATACCACAAACACTCACACATATACACCACATATATACACAATACACACATATGAGTATATACGCACACATCACAAGTATATACACCATATATACATATAACATCTGCACACAAACATATACAAATACATCTACATCACATATACCATATATGTATAAAATAAATAAATAAAATGTAAAAAAAAAAGGAAATAAAGTATCAGTGAACCCATGCAAAGGCAGGGCCTTGTACCACTGATCCCACGGAAACAAAGGCAAACGTCAACCTCAGACCAAGCGTCAGTCAGCTCATTTCCTTCTGAAAGGGTCCAACGAACTACCGGAGGAGAGGCAGTCAATGTACCGGTCTACCCGGTCCTGGTCTCCACCCTTGAAAGGGGTTTTCTGCAGTCTATAGACCAATATAGCCCCTTTCTCCAGGTGTGCCTAATGGTTCCAGCAGACAATATGACGATGGCTAACAGGAGGAACGGCAAACATATCAAGGTAATGAGCAAACAAGTGACAGATGGAGCATGTCGTCCGTCCCTCCTAGGGCCAGAATGTCAACCCTTGCGAGTTCTAGAGGAAGCAAGACTTTCCATCGCTTAGAGTTGGCCCTTCCACACCCATCACTACCTGCCAGTTAGCCACCAGAGAGACCTCGGGAAGAATGAAAGTCGGAATTTCCAGTAAGGGAGGCCTGTGAGAAACAGACAGAGCAGGAAGGCAGCATTCACCGAACTCCCCCAGGAAGCCAGTCCTACATCATTTGCCTCCACCTCTAAGGACAAGAGACATCATGGCCTCCTATTTGTGGCAAAGACACGGAGGCTCAGGTGAGCTAAGCAGCTACCCAGTGTCACACTGCTAATTCGTGTTGGGACTGGCAAGCAAATTCAGGCTCAACAACCTCAAGGCTCTTTTTTTTCCCATCATGCCTCACGACCCTGATGGGAGTGACTCACCCCCATCCTTAGTCCCTGTACTACCTAGACCCCAAGGCGTGTGTCTTAGAGAGGTGCATCCCAGAGGACCCGGTGACCAGCACAAGGGAAACACTCTGTCCTCTCTCTGCGGAAACTGTGGAGAAGGCGCTAGGGAGGGACAAGTCCTCTCTTAAGAGCGGAAGGAGCACATGCCCGCGTAAGGAGCATATCCCTGCGGCATGCACAGCTTGAGCATGGGCAGAGCTCTGGATGGAACTGAAGAAGGCTCAGGCAGTTCTGCTAACTAATGATCACTGAGTCATAAGAAAAAAGAAAAGTTGGCTCAGAGCTTATGCTGAAAGAAGGGCGCCTCCTTGGAGTGCCTGAGTAGGCGGCCTGCAGCCTCCACTTCTCCTCCAGCCCGGATGTCACCCCTCCTGGTGTGTTCTCAGGGTTTGAGCCGTGCAGAGTCAGGGGCCCAGCTCAACTGGTTTCAGTGAGCCCAGTTTAGCCAAATGATCAGTGAGGACGGGACAGGGTAGAGGAGCCAATGCCTGGTCCTTTGAGCCAGTTCCACTTCAGTTTGGGGGTGACAGCCCTGGGCTGTTGGCCAGGCAAACCTCTCTACATCGGTATCAACACTCTTGAAATTTCATTTCCTAGAAACGTCTTCCTTTGGAATGCTCTCCGCTTGGCAGTGGGGCGTAGAATCAGCTGGCCTGTGGTAAAGGTCAGAAGCAGAACCAAATGGAGACCTTGAACTTCTTGTTAATGTGCCCAGCAAAGGAACTTGGACCGATATGTTCCATGGATGCACAGTGCTCGGCAGGCCCGGAGGTCTGTATGAAGTTGTACAGCTTTTCACACTGAGCCGATTCTTCTTCCTGTGGCTCCATCCCGTTCCCCGTGTGCTCCTGTTGGGGGCAGCCCTGCAAATTCACCACCAGTTCCTCTCCTGAGAATCCCAGCTCTCACCGTTGTCAGGGGACACTCCTGACAACCTCCCTTTGGTTGAGGACACCTCCAACAGGCTCAGTCTGAATTCTCTAGAACAGCTCTGCCCATGTGTCACAAAGCTACAAGCAGAAGAGTGAACCCTGGTTATACTCACAGGATCTACTGACCTGCCAAAAAGCTAAAGACTCCAAGATGGAGACACAGGAGACCACAGGGGACACACTAACTCTGCATTTGCAGAATCAAGAAGCAACCATTCCCTCAGAATTGTTCATGCGAAGGTCTGGGCAGTGCCACAAGGAGCCTTCTGGAAATAGGGAACAGATGCATCTAAGCTGCAGGCCCAGCCCTCGTTGGAGCCTTGAAAACCTTCTGGGAGACCCTGAAGTGTGCAGGGCCCACACAGTTCTCTCTCGGTTCCGCCCCTTCTCATTCACTTCTTTGCTTTTCCTCCCTGTCAAGCCTGTGGTTGATTCTGCTACATTTTTTAGTCTGCAACAGTAGGGCAGTAGAACAGAGCCTCACAGAGGACATTTAGTTGCTGCTCTTCTGGCAACAAGCCAAAGAGGCTTGCTGGATGCTGAAGACATGGGAGTTTACCTGGAAAGACACACAAGCTCCTCCAGTCTGTGGCCAACCAGTGAAGAACACCCGGGATCCAGAAAGGAGCAATGAGAACAAGTTCGTCTCAATGCACAAAGTCATGTTCTCACACAGAATCAGCTCGTCTCTGATATCCAGATGGAGGAAGGGCCAACAGGCCCAGCCCCAAGTGTCACCGCACTGCCTGTTCATCTACGGCTGCACTTCCACCCCTCTGGCACCTCCAGTCTCTTCTAATAGAATTAAAATACTACTTTGAGAATGCATTTAGTAAGAGATATGTGTTGCAGTCTTCTGTGTAAAGACCACAAAGCACTGTTGAAAGAAAGAAAGCAGAGCTCTGTTTCTGTGTGCTTGTGGGTTGGAAAGCTCAATATTACGAGGATATCAATCCTCTGACGTTTATCTGCAGCCTCGGCATAATCCTAATCAAGATTCCAGCGGTTGCTTTGTTTGGAAATTGGCAAGTCAACTAAAATTTAAGTGGAATTTTAAAAAGAGATGCAGACTAGCCGAAATCTTGCTAGTAAAAAAAAAAAAGTTCGAGCAAATACACTAGATGATTTTAAATACTTACTATAAATAGCCGTTTTTAAGATGGTAGGTATTGCGGTAGGATACACCTGGCGGGCGGTGGTAAGCACGCCGTCAATCTCAGCACTCGGGAGGCAGAGACAGGCGGATCTCTGTGAGTTTGAGGCCAGCCTGGTCTACAGACCAAGTTCCAGGACAGACTCCAAAGCTAGAGAAACCCTGTGTCAAAAAAACAAAAAGTTTAATGACGTCTAAATGTAGACGTGCATATACAATGAAAGTTTGATTTTTCTACAAAAGCAATAAAGAACAAAAATCTTTTCAACAAATCATCTACCTCCAAGAGGAAAAACATGAATTTCTACTCCTTATATCATGCTACTAAATTAATCTGAAATAGGAGTCTGGAGAGATGGCTCAGTGGTTAAGGACACTTGGGGCTCTTCCAGAAGACTGGATTTCAGGTCTCAGCACCCACATCTGGAAGTTCATAACTCCTGTAACTCCAGTCTCTGTGAGTACTTGCACACATGTGACATATAATCATATGAACACACACGTGCACATAAATAAAAATATAAAATAAAAATTTTAATTAACAGGGTTTGAGAGATGACTTAGCCTTTAAGAGGACTGTCTGTTCTCCCAGAGAACCTGGGTTCAGTTTCAAGTACCCACACGGTAGCTCACAACCATCTAACCTTCCAGGACACCAGGCATGTGCGGGTTACACCTCCACATATGCAAGCCAAACATTTATACACAATAATAAATAAATAAATCTAAAGACAAAATTTTAATTAAGTTAAAGTAAATTCTAGACATAAAGAAAAGGCCAAATTCATATCACATCTAAGACAAAAACATAGAGCAATATCTTCATGGAATTTATGGGCAAACACAAAAGGCATCAAACATAAAAAGTAGTATCATTGCCAGGAATGGTGGCTCACACCTTTAATCTCTGCACCTGGGAAACTGAGCAACAAGGTCTCTGTGAGTTTGAAGTCAGCCTAGTCTACATAGATCCTATCTAAAATAATATAATAATTTTTAAAATTTTAAATATGATTTCATTTTTTTTTCATGGTGTTTTGCCTGCATGTGTACCTGTGTGAGGGCATCAGATCCCCTGGTACTGTAATTGCAGACAGTTGTTAGCTGCCATGTAGGTATTGGGAACTGAAGCTGAGTCCTCTGGAAGAGCAGCCAATGCTCTTAAACACTGAGCCATCTCTCCTGACCTATAATAATAGATTTTTAAATAGTGCTTAGGGGTTTTTTTCTGACTGATATGTTTAAAAAATAAAAAGCTCACCAGGCAGTGGTGGTGCACACCTTTAATCCCAGCACTTGGGTGGCAAAGGCGGGCAGAGGGAGAGAGAGAGAGAGAGAGAGAGAGAGAGAGAGAGAGAGAGAGAGAGAGAGGTTTTTCTTTCTTTCTTTTTTTTTCTTTTAGTTGTAAATCATGGCCTGTGGGTAAAGGTATTTGCTGCCAAGCCTGATGATCTGAGTTCAGTCCCCAGTACCTACCTGATGGAAGGAGAGAACTGACTCCCACAAGTTGTCCCCTGATACGTGGGCTGTGCCACACACACAATAAATAAATACAATAAAAAACTAGCAAATCATAAACTTAGAGGGGAAATGCTCAAGCTATTGTCACAAAGACATGGACAAGGGAGCAGACAATTCATAATCTGATCAGAGCCCAACACATTACAATGGATTTTAGTCTCCCGTGGGCCACAATACATAGGAAAGCCACAGCTGCCCTGGTACATGTGCCCCGGGAGGCTCAACAACAATGGGCTTGCACATTGTTCGCACATGTTTCTTAGAAAATTCACGCTGTTCTGTCCCACAGGACTGTACCTGAACCTTAAGAACAGACGCAACCAAACTCTCCAGGACGTAGGGATTGACTAGCGTCGCACTCTTGAGGGCACTTTCTGTGGTGATGACAATGTTTCGTATTTGTTAAATCTCTGTCTTATTGATCTATATTTGCATTCCATGAAGTTCACCCTTTTAAAATTCACAATAAGGCCTGGTGATGGTGGCCCACACCTTTAATCCCAGCACTCAGGAGGCAGAGACAGGTAGATCCATATGAGTTCGAGGCCAGCCTCATCTACAGGGTGAGTTCCAGGTCATAAAGTGCATGTGGCTGTTGGAATAGGAATGACCCCTGTGGACTCGTGTGTTTGAAGGCTTGGTCCATATAGGGAGTGGCACTATTAGAAGGCATGGCCTTGCTGGAGGAAATGTGTCACTGTGGCCTTGAGGAGGCCTAGAGCAGCAGTCTCCTTCTGTGCCCTGCAAATCCAGATATAGAGCTCTCAGCTCCTTCCCCAGCACCATGTCTACCTGCATGCTGCCATGCTTCCCACCATGATGATAATGGACTGAACCTCTGAAAATGTAAGCCAGCTCCAATTAATCTTTTTCCTTTATAAGAGTTGCTGTGGTCATGGTGTCTCTTCACAGCAATGGAACCCTAAGTAAGACAGTATATAATGCAACAGGTTTTTAAGCTATATTTGTTTATTCTATATGTATGAGTGTTTTGTTTGCATGTGTGTGTGTGTGTGTGTGTGTGTGTGTACCACAGACATGCCTGGTACTCTCAGGAGCCATAAGAGGGTGTCATATCCCCTGGAGATGGAGTTACAGATGGGTGTGAGCTGTCATGTGGGTGCTGACAATAGAACCTGGGTCCTCTGCAAGAGCAGTGTGGGCTTTGAAACACTGAGCCATCTCCAGCAGTTTTTAGAATATTTAGTTATGCAACTATCACCACTATTTAATACCAGAAAAAGTAGCGCCCTTAGCACTCTCTTCCTGTTTTAAAATGTTCAGTGGTTTTTCTAATTAGTGGGAAGCCATTGATCCACGTTCTGTCCCTGTTTGCCTGGTCTAGACGTCCATATAAATGGACTCACGCTATACACTGCCTTTCATGCCTGCCTTTCTCTGTCTAGGATGTTCTCTAGGCTCATCGACGTGCCAGTACAACCCATCTCATGGCTGAATTATATTCCAGTGTGTGGTTGAACCACACTTTGTTCATTCATTTACCATTTCCGCTGCTAAACGTGGGGAGGGAGGGGCTTGGCAGGGAAAGGCAGGTATGCAAATGCTCCTGGTCAGCGTGGTTACATATTCATCAAAACTCGTCTCCAGAAGAAAGGGAGAGAGGACGGACAGGCAGAAGGCAGAACGGGAGGTAAGAAGGAAGCAAACAATACATTGCAGGAACTGAATCACCCTTCTCTGTCCTTTGGCATGGCCATGGTTGACTATTGAAGTCAAACACCCATGAGGTCCTGATGGAGACCGAGCCATGTGTAGGATCACTACATGATGCCCTGGTTACGTGGGTGTGCTCCCTGATCAGTTCTGGTTACGTGGGTGTGCTCCCTGATCAGTTCTGCTCACCTGCATCAGGGCACACTCTGTCCTACAGAGCCAACCAAGCTACCTTGTGGGAAGCAGAGAAGTCTTAAGCAAACGTGTAAGGATAGGATGGCGTCCTGAGTGAATGTGCATTGTGGACATAACGGAGGCCATGTACCAGGACTGTCTCAAGGACCCCAGCGCCTCAGATCCACGGAAAGGGTAACGCCTTCCCCAGGTCAGGCTCACAGAAGTGGTGAAGTCTGCTGGCAGGTGTGGATGTTAACAGCGTTCACTAGCAACTGCAGCTCCCTCCTCCAGGATAACTGCAACCCTACAGAGACCTCCCCACCCAGATAGTTAACTCCCCCTCCTTGCATAATGGCAGCACTGATTTCTGGGTAGAGTAGGGGCCCTCCTTTGGAGGTAGAACAGCCTACATGATCCCAGCTTTTCTGTGTGTGCATCTGGAGTCTCTTCATCCACAGTCAGTTTTCCAGGACCTGCAGAGCAGGACCCAACACTACCTGAGGTCCTACTCACTGAAGAACTGCAGGGCTGTTGCCCATCTGCTCTGGCCTGGGCCATCCCTGTAGGGATCCCTGAGCTTGGAGAGCATCTGCACCATTTGCTTTCCTAAGCTACTCTGTCAGGCCGAGTAGTCCTGCAGGGTGGATTTCCCTGCTGCAAGAGAGATAGAATCTAGTTTGCCCGGTAGTTTTCTTCCTTGATACAAATCAATAAATTGATATCTGACTCCACATCTAAAAAGCATTATTGCCAGAGGGAAGCCATATTTGGGGGTGGATGGGAGAAAGCCCCAGAAAAGAGCCCCCAGAACTGGGAGGGAAGATGTAGTGACCAGCAGATCAGAAAATGATGAGCAATGAACACTTAGTCTCTTTGTCAAAAAGACACTATTAGTATGCAGGTTGGAAATAGTGACATCATTAAGTTCTATGGTGTGTTCATTTGATTTGACCCAGTAGAACAGGGTGCTGCACGGGAGACCTTGGTCCTGACATGTTTAGGGGTGGGACAATCAGCAGCACAAATGCAGAACACAAGCATTGACTGTACCAGCGAGAGCTATAGATCATAGGTGCCACAGAAGCTCAAACAGCAGACAGACCTTCATGTTGCCCTGTCCACACGTGTTGTGCTCTGTGCCAACCCCAGGGATAAGATGGTTTGCCAAAGGCAGCTGATGTTCGGAGGCTCTTTTGCTGTTCAGCCCTGAAGACTTGGCTGCAAACAAAGAACTGTAACGTGTAGTAGTGATCATTGAAATGCAACTGTCCAACCATGCCAGTCTAGAACCTCTGTCTGAGAGTAAGGGCATAGAGAAGGGTGCTTTGTGGAAGAAAGAAGACAAGCTGGGGTCAGGCCAGGGACTTTCCTGAGAGAACTACGGCTCTTGGAGTAAAGATACAGAGGTGGAAAGTAAATATCTAGAAGGAAGCTTGGTTCAACTGGAGAAGCCCAGGTCGAGGACAGCAGTAAGAACGGAGGTCTAGGGGTATCCAGTGGGGGTGGAGGAGGCAGCACAGGTCTTTAATAGCAGGAGGAGCTACACAAACAGGTGAGAAGACACAGAAGAATCACTGTGCATGTGACGACTAGACAACAGCCTCCTATAAGATGCTCAGGACCAGTGAACATGTCACCTTACATGACAAAAGGGATATTACTGATATAATAATGAAAATGAGAGAGCCTCCTTATTATCTGTGTGGGCCCAGGGAAGTCATAAGAGTTCCTGCAGGAGGGATGCAGGAGAGCACGGTGCTAGAAGTGAAGTTGGCAGCAAGAGGTTGGTTGGAGCAACGTGAGGAAGGGATCCCAAGCCAAGGAATGTAGGCAGAAGAATCCCATGCTTACATGGCAAGGAATTCTTTCCTGGGACCTTCTGAAAGAATTTAGACACAATGATTTTAGCTCCATGATACTAACTACAAACTTCTGACCTTCAGAACTTCAAGCTCCTAAATGCGTGCCTTGAACCACTAAATCTGTGGTTGTTCATTAGAGCAGCAACCAGAACCTATTGCAGTGGTGAATCAGCAGAATGCACGGTTTGCACACGATCCCTTATACCAGTCAGCAGAATGCATGGCTTGCACATGATCCCTTATATCAATCAGCAGAATACACAGCTTACACATGATCCCTTATATCAATCAGCAGAATGCACAGCTTGCACACAATCTATATGTAAATCAGCAGAATACATAGCTTGCACACAATCCCTTACATAAGTCAGCAGAATGCACAGTTTGCACATAATCCCTTATGTCAATCATCAGAATGCACAGCTTGCACACAATCTATTATATAAATCAGCAGAATGCACAGCTTGCACACAATCCCTTATGTCAATCAGCAGCATGCACAGCTTGATCACGATCCCTTATGTCAATCAGCAGAATGCACAACTTGCATATGATCCCTTATGTCAATCAGCAGAATGCACAGCTTGCACATGATCTCTTATGTCAATCAGTAGAATGCACAACTTGTACACGATCCCTTATGTAAACCCCCTTTTCATGCTCTGGATGGAGATATTTCCCTCTGAAAATTTCATTCCAACTAAAAAGAGCTGGAACCCACACACTCCTGGCACACGTAGACACATATTAGCTTCTGCTTCATTCATTCACCCAGAAGACAAACAAAACGAAGCCAGGATGAGTCCCTACAACACTCTGCCCTCTAAGCCCAGAGTCTGTATGGGAAACAAATGCACAGCATGCAGTCGCAGCACAATACGTAAATGCTTAGATGAAGGTAAGCAGAGGAGAGTACAGCATCAGAGAGGAAAGCCAGTAGGACAGCTTCTCATGGGACAGGAGTCCCAGCGCAGGAGATCCTAGCTTGACAAAGCAGTCAGAAGAAGGGGAACCCAAGCAAATGAAACCACATTTACCAAGTTGGGGGCAGGAGAATGTGTAGGAAACCACAGATTAACTGGGTATGTACAGACCAGAGACCACGCTGAGCGAGATGGTTCCTGACAACATATTGACATCTGTTTGATGACTGCTCTCGGGGCTCCTTCTCAGTTCCTTCTAGCTGCTCCAGGAAAGCTCACCACAGACAGGGAGAGGCCTGCGGGAAATTTTCCCTGGTGAAGACAATAAAAGTCTGCACCACACACACACACACACACACACACACACACACAAGCCTAGGCAAGTACCCTGGGTTGAAGAACTCTGACCCCATTTCTGCCTAGGTTTCTCTCACTTCCCTGAGTATGTCCTGGTTTCCCTGTTATCCCTGCAGGGAGAGGTGACACATTTACCTCTAAAGACAGAGTCCCATACTGGAACAGTCAACTATCTAGCTGGTTTCTGCTTTCAGACATTTCTGGGTAGTTGATATCCCAAATGATAGTGATAAGCCACAGTGTTTTATCATATCTGCATGCAGAAAATGGCTGTATCTTTGATAAAGATTACACATGGGGAGTAACTGGATGCTATCAGCTTGACTGCAAGGATGAGTAAATCCGTTGTAAGAAAAAGATGGAGAGAAAGAAACAAGATGCAAGGAAAGCATGCAAAGGAAGATGCAGCTGGGGAGGATGGACGCAGCTCCCCTGTGCAATAGCATCTGCCTCAGCCAGTCTCACCAGCACTGGAAGGCTTGCTAGGACCCCTGACCTCGAATAACAGGATCAGGATATGAGCAGACATGACCAGGAGGACAGACCTACTTAAACCACTAGTCAATCCTAAACCAGACTCTGTGACTCAAACCTGTAATCCTAACACTCAAGCTGAGCCCGGAGGATTGTCATGAATCTGAGGATAGCCTGGACTATAGGTGAGACCCACCTCAAAACAAGTGCACAAATGTAACAAACCATCGTTTTCTTTCTGCAGTGCAAATCCAGACCAGGAACCGAGTATCAGCAGAGAGAGGACATATGAGAAACTATAGTAAATATCAAGGAAGGAGACTCTAGAAATAATGTTTAAATAACCCTGCTCAAGTGCTAGGACTCCGAAGTCTGAGAAGCAACTTCTTTTTCCTTCCTAAGCAATCAGAGCTGAATAAAAGAATTCTCTGTGCTTAGTAAGTCTGCGTTGGTGTAGCAGAACATGGTGGAGGGGGTAGGTAGAGTGAGCAAAAATGGAGTCCCAGATGGTACAGGCACAGAGACGGGGGCTGCAGGAGGGGGGCAGTGTGCCAACCAGGAAAAAAGACTGATCCGAAGAAAGCCAGAGGAGCAACATGTGGGGGAAGCTGAGCCTGGGAGAGATGCAGGCTCTCTGGGGAGACACAGCAGAATTCAAGATCCTTGCTGCTCTTCAGGGACACTACAGAAACAGCTGCTGGCCTTGCTCCACTCGGCATGTGAAACATGTAAGAGTTAAGGAGTTCTGGCTCAACCTCTCTTTGTCTTTACAGTCTTGGACCAGTTACTTCCTCTCTCCAGACCATCTACCTCATCTGGAGGGTGGTGGAGGGTTCGCACTGTCTGTAGCAAAGAGCGATCGCCTCAGAGATAGCTGAACCATGAGAAACTGACAGCTCTCCAGCTCAGGTTCCTACTACCTCTCACCGGAAACTACCTACACAGCTTCCTTTCTGTGCCCGGAAGGAAACTTGCAAGGAGCCACCCTGCTGGGCTTTCCAAGGGACCTGCTAAGTAGGAGACATGCAGAATAAAGCATCAAGAAAAAAGAAAACGCCGTGTACCCATACAAGTCTATTGCTAAAGTACACTGTCTGAGTCTTGTGACAACTGAAAGGCTTGGTGGCTTTTCCTAGCCAGGAAAGGTTCATTGTTACCCCATCTTCTCTCATGGTGTCATGTCAAGGGCTGTCCCACCTTTTAAGGATTCTTCTTCTCCAACTCACCAAACTGTAAACACTTCCTTCTATTGGATCAGATCACGAGTTAGGGCAAAGGGGCTGGTAGCAGTACATCACTACTGGCAATGGATGGGAAATCACTTGGGCATGCAAAGGTGATTTGTAAGGGCCTGTGTAACACAGCTTAGGCAGTGGCTTACTCTGTCCCTGGTTACACCACAGTCTAGGATGCTACCCCTCTGTGAGCCTCAGATGCCACAAGCTGGCTTACCCTTCCACATTTAAATGCACAAGGAGGCTTGTGTGCCCCCTCAGATGAAGTAAAGGTGTTTCCTAGATTAGAGGGAAAGAATCAGGGTTGAGGGGAAAGGAGGGAGACTGAATAACACAGCAAATTTACCAAAACTGTGCAGCCTTTGTTCATACTGGGTGCAGCCGGCTAAACAAGCAGCGGCATCTGCTGTCTTCGCCGACTCTGTGCGGCTCTCCTTGCAAAGACAGCGTCTGCAAAAAGTGCTGTGGAGATAGAGAACAAGTGATTTTATTTATTTATTTATTATTTATTTATTTATTTACTTACTTATTCTGAGACAGTGTCTCACTACATAGCTCTGGCTGCCTTGGAACTCACTATGCAGACTAGGCTGTCCTCGAACTCCCTCCCAAGTGCTGGGATTGAAGACATATACATCATACCTGAATGTATAATAATTTAAAACCACTCATTCAAAAGGTACAACTCAATGGCTGCCGTTGTGTTCACAGTGTGTAACCAGCACCCTATGATGTTTTGTTATCCCCTAAGGAAACCTCTCCCCGTAAACACTCACTTCTACCTTTACCTTTACCCTGATAACCTCTAACCTCCTTTCTGTCTCTATGGATTTAAGAAATAACATTTTCCCCTTTAGGTAATCTTCTTTAAAATACTCCAATGCCATTTGGCCTTGGGATTTTAATCCAGATCTCATAGCCCGTATCTGTAAGATCAGCAAACACTTGATGCATAGCAACCCTAACCAATAGGGAAAAGCAATCAAAACCACAGTGAAAAACCCCCTAACACCCTGGAAAATGGCTTTTAATATAACCACAAAACAAGTGTGGGCTGGGATGTGGAGAGATAAGAATCTTTGCTCACTGCTGGTGGGAGTAAGGAAAGCAGTATGGTGGTTCCTCAAAAAGTTTAAGCCAACTGTCTGTCATATGAGCCTGTAATTCCACTGTGGGCTATATGCCCACAAGAATTGAAAGCGGGGTCTGTAAGCAGTATTGGCACACACATAACACAGCTGTTCACTACTGAGCAGGATTCTTCTCGACTGCCAAAGGCAAAGGCAACTTAATCATCTGCATTCAAGAATGAACGGATAGGGGCTGGAGAGATGGCTCAGAGGTTAAGAGCATTGCCTGCTCTTCCAAAGGTCCTGAGTTCAATTCCCAGCAACCACATGGTGGCTCACAACCATCTGTAATGGGGTCTGGTGCCCTCTTCTGGCCTGCAGGCATACACACAGACAGAATATTGTATACATAATTAATAAATAAATAAATAAATAAATATTTTTTAAAAAAGAATGAATGGATAAACACAATTAGTGTGGGGCACAAAGGAATACTTTTTAACCACAAAAAGGAAAACATTCTGACATGATCTACAATATGAATTAATCCTGAGAACATTAAATTAAGTAAAATTACAGTTTATGCCTTTAATCCCAGCACTCAGGAGGCAGAGGGAGGCAGATCTCTGTGAGTTCGAGGCCAGCCTGGTTTACAAAGTGAGTTCTAGGACAGCTACACAAAGAAACCCTGTCTTGAAAAACCAAATATAGCCGGGCGGTGGTGGCACACGCCTTTAATCCCAGCACTCGGGAGGCAGAGGCGGGCGGATCTCTGTGAGTTTGAGACCAGCCTGGTCTACAAGAGCTAGTTCCAGAACAGGCTCCAAAACCACAGAGAAACCCTGTCTCGAAGAAAAATAAATAAATAAATAAAAATGAAAAAACAAATATATACAGTTTCCATAGCAGTGGTTGTCATGCTCGCCTTACAGAATGACAGATACTACACGATCCCACCTATCTGAGGCATCTCTAAGGCAGCCAAATTCAGCGACAGAAAGCAGAATGGGGGCTGGGCTCTGTCTTCTCTGTTGGCCAGATAAGAACAGGGCTTTGTTTTATTTTGTTTCTTACCATTGTAACCTACCACACAGCAGCCGCTCAGTTCTGAAGAAAAGTGAGAAACCGATGAGGGCTGAGCCACTGAAGCCTCACTAGATATGTCTTTGTTTTTAATGTGTGTGTGCACACGTGTGCATGTGCAGGTACAAATGCATGTGTGTGTACATACATGTGTATTCCAGAGGACAACTTCAGGTGGTACTGTGAGCAGCACTATTACATACACCTCCTTTGGGACAGGATATCTCTTTCTTTCCTTCCTTCTTTCTTTTTGATTTTTTAGTTTCTTGTTTGTTTTGAGACAGGATCTCATTATGTAGCCCTGGCTGTCCTGGAACTAAGTATGTAGACCGAACTGGCCTTGAACTTACAGAAATCTGCCTCTGCCTCCCAAATGCTGAGATTAAAGGTATGAGTCACGAAGCCCACCCCCCTGTTTTTAATGTGTCTGAGTTTTTTTTCCTACATGTATATGTAAACATCGTGTGCATGGTTGAAGGCCAGAAGAGGTTCCAGATGCCCTAAAGATGGAGGCTGGAGTCGTAGGTGTTTGGTTCTAGATGCCTTAGAGATGGAGGCTGAAGTCGTAGGTGTTTGGTTCCAGATGCCCTGGAAATGGAGGCTGGAGTCGTAAGTGTTTGGTTCTAGATACCCTAGACATGGAGGCTGGAATTGTAGGTGTTTGGTTCCAGATGTCCTAGAGATGGAGGCTGGAGTTGTAGGCGTGTGTGAGCCGCCTAACATTGGTGGGAACCGAACTGGGGTCCCGCCAGAGCAGCGCCTGCTCTTCTCTTCGCCACTTCTCTGCCCCTAGAGCTAGCATTTTTATTGGGTTCTAGAGATTGACCTCAGGCTCTTACACTTGCCAGGCAAGGGCGTTACTGCCTGTGTGATCGCTAGCTGATTACCGGACGTGGATTTGGTGGGTTTGGTGTCCTCTGACTCTGAGGAGCGGCTCTTCTCAGGCTTAGGCCCCAGCAGAATGCACAAGGATAAACATCACTATGCTTGAAAGTCGTCACTTGCCTGACATAGGAGGATTGTAGATTCAAGGTAGGCCTGGCCAATTTAAAGAGATTATGACTCAAAATAAGAAGTTAAAAGTGAACTGAGCACATAGCTCAGTAGCAGAGAACCTGCTTAGCATGCATCAGACAGTAGGTTCAACCCACAGTGCTGAAGAAGAAAGAAAAAAAATAGTCATGTTGGCACGCACCTATAATCCCAGAATTTGAGAGATGGAGGTAGGAAGGTCAGTAGTTCAAGATTACCCTCGGCTATGTAGGGAGTTTTAGGCCAGCCTGGGTTACATAAGACTCTGTGTCTGAAGGGGGAAAAAATAAACCTGTCTTTCTTCATTTTGAAATAGCAATGGCATTAAAAAATATTAACAGCTAAACTTAGATAACATCAAAAAATTACGCAGAGTGTACTTAAAAATAAACATTCAGAGGGCTGGAGAGCTGACTCAGCAGTTAAGAGCACTGGTTTCTCTTCCAGAGGATCTGGGTTCAATTTCCAGCAACCACATGGCATCTCACAACTGTCTGTAACTCCAGTTTCAGGGGGTCTGACACCTTCACACAGACATACATGTGGGCAAAACACCAATGCACATGAAATTAAAAGAAATAAATTAAAATATATAAATAAACACTCAGGCTCAATTTGCTTTTCTGCTCAGTAACTCCCAACTGTCAGCAAACAGGCTTGTTCAATAATGTATGAAAGATCAATTTTACTGAATGCTTAAATACAAAGAACGGCAGACACAGGACCAGAGAAATGCTTGGCAGATAAGGAGCTTGCTACCAAGCCTGACAACCCGAATTCCAGCCATGGATCCACACAGTGTTGGGAGAGAACCCACGCCTCCATAAGCTGTCCTCTGACCCCCACATGCACACTGTGGCAAATGAATGTACACATGGGCGCACATGAAATAAGTGTGTTTTTAAGAATGCCAAGCACATAATACACACAAATTCACATACTTTTTTTTTAAATGTGGGTGGTAGAATCAACCTCAGGTCTCCAGGCTTGCATGACAATCGCTTGACCAACAGCGATCCCCAGACCCATGGCATAGCCTTTCTGACACCATGAGGGAGAGCTGTCGTTTGTTTTGCTTTTGCCTTGTTTTATTTATTTATTTATTTATTTATTTATTTATTTATTTATTTATTTTGAGGCAGGGTTTCTCTGCGTATCCCTGACTGTCCTGGAACTCACTCTGTAAACCAGGCTGGTCTTGAACTCAGAGAAACACTGTGAGTTCAAGGCCAGTCTAGTTTATGGAGCAAGTTCCAGGACAGGCTCCAAAGCTACACAGAGAAGTAGTCCTGCCCTGACAAACAAGAAAGAAAGAAAGAAAGAAAGAAAGAAAGAAAGAAAGAAAGAAAGAAAGAAAGAAAGAAAGAAAGAAAGAGAAAGAAGAAAGAAAGGAAGGAAGGAAGGAAGGAAGGAAGGAAGGAAGGAAGGAAGAAAGAGGGAGGGAGGAAGGAAAGGAAAAAGAAAGAAAAATAAAGGAAAAAAGAAAAAAGAATAATGTTAAGTTGAATTGATTTTCTGAAAATCAGAGTCCTTTTAAAACCATAAAACCAGCCTGCACACCAAGTGTTGCCCAGAACCCTTGGCACAAAGCATATTCCTACCCCATTCTGGAGGCTGCCACTGGCTGGTGTTGGCTCCCTTCTCCCTCGCTCTGCTTGGATCTGGGTGGGTCCTCAGCTCTTCCCGTGCTCTTGAGTCAGTAATCAGGCATCCAAATACACAGCAGGGGTGGCCCTGGCATCCCCTTGCTAGGAAATCTAGGTTTTCTGAATGTAGAAGGCAGGATTTGGAGCCTATGGATGCTGAGTATTTAAATCCACATGGACACAAAGCATCCTTTCTATAAACAGCTGAATTGGACATACTTCTATTAATGACTTCAACTGCCTGCCCTTCTTCTAGGCTCATCTTGTGCTCCCCTCCTTTGCTATACATAAAATCAGCCCCCACCCCAGTACCACAGGAGCCACACAGCGTTGTCACTGAGTAGCTGTGTGCTCCTCTTGCCTCTGAGTTTCAGTGTTGGGAAAAAAAGAGGAAAAACAAGTGATTCACTCTTTTAGCTTTGCTGCGAGGCCGGACAGGCTGCTTGTGAAACCACCTGATTCACTGTTTGTCACCTGTAGTTTTCACCTTCCCTTCTGCCCTCTGTCCAGCCCTAAGGCTAGCCCCCTTGGGACTTTCTAATGTATCTATGACAAGCAGAAACTCAGATTTCTTGCCTGCGAGATTTCTCACTCCCTTCCCAAGACTGGGACTGTGCTAGGCAGCCTAGCAAAGGGGATTTTGTCAAGTGTAATGAAAGTTACTAACCAGTTGTCTTTGAGCTGACCCAAAGGAGGCCACTCAAATAGGAGCCCTCTAATGCAGACCATTTCTTCCCAAAGATATGAGAGGAGGTCAGAAATTCAAGACATGGAGGAGGTTTAACATGCTATTGCTAGATTGAAGATGGAGGGAGGAATCATAAAGAAAGGGTACCTGAGTTGGCTCTCAGAGCTTAGAACAACCCCAGATGACAGTTATCTGGGAAACAGGGAGCTCAGGGCCTCAACTGAAGAATATGAACTCTGGCATTACTTCGGTGAGCTCAGGAATAGCCTAAAATTATTTCCCAGAACTTCCAGACAACTACCCAGACTGCATACAAGTAGATTTCAGTCTTGTGGTGTCCAAAGCACAGAAGTCCAATAAAAGTAAACTACTCTTGAAGGCTTCTTTTCTGTTCTCCGTGGTGATGATGGTTTGTCTGTGCAGCCCAGGTCAGTCTTGAACTCTCTGTGTAGCTGAGGATGACTTTCAATGTATGACTCCTGCCTTGACATCTCCTACCACACTCAACTTATACAGGATTGAGGATCGAACCCAGGGCTCTTTGCATGCTAGGCGAGCCTTAAACCAAATGAGCTCTATCCCCAGTCCCATGAGTGTACTTCTGGCCTTCAGAACTTCGACATGATAAATGGATGCCTTCTTCAAAGTTGCCAAGTTTGTGGCATTTTGTAAGGCAGCAACTGGGCCAGAAAGAGGACAAAGACAACTAGAGGGGAAGCAAGTCTCCACGGTCCTCTGTCTCCTTACACGTCCACCTCCACTAGGCAGTCTCCCCGCCCTACAGTTTCTAAGGATCACCCCGCCTCTGCCTGTCCTCCAAGTCAGTGATTCTCCACCACACCCTTTGCCCTCTGCAGAAACTGCCTGCAGCCGGGAATTCCCTGAGCCTCCACAGTCATTATCTTAACCATACTGTAAGAATTGCCAACTCAGAAGCCAGAACTTCCTTTGTCTTGCTCCCCAAAGCACCCAGAACAGGGCCAAACGCACAATAAATACAAGTCTTTGTTAACTAAGCCATTTTCTTTCTGTTCCAGTGACTAGCAGGACCAACGAAGGTGTTTAAAACTACCTGGTTACGGGCAGACAGACCCTGGTTTACAGCTACCTGAAATCAACAAGGCCCTGGATAGAACACTCAGGCTCTGAGGCTGGCCAGTCATTCTTATGCACAAGTCAGGCCTCCATTTCTCTGAATTATGCCTTGGTTTTTCATGTTTATTTACAAGGAGAATTTGCAAATACAAAGGGAATGAGAATGGGAGCAATGAGGAGATCTCACAAATATTTGTACTTTGTTAAAAAAAAAATCTTATCTTGAATACCCGTCATGTCTAGATACAACGCTGTACACCAGGGATAGACAAATAAACCAGTGTGAGCCTTCTGATTGAACAGTAACCTGAGTATTCCCCTGCACCCAAGTCAGGCACTGACTGTTTGGGAGCCAGAGAAGCGAATGGGAAAAGAATCAGGTCTTCTACATGGGTGGAGCTCCCTTTTGCATTCTAGCCTGCGCCCAGGACTCTGGGTCTGTCTTCTGTGCCCCACCCTGGCCTCCAGTAGCATGCATATGATGTCACTGTCTCGATGGGCGGCAGACTTTCAAAACCCTCAAGCAGAGATTTAAAACTAAACCTATAGCATTCGGACAGACTAACAGTCTATAGGCTTATTTGATCCTCTCAGTAGCCCTGTCAGCAGGACAGGTATCGTTATCCCCATTTTATAGGTAAGAAAACTGAGGGTCAGAGTGGAAGGCATCTGACTTAGAAACAAAGTAAAATATACAATGTTCTTCAGGCCAATAAGATGGCTCAGCAGATACAGGCACGTACCACCAAGCCTGCTGACCTGAGTCCCAGCCCGACTCCCATAGTTGTCCTCTAGCTTCCACATACGTTCCCTGTCATATGTTCTAGCATGTACATGCATGTATGTGCGGATACCCACCACACAAACACACATGTGGGCCATCTAGAGGCTGAAGTAATGACTCAGTGATTCAAAATGCATACTGCTTTTCCAGAGGACCTGATTTCAGTTCCCAGCACCCACATCAGGCATCCAACAATCACCTGTAACTCCAGAGAAAACTCACCAGCATGGGCCTCTGAGGATGCCGGCACCAAGCTGTGTCCTAGAGACAGACGAATAAGTCAGTGTGGTCCTTGTTTGACCTATACAACTGTACACAAAATTAAACACAAACTTTAAAAAGTGTGCCAGGCACTGGGCAGTAGTGGTGCACGCCTTTAATCCCAGCACTCAGGATGCAGAGGCAGGCGGATCTCTGTGAGCTCAAGGCCAGCCTGGTCTACAGAGCTAGTTCCAGGACAGTCAGGGCTACACACAGAAGCCCTGTCTTGAAAAAAAAAAAAGTATGCCAGACACAGTGGCACACACCTTTAATCTCAGCATTTAGGAGGCAGAGGCAGGAGGGTCTCTATAAACTTAAGGCTAGCCTGGTCTATATGGTAAGTTCCAGGACAGCCAGGGCTATATAGAGACTGTATCAAAACAAACTAATCTAATTGCTAAAAAATAAGTAAAAACAAGCATGCTGTCCTGTGACTACTGCCTTGGATCTGGCCTTCGGGCGGCCTAAGGAGAATCCATTATTTCCAGCGGACGGCAGTGACAGTCTGAGCTTCCCTCACAGAAAGAAAGGCTGAGGATGAGGCTACCGTGACCAGGCTTGCTTGGCAGGAGGTATGACGAAATCTATGCCTAATATACAAATGATACTGTGTATCCTGAAGGATTTACTTTTTTTTTCTTATTTGGTCTACACACCATCAAGTCAGAGAGGCGCCAATGTCACCAAAGAGCCAGCAGGACTTGGCCCCAGTTCTCCAACTCCATGCTCTAGGAAAAAGCCTTCTGATCTCTGAGATCCCATTTATTCCTTTGGTCCTGAGAGGTCAAGACCAAGAGGGGACTGGACAGAAAACTCACTTGTGCGTGAGAACAAACCCTACTTAAAATCATTTCAATTTCATATCTCTGTATCTTGGGGTTTGTTGTTCTTTGGTGGACTGGGAATCAAACCTATTGCCTTAAATTTTGTAGGCAAGTACTCTACTATCAAACTAAGTCCCCAACCACTTATTATGCCTCCTGCCAGAAACTGGATCCAGAAAGCAGGGCCACTCCCTTCTGATTTTAGTGTTCCTTTTCCAAAACTGATCTTCTATAACTGAAGTGCCAGAGAGAATGATATCTGTTGAATGATTTTCATCCGTTAAGCAAACAAATTCTGAGTGAGGTTCCACTCTCCTCGAGCCCCAGGGAGTGAGAAGGGAATCATACATGCCCTGCTAAGAAGCGCCTCCCGACCTGATGGAAATGGTGAAAACCACAGATGCATAGTCAGCAAAAGGCTGAGAAGAAGCAGGGAAGATAGCGCCCATCCTGAGGAGAAAAAGAGGGGGCATTTGGGCATTTGCATGAGGATGGAAAATCTTGATTTGAAGGGAGTACAGATGCAGGAGACAGGACGGACGTTTGTGCAGCAGGACCACAACCCATGGAAGCCCATAGAGCACTGCTTGGCCTCCAATCTCACACTAAGACTAGTTGGACCCAGCTTAGGTCCCTGTGGTAGATTTAAGTAGATCCAACTTGCAATTTGAGAGACCAAGAAGCCTAACCCATTTCCTTTTCTTTCTCGGATTCTGTGGTATCTGTAGTCTGTGCCACGCATGCCAAACTGCCTATTTTTCTGTTCTTTAATTGGTTTTCACAATTTTGTTGTTCCCAACTAGAGTAAAATAAAATAATAATAGTGTCTCTCAATTCCTTGAGAACATAGCCAGGGGGCATCTATAGCCTATCTCTGCTGTGTACTATAGTATCCATTATTAAATTAACAATGTGTTCTACTTTCCTCTCTGCTGTTGCTATTAAAAAACACTCAAAGCAAGTTACGGTAAATAAATATTTATTTCATCTTATACTTCCAGGTCATGGTCTATCTATGAAGGAGGTTAAGATAGGAACTTGAAGAAGAATTTACAAAGAAACACTGCCAATTTTTTGCTTAACTAGCCTTCTTACACAGCTTAGGACCACCTGCCTAGGGATGGCACCGCCCACAGTGGGCTTGGTCTTCTATACAATTAACAATCAAGACAATGCCCCACACATATGCCCACAGGCCAATCTAATCTAGGCAATTTCCTAATCAAGACTTTCAGAAGACTCTAAGTTGTGTCAAATTGACAATGAAGGCTAAGTAGGACACCACTGATACCAAGAACCTATTTGTTGGCTGACGGCTATATTTTGTTGGCCCAAGAACCATTAGATGACAGCGTTATTAACATATTAACAAGAAAGGACAACATGCGTAACCACAGCCAAGACAGCAACAGCGGAATAATTAGAAGGCTTGCACATTGGTTTTCGGATTACATTTTATATAACTGATCTAAATTTAAACCAAGATGCTCAGACTTGTCTGATCATATAGGACCGCCCTGAATTTCACCAGCTGATCTCTCTAAAGACTGAGATCCCAAACTTGGTCTTTAATCCAATGTTTTCTAGTTCCTGCTTGTCAGTAACTTACAATAAGACCTAGTGTCTCATCCGTCCTTTTGGAAAGAGCAAGAAGGACAGCAGAAACCTCATGACTAATATAGAGTCCTGATTCCAATGCCAGAGAACAGAGTCGCACTGAGACAAACAATGGTGTTCTGATTGCTCACCCAGGAGAGGGTCCTCTCAAGTGTTGGATGAATAGAATGGGAAATGGAATAAGCTCAAAGCCCAAGCATGTCACAGTTCCCTTTGATCAGTCTTGAACCCATGATCACCATCGAAGGCTGCATCAGGAAGGGGAACATATACAAACCATAGAGCTCAGGTGAGCTCAGGGGCAGAGGACCCTGGGCTAGATAATCCCCTCTAATCTGCTCTTCCAGCCCTCTGGCTAGGGTCCTCAACTTCTCTTCTGTATGATATTCTATCTTTGTATCTACCTATCATCTTCGACTCTTCTAATTCATTCCCCACATTTCTGTCGTGGGACTCTTTCTACAGGCAGATATGACCACATCTTTTCCTTAAACACAGAAACAAGCCAGGCAGGATGATGTATACCTGCAATCCCAGCTCAGAAGGCCAAAGGAGAAAGTGTGCAAGGCAACATAGACAACTCAGTAAGAGCTCTTGTCTCAATTTTAAAAGCAGGGTCATGGTGGGGGACGACTGGCGATGTAGCCCAGTAGCAGAGAGAGTACTTCCCCAGCATGTAAGGAGCTGGGTTAAATCCCCAGCACTAGAAGTATTAATATTAACACTAATACAGTTCAGTGTCCTTCCTATGCCCTCAGGGAAAGGCCCCAAATCTGCATGGTCTACAAAGGCCTTTTCCTACTAGACCCTGATAGACCTGCAAGTCTAACCTCTCCTCATGCTCATCAGCTTCTGCAGTGATATTTTGTTTATGTTTTAACAAATAAAGCTTGCTGGAAGATCACAGTGCAGAGCTAAACCACTAGAGGCCATGCAGTGGTGGCACACACCTTTAATCCCAGACAGACCTCTGTGAGTTCAAGGCCACCTGGGCTACACTAGATCAATCCAGTCTCAAAGAGAAACAGATAGGATCCCCTTTTGGTCTGAGGATTCAGTAGAGGTAAAAATCTCTCTAGTAGCTGCTGCACTGCTTCTCTGATCTCTCAGCTTTCACCCCTAATATCTGACTCCAGGTTTTTATTAAGAACAACTAGAATTCATGCTACACTCTTCACATTCCATTGGCACTACAGCACACACCCCCAAATTCCACTGGCACTATAGCTCACCCCCCTACATTCTATTGGTACTATAACTGACCCCCACATTCTATTGGCACTATAGCTGACCCCCACATTCTATTGGCACTATAGCTGACCCCCACATTCTATTGGCACTATAGCTGACCCCCACATTCTATTGGCACTATAGCTGACCCCCACATTCTATTGGCACTATAGCTAACCCCCACATTCTGTTGGAACTATAGCTCACCCCCACATTCTATTGGCACTATAGCACACAGCATCCCCCAGAAACACGGCTGAGTCACATCTGCAAAGAAGAGCTCCAATCTTAAGACCTAACACAAGTTTCCTCTCTTCAGTTCAATTTGACTGCTCATCTCCACCCTGGGAAGGGGTGTTGGTCTCTCCTGTGCTACAAAGGGCACCCTAGCATATCATTTATCACTATAACTTAGAGACCTGGGGCACCATGATGGGTGTGGAGAGGTTTCCACTTTCATACAACCCTTCTCCCCTTAGCACGATGGGACTAATGGTAAAAAGTTGATGTCCTTCCTCCATGGAAACAGTAAGTTCCTGGCAGAGCCCAAGTCTAAGCTGCTGATGCCCAGAAAGGGATCTGCTTTCTATGGTAGCTACTTCTACAATAACTGTCTATGTGGCTCCTACTGATCTGGACTTTGACCCACTGGGACAAGGATTGACGTCTGCTGTCTCGCAGACACCCAAGCTGCTATCTCCAAGGAGAGCCTTCTGTGTGCCTCTCCTAGGGATGGGTTTTGATTCCCAAGGGCTTTGAGCCGAGCTGTAGGCGGTGACAAAGCAGACGAGTCATCACAGCCCACAGCAGTGTTCTGTGGAAGGGCCCAGCATCTGTCTGTGCTGGGCAATAAGGGGAACGGGTATTCTGAACCAACTTGGGCCCCACTGCAGAGGCAAGGCCTACCTTGTTCCACGGTGATAAAATCAAAAGGGATGCTTTTGCTATCTGGACAAACATAAAGGAGATAGCTTCAGAAAAGCCACAGCGTGTGATTAAGGCGAAAGTTTACAACTACCATTCTGTTGGACCCTGTCTGGAGAGGAAGTAAGCAGTCTGCTCTCCCCTGTCTGTTCTAACTCGTGTCTCTTCATTTCTCCAAATTTAAAGCTTTTGAAAAAAGCAGAAATAATGGCTCTGAAGCGTTAGCACATACCCTCCTTCCCTCCTCCATCTTCTCTACCAAGATATTTATTTTACTGTTGAATTTCGGTCTAAGCAAAGTAGCCACATTGAGGGGAAAATCACTTTGTGAATCGTCTCCGTCATAAAAAGTCCAAATCATTAGCTTTCTGGTGCCTTAGGGACGGGAGAGATCCAAACACTAATGCAGTGTCTTCCCTACCTCAGTCCAACAAAGAAAATAGATTTTATATCCAAATTGCTAGTGTAGTAACTGTAGGGAAGGTCTACGAAGCTGAGCTCCGAATCTCGAGGAAAGTGAAACCGGAGGCACATCTTTTGGAAGGTGTCATTTGTGCTGGGTTTTGAAGGATGGGTTGGATGTTGGCATTATAAGTAGGTGAAACGGCCTGCAGATGAAGAAGACACCACAGACCACGGATGGAATCAGATGCTAGGCAAATCCACAAATAAGTGAAAATGGTACATGTGCTATGCCCAAGCCTCAGGAACACAGGAAATGGCACGCGGAAAAGGTCCTGAAGAGCAAACCTACAAAATAAACCCAAATACTCTAGCAACAGGGTTTATTCTGAATGAGAAGTATGTCAGAACAAGCCTTGAATTAGAATGAGATCAATGCTGGCTCTACCCTTAATGTCTGTGGTTTGCAAATGTTTCTATAATGGACTCATTAGGGTGTGTCTGAGTGCGTGTGCAGAAAGAGAGAAGGAGGGGATGACGGAGAATACGAGGAGAGGTGAGGAGCAGGAAGAGGAGGGGGAGGTGGTGATCAGGCAACCCAGAAGAAACGGGGTAGCAGAGAACAGGAGGAGTTAAAGGGAGGAAAGGGGGTTGGTTGATAGAAATGATGTTAAGTCCAGTGTACTCATGAATGAAATTCTCAAAATCATAAAAAAATAAATTTAAAGAAGTCTGAAATTTAAATTTTAAAAAATGTTCCATAGGCCAGGGCTGGCAATCTAGACAGCTTGGCAGTTACGAGCAATTACTGCTCTTGTCGGGCAGCTTATAACTCTTTGTAATTCCAGATCTGAAGGATCCAACACCCTCTTCTGGTCTCCCTAGGCACCCATGCACACATATACACACATGTACAAACAGGCACACATGTAAATACACTTCTTAAATAATTTTTAAAGACCTCTAGGTGAAGTCCCTGCTTGCTGTATGGTGGACTGCTGTGGAATTACATAAATCACGGATACAAAGCATCTAGCACAGCGGCAGGCGTGCAGTGCACAAGCGTGGTCATTTCCTTTACGAGGACCTGAGATTAGGACAACTCAAGAAAGGCTCCTGCACCCTCTAGGAGAGAAGAGGTCAATAAAGATTCTGAAGAGGAAGCCTGGGAGACAGGTCCGCTGACTGCTGAGCTTTTGACTCCGCAGCACACCATTTTAGGGGTGCTGGTAAAACTCCCCACCAAGCTGGCTGTTGTGTATCCCTGAAGAACTCCGTGTTCCTCCGGCAGCACCACGAGCTTGTGGGTGGGACAATGAGTGGGAGTTTGAGCAGAGGGAGAGGCAGCACCCTGGGCGCTTGCCCAGATCGCGGGGGATCTCAGGAACCAGGAGGTGGGAAAAGATGGCTCCAGACACAGACACTTTTAATTCCAAAAGCTCTCTTACACTAAGAAAACCAAACAGAAATCCAAGACACTTTTTAAAATTTCTACATTGTTCTTTTAAGCTAAAGAAGGTGACCTAGTAAGACCAACAGGGGAGACACCACCCACGGGACTTGGTGCTGGTGTCCTGTTCTCGTAGCTGCTCCAGACCAGTGCCACAGCAAAAGCTCTCCAGGGAGTGCTGCCCCTTAAGCCATCCACTTGCTTCTTGCTCACTCTTTGTTCCACATTCACAGGGAACCTCTCCTGAGAAGGCAAAATTTTAGAAAGACAGACATCAGCTTCATTAGTCATTATTCCCCTTGGGTTATTTCACTGGTCAGGTTTGTTTTTTAATCTGTCACACAGAGAAATCCCAGTTTATGGGAAAATACAATGGACATGCTTGACATTAAATGCTACGGAAATGTAATCTTTTTATTAGACTAAGAGTTACGCTAGGTGTCTTAGACGGCCCCTCAGGGTATGTGTCTCATTCTTGTCCACCCTGCTCTGTACTCTAGAAATGTTCCGTTTGAACTACTTACTCAACTGCTGATTCTGTCTGGCTCATGGGCAACCTTGACAGACAAGGTGGAGGGAGAGAGTAAGAGTTATTTTAATTCACCCAATTCCTTTCCATATCCCTTGACTCAAAAGTCCCAGCTCTGCAAAGATGAAATTCTGCACGGCCTCTCTCTGGAAGTACAGGTGGTTCGGACCCCATTGATACGAACCCCAAAACATCCCCTACTATATATAGTTCTTTCCCTATACACTTCCTCAGATCACCCAAGGCAAGTGTGACTCTCACCCCACCCCCAACACACACACAGGCTGGTCTTGAATTCATCTGTAGCCAAAATAAAAGACTTTAAACTTCTGGTCCTTCTGCCTCTCGACCTCCAGAGTTCGGGAATTACAGGCCCTCTGTTGTATGCAGTACTCTGAACAAAACCTAAGGAGTCTTGATGAACATTCTACCAAATGAGCTCTATTCCCAGCCTGCCATCTGTTTCCTGCTGGACCTAATAAGGCGTAGCCACTAGCTTGCTCTATGACCCTGGGATAGTTTCTTTTTCCAGGCTTCAGCTTCCTGGACTATAAAATGAGTTGAACCACACAGCTCCATATACTACAATTCCCTGCCCCTACTGGGTATTCTCCTCTTTTAAGCCCAGGAAAGAAATGTGCGCAGAGGAATAAAGCTTGCTAATAAAGAGGAGGAAGGATGGGCAGGCTCCTCCTTTTCCTGCAGTGCAACTTCCCTTAACTCCCTCCCAAGGACGTTCCTCTTCTCAGGCTGGAAGGACCAGATGCCAGCCAGGCAGTGGTTACGCACAACTTGATCCCAGCACTCAGGAGGCAGAGGCAGGCAGATCTCTGAGTTCAAGGCCAGCCTGGTCTACAGAGTGAGTTCCAAGACAGCCAGGGCTACACAGAGAAGCCTCGTCAGATGCCAAATAACCCCCACTCCAAAGCAACAACCAAGAAGCCCAGGACTTTAGCGTGCACTCATTCCTTTCTGACCACAAAGGCCCTACCTTGGCTTTTAACATAACCAAGGAAGCCAAGGATCGAAGCAGTGTCTGCTCTCCACAGACCTGCACAGGGACACTAGCTTGTCTCTGCTGGGAAATGCTGGGGAAACCCCTGCCTTGTGGAGCAAATGACCTTCCACTGAACCCTGATGAAAGACTCTGAATTCAGATCTCTGTCACTGGACTTGTTCCAAGCAGAGTTCTACTAATCTTATTTTCTGATGGGAGGTTTGTAGAGGAGGGTGTTCGGAGCAGAATCCTGTGCCTCACATGTGTTAATCAAGTGCTCTCTGCCTATTCCGAGGCTATGGTGGTTTTGTTGTTTCTTGTTTATCTACTTACTGATTGTGAAACAGGCTCTCTATGCAGTCCAGCTGTCTTGAAATTCACGATGCAAACTAGGCTGGCCTCCAACTCAGAGATCTGTCTGATTCTGCCTTCTCGATCTTTCCTGCTGCGACTAAAGTTCTTGGGCTACCACAGCCAGCGCTGCTTTCTCGAGGAAACTGCTACACAATCTCCTAAGTCCTTTCAGCTCCTAAAATTGGTGATGTGGGGGAAGAATAGCCCAAATAATCCATTCTAACCACAGCATTTCCGCTAGTATTCTATAGCTGCCGTTTTCATCGGTCCCACCCAGGGTAGCGCCCCCTCATCCTGAAGTGGGGGAAAATCCTGGGTTCATCTCCTAAAACCCTCACTTTCTGTTTAACCTGGGGGCTGGCCCTGGAGAAAATATCCCTCTAAAAAACAGCAAGCACCAAATTGTCTGTTGTTCTTTCCACAACAGGTTACTCTGCAGGTATCTGTATCTCTCGGCGAGGCCTCGTATCTCCACATCACCAGCCTTCTGGACGCACTGTCATGTCCCCTGGGTAACTCAGCCGCCTTCGGGCTCCTCGGTGTCCACTTGGAAGCACCAGGTGCGTCGGTCTCTTCAGCCTCAGGGGTAGGTCCTTGAGGTGCGGGGCGGCTGGTGCTGAGGTGATGGCGTGCATCTACCTCGCGCCCCGCTAGATCTCGGACACGAGAACAAGCTCGGACACCGGGAGTTGAAGGGACCTGAAAGCTCCAAGTCATCTTGCTCCCCAGTCACCGCCCACCCAGGACTAGGCGCAGCCTCCAGGAAGAGCCGCTGCACGCTTCCGAGTCTGCGCGTGCGCCTGAGCCAGCACAGGAAGCATCCAGAGTCGGCCGCAAGGGGGCAAGCGGGAGTACTGCGGTCGTGCGCATGCGCAGCAAGCTCTGCCGCCTTGTGAGGCCGGCTGTCTTTTGGCCAGGCCTCTTTGCTACCCGTTCTGTGGTTTATGCCTGTAGGCTCCGGGCCGGGCCGAGTGACTGCAGTGTAGGTGGTGACCCCCCACCTCAGGAAGACCTATTTGTGTGAAAGAAGCGTACCTTGAGAGACTGGCCAAGGCCAGTCGGAAGCCCCACTTCCCCACTGTCAGAACCCTGGTTCAGAACTGGCCCCCTTTCTTCACAAAGCTCAGGAGGCGACTTGGGGAAGAAGGTAAGGGCAGGTACAGCCAGCATTTCCCTACAGTCTTAGGAAGAGGAACCTGATGTAGCCACAGCGAGGATCCCAGCTGCCACCCGAGCGTTCCCTGCCCTGGGGAGGTCGAGGACCGACAGTAGTCCTGTGTCCTCACAGGCTGCAGGAGCACCGGAACATCATATCCTTGTCCTGGCAAATACTGCCACCTGTTAACTGACTTCCCGAGATGGGATGTTCTAAAATGTCACAAGGAATCAGAAAAGAGACATGCACTGTGTGGGTTAGAGGTTTACTGGGGCCGCCACCAGGGCCATGCTGATGGACGGAGTTTCTCCTTCATGTTCCCAGCTCTGAGGAGTGGGAAGATAGAGTCCAGCACATCCCACCCAGCAAATCCACGAGCAAGCAGTGCAGCTGCTGGCTGGTCTTCCGGTTCTGCATGCTGTTCTCCGCTCAGCAACAGAGGTGGCCTAGACCCCTCACCTTGATTTTGTCCTTTTGCCACACAAGGACTCACCTGTGAGTGTAATCCCTCACCTCCCCACATCCCTCTCCCTCATTGCTGACCTGCCAATCCTGTCCAGCCTTCAAAGAGTAGCTACAATTGCACTATCTCAAGC
The DNA here is from genome assembly GCF_950005125.1 of Chionomys nivalis. Taxonomy (NCBI): domain Eukaryota; kingdom Metazoa; phylum Chordata; class Mammalia; order Rodentia; family Cricetidae; genus Chionomys; species Chionomys nivalis. Next base: position 10,453,843 of record NC_080092.1, on the reverse strand, counting down.
TCGATCACCCTTTCTGGTGTTGTGGCCATCTCTGAAGAATCCTGATTACACTACTGGTCAAACATTTAACAGTTTCAATTCATTGGTTCTTCACAAATGAGAAGAAGGAAAAGCATTTGAAAACTAAGACAGGAAAACTACTTTCATCCAGGTGTCTCAGACCAGCCTGATAACATAGCAAGGCCTCATCTTGAAACAAACGGGTAAGAAAATCTTGGATCAGACTTTATGTCCTGATAATGTGATTTGGAAAATGTCTTATTCGTGAAGACCTCCCTAATCACAGACCCCTCCTGTGCCTCGGATCCCCCACTAGGTAGCCACTTCCCCAGGACAGAAATTATACCTTATAAATCTGAAAAACTTCCAGATCGTTTGAAACAATGCTGAGAAAATTACTAGCACTAAAATGAGTGGAAATATAACAAACATTTTCATGTTCCTCACAAACCATCTTTTGTTTTGGTTTTGCTTATGGGATGTTTGTTTTTGAAAGTCTCGAACTATAATTTCCTGGATGCTGGGCTTCCGGGCACAATCCACCACACCTAGCTCAAAATCACCTTTATTAGTATTTGAAAAATATATACTGTATTCCACGGGTTTGGGATCCAGGTCAGCACAAATCAGTGTTGATAAGGCAATAATAGAGTTGAACCTGGTAGCACACACTTATAATCCCTCCACTTAGGAAGCTGAGGCAGGAGGACCTGGAGTTTGAGGACAGACTAGGCTACATAACAAGTTCAAGGTCAGCCTGAGCTACATAGTGAGATTCTGTCTCAAAGAGATCCTTTTCTTTCTTTCTTTGTGTGTGTGTGTGTGTGTGCGTGCCTGTATGTCTTGTTTTGTATTGTTTTTGTTTTTGAGCCATGGTTTCTCTGTGTAACAGCGCTGGCTGTCATGGAACTCAAATAGCTCTGGCTATCCTAGCCTCAAACTCACAGAGATCCGACTGCCTCTCTGTCTCCTGAGTGCTGTGGCTAAAGGCGAGGGCTACCACACCCAGCTCTTTTTCTAATATGTGTTTCTTGATTTCTGTTTGCTTGTTCTCTCCTATTCTGGTTTATTTGTTTTTATTTTACCTTATTATTTTTTAGGTGCTTGTCTGTTTCTAATAAGATAGAGGGATGAAAGGGTGTGTATTTGGGTGGGTGGGGAAGATCTAGGAAGGGTTGGGGGAGGGGAACTGTAATCAATTCATTGTATAAAAATCTGTTTTCAGTAATAATTTAAAAGAAGAAGTAAAGAATATAGTTGGTATGTCAAGCCAGTTCAGCTGGTAGAGATACCTGTACGCTGGCCTGATAGCCTGAGTCAATTCTTGGAACCCAGATGGTGGAAGAAGAGAACAGACTTAAAACTTTTCCTCCGACTGCCACATGCATGCATGAACATGCATATACATACACACATGCATACACACAGATACCAAGTAAATAAATAAATAAATTTAAAAATAAAAAGATTCAAAAAAATAAAAATAAAAAGATTCAAAGTACTGAATGAGCACTCAAAGACTCAAGCAAATCTTCTCAGAAAGTCAGCGTTACATAACGTGGCCCTGAGCAAATTACCTAGCCTGCCCATGCAGGGAGCCGGGTACTGGGTGGCATTCCAGCTCTCCCATGTCCACATGCCTTCACCCTGGCCTCTCTGACTGTCAGTCTCATCAGTAGAATGACCGACGATAGCAATAGTGACTGAGGTTTACTGAGCACTGTCTGTGAGCTGAGTCATATGTCAAGTCCGCACATTGCTTGTACTGAGCTGTTCACTCCCTACCACAACCCCGTAAGGGAGGAGCTGTCAGTGTCTCCATTTCATGAGTAAGGGAACTGAAATACACTTTAGTCATTTGCCCAAGGCCATCTTGTAGCAAGCCCAGAGTCAATTCCAGGCACTGGGACTCTGTTGCGTTCTAAACTCCGTGTTCTGAACTATGCTAGCAGCGACATCACTACAGGGTTGTGAGGATTAAATTAAACAGTGCACAGAAAGACGCGGCATAGCCCCAGCGCAGATAGTGTGATTAGCCCATCTTCGTTAGACGTAAGGATGCTTTGCCCATAGAGCTGAAGCCCAGTTCCTGGCACAAAGGAAATACCCTAGAAACATCCTTTTCCTAGTGGTCAAACCTCACTTTGGATCCTCTACACATTGTAGGTAAACATCCCACGTCCCAGAATGCAAGCAGGTATGGGAAAAGTTCCTTTGAGCTTGAGAGTTTATCCTTAGGACAGGAGGTGGGCACAACCTGCTGGACACACCTTTCCTGTATACAGTGCCAGCCACTAGGCAATTTATTTTTCCGTTGCCTCCTCCTTATTGCCTTTATGATCTTCTAGAGAACAATTTCTTTGTATTAGGAAAAGCCCAAGCTTAATGTCACCGAGGAGGAATTGGCAACAGGTACTGTCAGTTCCTGTGAGGTTTCTAAGGCTAAGACACTCCTGCAAAGCCAGGGGCTGACAGGGTGGTGTTCCTTGAATGCCTCTTCCTGGGTGAACCATCCAGGTTCTCGCACACACGCACACACGCACGTGCACACACACACACACACACACACGAGTCACCTTCTCCTCCAGCATCTCTTTATTCATTCCAGTAGCATAAAAGTGAAGTGTACCCAACACTGTCCTGGATACTTGGGCGTCTTTTGGCCACAAAAGCACACATCTCCACCTGTCCTCCACTCCCCCAGATTTCACGTGAATGTTTTCATGTCCCTGATATATGTAAGCACACGTTAGAAAACATCTACATGTGTCCTTACAAATACTCTTTCCATTCCCATCCCTCACATTTCCTGGCTGTGTTTTGAATGGCCTTCAGTTCTGCCTTCTCTGCTTTCTGTTTCTTTCTCAACTCCCATGTAATGGGAATACTGAGCTGTGGAATAGCAAAATGTGAGGCAGAACGTGTATTTCTGCTTGCCCTCCCTTTTCCAGGGCAAAGCTCTGGATTTCTGGCCCAGGCAAGAAAGGATCCAGGCTGCAGCGGAGAAGCAGGTCAGGGTGCTCGGGCTGCAGAGGGTGAGCAGATCAGGGGTCAGGGTGCTCGGGCTGTAGCGGGTGAGCAGGTCAGGGTGCTCGGGCTGCAGCAGGTGAGCAGGTCAGGGTGCTCGGGCTGCAGCGGGTGAGCAGGTCAGGGTGCTCGGGCTGCAGCGGGTGAGCAGGTCAGGGTGCTCGGGCTGTAGCGGGTGAGCAGGTCAGGGTGCTCGGGCTGCAGCGGGTGAGCAGGTCAGGGTGCTCGGGCTGCAGCGGGTGAGCAGGTCAGGGTGCTCGGGCTGCAGCGGGTGAGCAGGTCAGAGTGCTCACTTGTTCAAAGATGTCCAAGATCACATGAGGATGGGAGAACATGGCCCACTTGTCTAGCCTGAGGATTAACCCCTCTTAAGCCAGAGAACCCAGAAACATTGGCCTTGGCCACTGACTGGCACCCTTCCTGGCATAACTATGGGTGTGACCTAGGTTTGTGGTCCTGATCTCCCTTTTGGATTCTTTCCAACCTTCCACCTCTTCCCCGGGGCCCCCATCTTTCCCTTTCAAGCTCGCTCTCCCACCATGGCATGAAACCTCCTGGGAGGATCCCAGAGCAGGATGCTTCCAAATTAAAGGAACTCTGCTCTGATCAGGACACTGAAAACAATGAAGTGTGGGATGATTACTGGTTCAGGAAGTTGGGACGTGTTCAAAATACACATGTCCACACATGTAGAGGGATGGTCCATTTCTGGGATAGCTAGAGGAAGGCAGCCACCCTTACCATTCTGACAGGCCGTACTCCATCACAGCCATAGAGATCATGAGGTAGCTGTCAGGTAGAGGAAACGCACCTACTGCTATCACTATCTGAGCTGCTCTGTGAAGGACCTGGGGATGGAAACCTCTAGTGATCCCTTTTCAAACGGGACACTACTCTGGGTGTCGGAAATAGTGAACTGAGGTGCTGCAGGGGAAAAGGTTCTTTGTGTTTCCCGCCATACAGCAGTGGGCCTTGGACGTCTTCACTGCCGGCTGTGAATGAGTTATCTTCCGCACCAGGGAGGCTCGGTGCTGGAGAAACCACCAAAAGAGGTGCTGGCACGCATGCAAAACAAGGGCAGACGTTTATAAATTTCCAAGCTATCCCCCAGAAACTTGAAAATGAGTATACTCTGCTGGGTAAAAGGAAGCTAAGAGATTCACCTGGCTGGACACAATCAAGAGGGACAAGGTGTTGAAGAGAGATTGGAACTTTATTGAGACGCCCTCCCTGACGAAGCCAGGATGGAAAGAAGACAGGAAAGGTCAGCCACTGTCCCAGCACCTACACGGATATTCCGCTCAGGAATCTCCTGGAGTCAGAATCCTACTCAGAATCCATCTCTGCAGAGCTGGGCAAAGATGGGTGCTAACCCCTGTGCTGGCTCATCAGCAGCCCATGGGCAGGAGAGGAAAGTGAATTGGGTGGACGCAGGCAGTGAGGAGAGGAGCAGAATGGAGACAAAGAAGAAAAAGATGGAGGAAAACCCAGAAGGACAGTGACCCCGATAAAGTGCCCCTCCCCCAACACCAATTCTGGATGACTGTGTTTGCCTCGTCCCACCTGCTCCCCACCAAGCATGCAGGCCCTGACAGATAGGACAGCTCCCCCGACTGCACTGAGAGAAAGCAGAGTTGCTACACAAAGCCCTCAGGCATGAGGAGCGTGAAGGGGAAAGGCGGGAGAAACAGTCTCTCCAGAGAATAAGTGCTGGAGAAATGAGAGGAGCTTTGGGCTTGGATGTGTATTTTAACGGGAAAAGGTAGACTGCAGCTCATCTGCCCGAGCCACCAGGCTCTATGCATGACCCTATGGAAGGAACAGTGTCCTGGCAGCTTTGGGGCGTGTGACTTGTGAGAAGCCAAGGCAACAGCTCCCTTCCCTCCTAGCTGGTGCCAGACTAAATGCTCAAAGTCGTGAACTCCTAAACTGAAGTTCTCTATGTAGCCCTACCACATACCCATCTACTTCTACTCCCTACCTGATGCTCAGAAGGAAGAGCTCTGGCTCCACCTTCCTTCCCACTTTCCTTCTGCTCCAGATGACTCACTGGTACTGGTGGATCCCAACTCATGCCTCAAAGTCAAGGCAAAAGCAAAGACAGCTTGCTCCCAAAAAAAAACGCAGCCAGCTGTGCTCAAAGGAAGCCCTCAAGACAGTCTGACCTTCACCTGACCTGCTCTATCCAAAAGCTCTTCATCCTCCCAAGGCTTCATGCCCCCATGCGCTCCAAGGTGGCAGCGTATGTCTGCCATGCAAGACTCTCAGGGGTCCTCTCTCTGTGCCCTCGAGTCTGTCACTGTCCTAGCTCTCTCTTGTACAGTGGACACACAAATGCACACTCACTGGTGTGTGACAGTCCTGACTGCACTCAGTGGGCATCTGCAGAAGTTCAGGTTGGACCTGAACCTCAGGCCTTGTCTGCCACCAATACCACAGGGCTGGGGCTAGTTCTGAGTCTAGGGAATTTCTCTGAGGGAAATATTGGTGCATCAGGGAATGGAGAAGGGGAAGGAGAAGCCACACTTCTGGGAACCAGAAGAGACATGTCCTCTGTCAAGTGCTCCCACAAAGAAGATGTAGAAACAGTTTCCCCTGAAACTTGGGAGAGGGGACTGCCAGAGAAACCTCCAAGGACCAGGAGCAAGGTCCCCATGTCCTTTCTGAAATCAACACCTTTGTGATCTGAGTTTTCCAAGACATGCAACAGACAAAGACACACTGCAAACCAACTAAGCCCTGAGCCCTTCCAGTACATTCATGTAAGTCACTTCCAGGAGGAAGTACTTGAGTTCGTCACCCAGTCATCCTCCTTCTGGGGCCAACTGAGCTGAGCTCTCCAACTGAGACATCAATGAAATGATACCTGGAGAGGCCGGCCAACACTAATCTGAAAACTTTTAGTGTCCTGGATGCCCTACCCATTGGGAAGACAGGAAGAAGATTCCAAGGCTGGGTTCCAAGTTCATGAAGATCAGACTCAAGAGACTGTCCACTGCTGGAAATCTACCCAAACTTAGGAGGGAGCTGAGGAGAGACAGGGAACGGACAGAAGATTTGTGTGAAAGGAGTTGACACTGACCTGAGAACCTCTGTTGCTTGGGAAACTTCAACTGAGTTTTGCTTATTCGACCCTCATTATCTTAGTATTCATTAGGAGTTAGCTGCTCTCTGTCCCTCCAAGACATGACCCAGGAAAAACAAGGGAAGCCTGACTAGCCTGTGTCAGGCCTTCTAACTGAAGCAATAAGACAAGCACACTATAATTCACAGTTTCCACTCTCCTCCCTTGTTCCTTCCCTGATTCACCGGCCTCAATGAACTCCCAAATCTCCAATTCAGACTGATTGTCACCAGTATGGCTCAAAGGGCTAAAAACCGGGACTTCTCAGACGGTTAGGACACAAGCTCATTCACCCATGGGGCCCCAAGAATGGCTGAACATGACCTAGTGCTTCTTATAGCGATTCTTTGGGGCCTCGCCGCAACCTGTTTTGTCACAGTTAGGAGCACCTGGGTTCTTCCCAAGCCCCAGGCTCCCCAGAAGGCCGGGGAGCTCCTGGGTGATGGCCCGTTCAATCTTCTCCAGGAAGCAACCCCCCATGTAAGAGCACTGCTGAGAGAGGAGTTTGAAATTGGAAATGGGGTTGATGCCAAAGAAGTCCTTGTAGGCCTCACGGTTGGGAAGGTCAAACTTGCTGACGTTGGTCTTTGCCAGGATGGTCTTGAAAATGTAGAATTTATCAGGATCTTCCACAATGTCCTTAAAAACCAGTTCCCCATCACTGAAGAAGGTCATTTTGTCCTTGTAAGTCTGTAGATAGCGGTCAACTAGAAGGGCGTGGATGCGGACACGAATGGCGTGCTGGCGAATAAAAGCAATCTTGTTCTCTAGCCTGTTCTCAATCACCTGGTTCAGGTCTTCCAGCAGAGAGATCTCCTCTTTGAGGAACAGCTCCCGGTGGGTGTCGGGCTTATAGTCCTGTGGCCAGAAGGAGCTGACATAAACCCGTGGAGGCTCTGTGACATTGATGAGTGGGGCCAGGCTCCAGAAGAGAGCTCCGTACACCCGCATGAGCATTTGCGTGGCCAGGTTGTCGGCCTTGTTCAGAATGATCCTTATCTGGGACTCCCGTCCCTTCAGCTGGCGGAAGAGCGTCTCCAGCTCCAGACCCACGTCCAGCTTGGTGGGATCAAAGACAACAAAGATGAGGTCGGCTCTGTCGATGAACCACTGACACACGTCGTTGAAGGGGTAGCCTTGGGGGACAGAAATGAGAAGTCAACCTGAGTGGGACACACACAAAGCTCTTTGCACCTCCCTGAGCCGAGTCAAGCCCTGGCAATCTCCTGAATTTCTAGAGACCAGTGAGTATTGTCTCTTGCTTTTTGTCAACCTTTAATCAAGAACAGTCTGACCCATGCTTTAATCTACAGTGGCTTCTGAATCCCTAGTGAAGTGAAGTATTTGTCCAAAGTGGGGCTTTTTAATGCAGTGTGTGGTAGTGCACTCCTGCAATCCCATCATTCTGGGAAGCAGAGGCAGGAGGATCTTTCGTTCAAGTCCAGGCTGAGCCACATAATGAGACGCTGTTTCAAAAACAAAAGCAGCAACAAAAAGAAAAAAATCAGAGCTAGAGGGATGTCTCATTGGTTAAGAGCACTGGCTGTCCTTTCTGAGGACCCAGGTTCTGTCCCTAGCACCCACATGCTACTCACTGCTGTCTGTAACTTGAGTCTCAGAGGAGCCAACTTCCTCTTCTGGCCTCCGTGGGCACCAGGCATGCGTATGGTCCAGACATACATGCAGGTAAAACACCCATACACATAAGACAATTGTTTTATTTTATTTTTGGTAATGGTTTTTTGAGACAGGGTTTTTCTGTATAGCCCTGGCTGTCCTGGAACTCATACTGTAGACAAGGCTGGCCTTGAACTCAGATTTGCCTGCCTCTGCCTCCTGAAGGCTGGGATTAAAGGTGTGTGCCACCATCATCCAGCTAAAAAGTAATAAAAATTTTAAAAGAAAAAAAGCAGGTGGTTTTCCAAATGTCTAAAAGGATCTCTAGGACAATGGCAAAGATACTGAAAGAACAGTGTCCAGAAGTCAGAAGGAAAGGGGATGTGTGATTTCAGGAGAAAAAACATATATTGAGTGTTGAGTGTCTGTCGAGACCTGGGCTAGTGACAGACCAGCTGGATGGTGACTGCTCTTAAATTCTAGGTCATAAGCTATAAATTTACAAAAAGAACAGTAATACTAAAGCTAACTTAAAGACTACCGTGTTAGGATAGATGTGGTGGCGCATGCATTTAGTCCCAGCATTCAGGAGGCAGAAGCAAGAGGATCTCTGTAAGGCCAGCCTGGTTGTCATAGCAAGCTCCAGAACAGCCAGAGCTGTCTCAAAAACAAATAAAAATAATAAGGGAGAGAGACAGGATGGAAAAACTACTGTGCTTCAGACAGGAAAGACGCAGCTTAAATCTGAAGCCACACAGGGGCTCGCTATATAGTAATTTTTCTCACCTGCTGTGTTCTTATTTACAAAACAAGACGACAAGGAACACCACTGCGGTGGCTGCTCTTGGTTGTCAACTTGACTACATAGGGAATGAACTAAAACCCGAGTGGCTGGATCCACCTGTGAGGGACTTTTCTTAATTAGATCATTTGAAGTGGGGAGACCCACTTTTAATCTGATCTTTTGAGATGGGAAAAGCCATCTCTAATCTGACCACACACCTTCTGCTGGCAGCCCAGAAGAAGGACACAGAAGAAGGAAGCTTTCTCTCTTTGCCTGTTTGCCCTCCAGTTCACTGCCAAGTTCATGCCTTCACTGGCATTAAAGCCAACTTCTTCAGGATTCCAGCATATTCTGAGACCAGCTGGGACATCCAGCCTAGCGGACTGAAAACTACTGGATTCTTGGATTTTCTGTTAGTAGACAACAGTTACTTATAATCCATTCTAATAAATCCCCTTTATATCTATATGTAGAGATAGAGAGCAATATGACAATATCTATCGTATATAGAGGTGATAGATAGATCGATAGATAATTAGATTCATTCTGTAAGTTCTGTTTCTCTAAAGAACCATGACTAATACAAAGAGTTTCAAAAACACTGATTTATTTTTTAACCAATAAAATAATGTATAGAGCTAAGTGAAGTGAATCATCCCCCAGCAGTGCTGAGGCAGCATGGGCAGCCCATTTCTATCGGGTTTCATCGTCTGAGTTGATGAGGACGAATGACCAGGTCTCTTCCTCAAGGAACAGGTTCCACCGAGATACAAACTCAGGTCGCTGGATTCAGAGTCCAGAGCGTTAACCATTACACCACGGGAGTTGCTGCCAATATATAAAGCTATCTGATTTATAGTAGGGCCTAATATGATTATCATAACTAAATTATATTATTGCCAATAAATCAGGGTTCAGTTATGCTGTGGAACAATCTTTTTGTACTCTGTGAAAACGATTTCCTCTCATTGGTTAATGGAAAGCTGACTGCCCAATAGCTAGGCAAGGAAAGGGAGGTGGGACTTGCAGACAAAGAGAGGTGCAAGGAAGAAGGGAGCAAAGTCACCGGACAGATGTGTAAGAAGCGGGGTGAATATGCCATGCTGAAAAAGATACTGCCACATGGTAGAGCGTAGATGAGAAATATGGGTTAATTTAAGTTATGAGTTAGTAACAAACCTAAGCTATCAGCTGAGCATTTATAATTAATGATAAGTCTCTGATCATTTATTGGGGAGTCAGAAGTCCCTACAAAAAATTCCACCTACACAGTTATAACCCAAATGCATCATAACCATAAACTGAGATTTGCCATTTGATCGCCTCTTACTATGACTGCCCTGGTTAGGACACATCAGTGCAGAGAGCCCTGTGCCATGGCAGTATCCAATGACCTATGATACAGCCTAATGCTTACCAGGCCCAAATAGCAATGCCCTGCATCCGAGGCAGGCAGGGGCTGGGTTTAGATAATAAAGGTTTAGACTAAAGCAGGCCCAACAAAGCAGGTGTTGGGAGTAAGAAGAGATAAGCCCATGCCCAAGACCCAGGTTAGCTGAATTCAAGTATAAATCACCGGGATACAATTAGTCTAGGCCTTCCACCATTCAGGGTAGACTGGGCACCCAAAGACAGCTAGTCCCCAGCTTGGACATCTCCAGGACCCTACAGGGAAGACCAGTACTCCCCCTAGGAAGCTACTGACCATTTCCAAACTCAGGCAGCCCTTTAGGAGGCAGAGAACATGACACTTGAGTTCCCAAGTGGTTACCACAGCAACAGTGAGAAGGGGTGGAGGTGAAGAGCATCTCTTCATCTCGAACATTAACCACCCTGTTCCTCTGCTGGCCTGCCACCCTCTGCTGCTCAGTGTCCTAAGACAGAGCTCTTGCTGTCCAGAAATGTGTGTGTGTGTCTGTGTGTGTGTGTGTGAAGGTGAGTGTGCCCACAAGTGTGTATACATTGAGAGGAGGAGGACTACTTTCTGACCTATTTCTTTAAGACAAGGCCTCTCATTTTGGCTAGGCTGGCTTGGCCACAGAGCTCCAGGATTCAGGGATCCAACTATGCCCACCCTGCAACACTGGTGTTGAAGGCATAGGTAACCATGCCTCACTTTTTTGGTTTTTCTGAGTCAGGGTTTCTCTGTGTAACAGCTCTGACTGGCCTGGAACTCACTCTGTAGTCCAGGCTGGGCTGGAACTCACAGAGATCCACCTGCATCTGCCTCCCAAGTGCTGGGATTAAAGGTGTGTGCCACCACAGCCATGCCTCACTTTTTACACAGGTGGTAAGGGTGTGAATTCAGGTGCCCGTGCTTTCGGGGCAAGTACTCTCCCTCTGAGCACACCTCCAGGCCCATAAATTACCTCTTTCCTGTTGTTTGCGGTTCTCAATGATGCCTGGTGTATCTACAAAAGTGACTCGTTCTAGAAGTTTGTGGGGAACCTCAATGCCAATCAACTTCTCCAGAAAATTCTGGCCAAACTTTTCGAGGGGTGAGAAGGATCGGGCGCTGTCAGCAGCCATGACGATGCCCTCAATGGTTTTCAGCTTGGGCCCATGCATAAGGACGGTGAACTCGGAGGTGGTAGGTTCAGCACCTGCATCCATGGTGAGAGGTGGAAAAGCAACCAATGAGAAACAGACTTCTGGAAGGGGTGTGCACAGGAAGACGTTTTGGAAAGGACTGATTGTGCCAAAATATACAGATCATAACGTTTACATTTTAATCTTTAAACCTATAGCATTAAAATATTCACATTATCATGCAAACAGTTAGTTATCCTCACTTTCCAAAAACAGCTATCATCTTCCCGCACCGAAACTCCTGTTTCCATTAGGTAGTAACTCCCTTCTCCTTCCTTGGCAACCTCTGTTCTTTCTCTGCCTCTGAGTTTGTCCTGTTGTGGCACCTCATGTGAGTAGAATCATACAATATCTGTGCTGTTGTGCCTGGCTTGTTTTATTTAGCACATTTTCAAGATTTATTCATATTGGGGCAAGGATGTATCCGATGTGTTCTGACAGCATGCATGCTTCATTCCTTTCTGTCTGTGTTTGTGTGTATTGTGTGCACATGCGTGTGTGCGTGCACGCATGTGTGCTCATGTGTGCATGCACACATGCGTGTATGTGTGTGCTCGTATGTGTGTGCACATATGTGTGCATGTATGTGTGTGTCTGTTGCATGTACCTGCCATGGCGCAAGGGTGGAGGTCAGAAGGAAGACAACAACTGTGGGTACTCTCACCTTCTTCTCCCTTACCACTGCTGCACAGGCCAGGTTAGCCGGCCTCCAGGCTTTCAGGGGTTCTCCTATCTCCTATTCCAATCTCCCTGTAGAAGTACTGCAATCACAGACACATGTGCTACTCAGCTGGCCCCTTTTTTTTTTTTTTTTTGTTCTGAGACAGGGTTTCTCTGTAACTTTGGAGCCTTTGTAGACCAGGCTGACCTTAAACTGCCTCTGCCTCACGAGTGCCACCCCTCCCGGCCTCCACCTTTTTCTTGGATCCTAGGGACCTGACTTCAAATCGTCAGGCTTGCACAGCAAGCACTTTAGCCACTGTGCCGTGTCCTCAGCCATGCAGCATCCCTCTCTCAGCTAGCGCTCCCCTGGCTGCACAGGCTACAGTCTGGTTATTCCTTCGTCCAGCAGTGGACAGGAGTTGTTTCTACTTTGGGACTTTTATGAATAATGCTGCTGGAGGCAGAAGAACTGCTGGTCCTTGCAGGTCATTTTCATTCATATTATTAAGGGCATACAAGTGCTTTGATTATTCATCTGTTTTAACAATTTAAACACCACCACCCCCCATTCTTACCTGTATAAAGCTGATAGCGAGTTTCTTCTAACCCAAGGAGGTAGTTTATCATGGTGGATTTGCCAACGCTCCACGGTCCCAGGAACAGCACCATTGGCTTGGAGGTGATTTCTCCATCTACAACAGCAAGAGTTAAAAACGCAAGTGAGCTAGCATCAGTCCTTACTGTAGGAGCAGCCCTGCTCCCCAAAGCACCCTGCATCCCCGCTGTCTTCCAGCTGCTCGGAGGTTCCCTGTGGATCAAGCTGGGCACCTTGCTTTACGAGAACATTCGCTCAAAAGACACCAGGAGCCTTTTGACCTTTTCCAGATCCTTGGCACATCTGCCTGCACCAGAAGGAAGAGCCAAGCGGATTAATACATACTGGCTCAGTGCTCGCGCTGGGCGCAGTCTCCTGCCTAAATCTAGAGACGAATGGGTCATGCAAAGGGCGGAGCTTCACACTGAGAAAGACTGAATTTTGCTCCGCAGACGACCAAGAACAAGAGGAGAAAGGACATGGAAGAGGCATGCACAGTGAGCTCCATCCACGTTCCGGGCTCTGCAGTTTCCCCTCCTCTCCCCTGTGGCTCCCCAAATCCCCACCTCAAGCTCAAATATTCTAATCTCAGATATCCTGCTCCAAAGTTCACGATAAGTCTTCCAGGGTCTGAAACCAAACCTTAAATACTTGGATGCTGAGACCAAGGTCCTCCCCGACGCCATGCTGGGAAGCACACCCTACCAAGGCTACTCGGCTGGGAGAAAACGGAATTCTTTAGTGTTTTCAAAAATAGGGATGGAGACTTGGAGGGAGCTCAGGGGCAGAGCATTTGCATAGCACGTGTGAGGCCCGGGTTCAATCCCTACTACTGCAAACATAAAATAAAAATAAATGGGGGCAAAATAAAGAATAAGAGCCTTTGGACAGAGAAATGATTTGTCTTATTGTTGACTCTGCTCCTCACAGTTTTTTTCTGAATGGTGTCTACTGCACACCTACATTCTCCAGACTTTGGCCTTCCTGAATCTGCATATAGTCCTCAAAATGCAGGCCTCCTTTTTAAACTTCTTTTTCATTTATTTCCTGTAATTCTGTATAATGTTTTGATTCCAAAGTCTGAAGTAAAAACGGTCCACTCTGTCTGGGCCCTAACACCCTCTCTAGTAGGTAACTAATCTTAGGGGATTTTTTTCTATTTTTTTTTTTTATTTTGAGACAAGGTTATGTTATATTGCCCAGGATGATCTCAAAGTCCTGGGCTCAAGAATCCAGTAATTCTCCTACCTCAGCCTCCAGAGCATCTGGACTCTTTTGCCACTGCACTGAGCAGCATTGCTAATTGCTGGCATTTTCCCAACTGTCTTGATGTGTATAATCAATATTTTAGATATCCCAGGTCATCGTTTCTGTACAGTATATAGTATGATTGCTCTTCTGTGCCTGTCTTTTGAATGCATGACTTTTGTTTCTCTGAGGTAAATAAAGTCCTGGAAGATGGTGTCTTGGGCGTGGTGAGCACATATCCATGGCCTGGCCCCTTCCCTCCTGCCTGCAAATAAACATGAGAGGCCCTCCAGCCTGGGGACAAGATGAGCAGGTCCATAGGGGTACGTCCAGTAACAGAGACTTTCAAAAAGCCAGTGAGTTCTCAGACAGGGCTTCAGGGTGCTGCTGTTCCAACTTTGCACAGCAGGGGGCATTGTGGGCATATGTGGGAGACCAGTAATAAGCTTGAAGGCTAGGGGTCATGCAGGAAGCTGGCAAGAGATTAGGGCCGAGAAGCCAAGTCCAGAAAGGGAAGGCATAAAAGAGCCAATTGGCGTTTGCTAAGAACCAGTCCTGGGGCAGTTGGCAACCTCTTGGCCACTGAGGCTTTAAGTCTGGAGTTTCCCCAGGAGGGCCATGCCATTCTTGCTGTCAGAGCAGGAAGAGAAGGCAAATGCAGAGGACAAAAGAAAGCCACTGGGAGATTCCGTGACCTCATACCAGGGTCCACATGTCCTCTGAGAAGCAGAAGAGGACCACTGGCTCGCAGGCTTGTGAGAATGGTAGAAGTGCTGGAACAGAGTATTCCCGAGGAAAGGAAGAATCACAGCCTGACGGCAGCGTCACGGCCAGGACAACCAGCACTACCTGGCATTAGGTTCCTTTCTGTAAAGTGGGGCTATCTATGCCCTCAGATACCACAGCTACTCAATAGGCCTTAGGATATTATGGAAATTGCCAAGGAACACAGGGAGAGATTTGTGATATCATTCACAATTAAAACAAGGGTTGTGGTTATGGCTCAGCGGTAGAGCACTTGCCTAGGGTGCTCAAGGCCCTGGGTTCCATGCCCAGAACTGAAAAGAAAAAAAATAACAATTATGAAAACTTTAAAACAGGAGTGAGATTAGCTGTGGCTATAGGAGAGTGACAGGGCACCTTAGTGTGTCTGGAGTCTCAGTGACAGGGCTCCTTAGCGTGTCTGGAGTCACAGTGACAGGGCTCCTTAGCGTGTCTGGAGTCACAGTGACAGGGACCCTTAGCGTGTCTGGAGTGTCAGTGACAGGACACCTTAGCGTGTCTGGAGTGTCAGTGACAGGACACCTTAGCGTGTCTGGAGTCACAGTGACAGGACCCCTTAGCGTGTCTGGAGTCACAGTGATGGGGCACCTTAGCGTGTCTGGAGTCAGAGTGACAGGGACCTTAGCATGTTTGGAGTCTCAGTGACAGGACACCTTAGTGTGTCTGGAGTCGCAGTGACAGGGCTCCTTAGTGTGTCTGGAGTCTCAGTGACAGGGACCTTAGCGTGTCTGGAGTCTGAGGTGTACCTCAGCATGGTAAAAATGAGTAACACTTTCAAAACTGGCAAACTGTGGTGAAACACAAATTATCTGGTATGTTCTGTGAATACAGATTAGACTATTTCAAGGAGAATTTGCAACAATGATCAAAATACTTAATTCTAGTGTTCCATATTAATTTTTTAAACATTTATTTGTGGAGCTGGAATGTTCCAGAGGGTAAGTTGTGGGAGTTGGTTCTCTCCTTCCTCCATGTAGGTTATCAGGGCTGGCAGAAGATGCTTTTATCCCCTGAGCCATCTTGTTGGCCCCTCTATTGTAGTATTTTAAAGCATGCCCTGTAAATATCTGTGCACAAAACATACAGTAATTATACTAGTGTTTGAAATGTTTTAATTTCAATTTTTCTCAGACAGCATCTCACTCTAAAGCTGAGGGTGGCCTGAATTCACCCTGCAGCCCAGTGTGGCTTTAAATGATCAGCGATCCTCTTGCCTCAGCCTGCCCAGTGCTGAAACTCCAGGCATAGCCACCATGCCCAGTCCTGGAGCACTTTTTAGTTTATCTTATGTGTACATAATGATGTTTGCATGTGTGTAAGTGTGCACAGTGTGGTGTGTATACGAGATCAGAGAACAACTTTCAGGGGCTGATTCTCACCTTCTACCATGTGGAGTCCAGGAACTGAACTCAAGGCATCAGGCTTAGAGACAAGTACCTTTGCCTGCTGAGCTGCCTCACTAGCCCCATATGTGTGGGGAGGGATAACTTTTTAAGCTCCTGCTCTCACTCTGTAGACCAGGCTGGCCTCAAACTAACAGAGATCCTCCTGCCTCCTGAGTTCTGGGATTAAAGGTGTGAGCCACCACTCACAGCTACTAGCCCCATTATTTTTTTTTTAAAGATAGAACAAGGTAAGCACCTATTGTTCCTCGGAAATTAGATACTGGTTGTACAGAGCCTGGTGTGTTCTTAGAAGACAGGGCCAAAAAGCTTCAATAAAGAATAATGGAGAGTCATGCATGCATGCACATACATGTATATGTATAAACACACATGTATGCACAGCTGGTATAATATGATTCCATGTATGTAAGAAGAAAACAGCATTTATATGCTCATAGATTCAGAGTAATTGTCTGGAAGATTCTATTACTTCCTGTAGTCTTGAGCACTATAACAAGAAACTGAGTGGGTGTTTCCGGGAGTGGAATTAAATAGATTGAAGATCAAGAAAGAAACTGTTTATGTGTCTATGGGCATGTGTATGTGTGTGTGAGTGTATGTCTGTATGTGTGTATGAGTGTATGTGTGTGTGGTGTTTTGGAGACAGGTCTTCCCATGTAGTAGCCCAGAACTCACTATGTAGCCTGATCTGGCCACAATGTTATAATTCTCCTGCTTCTGCCTCCCCAAATCTAGGATTGTAGTTATATGCCATCATGCCTGGCTTTGTTTCAGTATAAATTATTTTATATTATTTGAATACAATTGAAACAAGGATGTCTTACTTATCATTTTAAAAGCCAAGTTTTAAAAGAATCTAGGTCCTATGCTGGATGCAATAGAATGTGTGTGTAAAGCCAGCTCTCAATAAGCTAAGACAGGAGCTTCCGAAGTTCAAGGCCAGCATGAGCTACATGGTGAGACTGTCCCAGAAATCAACAGCAGCAGCCAGGTGTGGTGACACATGAACTTGGGAAGCAGAGGAAGCGGATCTCTGTGAGTTTGAGGTCAGCCTGATCTACAGAGACAGTTCCAGGACAGCCCGGGCTACACAGAGAAACCCTGTCTCAAAAATATACATACACAAAAAAATCATCACCGTCATCACCCAGGCCCAAAGGAGGCTTCCCAGAGGAGCAATAAGGAGGCAGGAGAAATACGGTGATATGGAGGCCCGTGTGAATAGGGGGCCTGGTGGCCCTTGAGCCCAGGAGGGATCTCACAGGCCTTACACCTGGAAATCAAAATGCCTACTGCTGAGACAAAGTGCTTGACAATGAAACCTGTCACCCTCTTAGAGTACTGAGCGCTCACTGCTCTAGGAAAGGCCACTTCCGAGGCCCAGGTTCCTGTCCTCCACTCCTCCTAGAGTCCTAGCACGCACCACACATGCATCTCGCGAGCCTACGTGGGCACCAGAGAGGTGTGCGTGGGTAAAGGGCCAGAGCCCAGTTCAGGGTCGCGATGTTGTTTGTACCTGTGATCTCATGCTGTCGCAGCTCATTGTACTTGTAAGATTGCTCCAGGGGCTTGATGGACGTATGGTAGATCTTCCGCAGCCGCTGCAGTACCGCTGGGAGGAAGGAGCAGGGAGTGAGCGTCAGGCAGGCCACACACACACACACACACACACCCCACTGCTCCTCACTCTAGGGCCATGTCACACCCTGAGAGAGTCTCTCTCTGCCTGTGAGGAGAGTCATCGCAGCCTAAGATCATGACATGATTGTGTTTAGGAAGGAACTGGTCCCCATCCCACCCTCATAAATCCTCAACAAAAAGTGTTTTCCTACCCAATCTCCAAAACCTCCTGAGGTATTTAAGAAACAAAGCAAAACAAAAAACTAATTCTTGGCCGAGCACTATGTTATACACTTTTAATCCTAGCATTCAAGAGACAGAGTGACTGGGTTTCTGTGATTCCAGTAGCATCTTGGTCTACACAGAAAGTTCTAAGCAATCAGGTTACATAGTGGGACATTGTCTCAATAATAATAATAATAATAATAGAAGACTTATTCTTCGGCAGGTATATGGCTCAGTTGGTAAAGTGCTTACCTATCATGCACAAGCACAGAAACCTGAGTTCAATCCCATGTCCCATAAAAACAGAAAAGAAAAAAAAAAAAAAAAACAGGTGTGGCAGCTCATACCTACAGTATCTACTAAGGAGTGATAGCAGGAAGATCAGGGGTTCAAGGTTGTCCTCTGCTCCTCTATAGGGAGTTTGAGGCCAACCTGAACTACATGAGACACTGTCTCAAGAATATTTAAATCGAAACCTAATACTCTCTTCCTTCCTCACTTCAATGGTGCATCCAGAAAAGCTAGGCTGAAAGCTCTGTCCTTGGGAGATGAGAATCTCTTGCCTGTGCTCTGTCTGTGCTGTCAAGGTCTCTCTAGAGTGCCCAGCAGACCTGTGGCACAATGCTTCCTGGGGGATTCAGCCATGCCCCATGTTCTGGGGGAGCAGAAACCTAGGGTGCAACTGAGAACTTTGTGGGGTGTGTGTAGCACAAGAGGACAGGATGGGGAGCAAGAATCTGACCAGTAAGGTTCTAGTCCTTGCATTGCCGTTCTCTGGCTCTGTGCCAAGAGCGAATTGCTGTATTAATCTGTGTCTGGCTAGTTAATCAATCAAGAAAAGGTAACAAGCCCCCATTGAATCCTTGGTTCATTGTGGGGGCAAAGTAAAACATAAATATGAAAGAGTTTGTAAACTAAAAACCAAAGCAGATAAGATGGATTCTTATTAACCACCCTCCCTCCACAGGACAGTGGTGGGGTAGTGGAGTGGTGGGGTGGGGGGTGTACCCTACAGATGATGGCTCTGGAGTTCACCCTCTGTTCTGACTCTGTGCCCTCTGCTTGGTTATATTCTTTGTCCCCCATCCTTGGCCTTGTTCACAGAGTTACCTCACATACCCCCCTTGCCCGGGGTTCTCCTCTTCTCTGTGGTCCCCTCTGGCCTCAGCACTACAGAGATCTGGTGCCCTGAATCCCAGCCCATCCCTTCCCCGGGTACCTGTGTAATCGTCAGCTGGCTTGTCCTCATTCAGCATCAGGGTTTTCTCAATGTGGGAGCGGTCCCTCATGGGAGCCTCTTCACTCACATCCTCCGTCTCTTCTGGAAAGAAAAGCAAACAGTGCAGGGTCAGAGCAAAGCTAAACCAGTAGACTTGTAAGCCTCACAGAGATGGAGCAGAGCCAGACCTCAGGTAGACACAGAGCAAAGTTGCCAAGTTGAATGAATTTGAAATGTAAATACAACTTTTAAGACCCATGATCTATGTGTGTGTGTTCATGTATGTGGAGGTGTACAGGAGCATGCATGAGCACATGTGTGTGGGACTATACGGAGGTCAGAGGTCAATCTCTGATGTCGTTCTTCTAGATTTTTTGATTTTCGAGACAGGATTTCTCTGTAGCTTTTGGTTCCTGTCCTGGAACTAGCTCTTGTAGACCAGGCTGGCCTCGAACTCACAGAGATCCGCCTGCCTCTGCCTCCCGAGTGCTGGGATTAAAGGCGTGCGCCACCACCGCCCGGCTCCTGTCTTTTATTTTTAACGAGGCCTGTCGTTACTCACCAACTAGGCTCGACTGGTCTGTGAGCCCCAAGGATCTGTGTGTCTCTGCTCACAGTGTTGGACTTACAAGAGCTCAGCACCACCCCTGGTTTTTTACACAGGAGGTGGAGATCAAACTCTGGTCCTCACAGCTGGGCAGTGAGCATTTCAGTGACTGCCATGGCTGGTTTCTGTGTCAGCTGGCAACACACTAGTGTCGCCCGAGCAGGGAACCTCCTTCCAAGAACTGTCCTGACCACCTCAATTACTATAGGAAAGCTAGCTGAGCAAAGCCGAGGGAACAAGCCAGTAAGCAGTGTTCCTCCATGATCTCAGCGTCAGTTCCCGCCTCAGTTTCCCTCAAGGAGATGGACTGTAACCTATAAGCCAAATACGTTCTCTTATCCTAGTTGTTTTGGTCAGTGTTTTGTCACAACAGAAAACAAACGAGGACACTGGGACACTATCACCCCACCCATTGATTGTAGTCATCTGTTCAACTGCGCTGAGCCTAGAGCATGGTGACGGTGACACACACCTGTGTATGATCTTAGCAACCAAGAAGCCAAGACAAGTGACTCTCAAGGTCTAAGTCCATCCAGGCTGTATAGCAAGACCTTATTTCAAAAAATAAAACAAATGTATTGAACACATACCACATGTCAGGTGCCAAATGTCATGCTGGCCCTCCAGGGACACCTACACAGGCATGGCTCCTGCCCTTAGCCTAATGGGAACGAGCTGATGAGCTGTCTTTAAAATGTGGTAATTCTGAGCAGCAAGGAGGCTAGAGCAGCTCTGAGGGCCTAAGAATGTCTGCAGGTTTGAGGGGTGAGGTGGGAGGGGGCAGAGGACCCTTCCTGACTTCCTGACTTCTGCTGTTGTGCCAAAGATAGTAAAGAAAAGAAAGTAGTTTTCTGTGATGGGCCACACAGGGTGCTTGCCAAGGAGTGGCCCAGGCGCTCCAGGAGCTGACTTAAAGACCACCACAGGGGCCTGCATTTTATCCCCAGGGCATAGAAAGCCATTGGCCAACTGAGGGAACATCTCGTCAGAATAGTGTTGATGGGAAATGGAAGAAAGCAGGTGTGTGACTGTACCTGTCTGTGCTGGCAGTCACATACAGGTCAGCTGTTCCGATGACTGAGCAAACAAGAGACACCCATACCTGATGAGTCCTGGGAAGGATATTGTTCACGGTCCTGGTCTCTGAGGTCACTCATTTCTAGCAAAGCTGCCTACTGGGGACCTTAGATTAGGAGGGTGTAGCTTAGGCTTGTGGGGTAGAGGGAGGCCAGTATCTGCATGTCTTACGCAGCGTCTCAGGAGTCCCTGCTCCCAGGTCAGATTAGTAAAGAGAGAAGGGGAAGAGATTACTGCTTCTTACAGAAAGCATAAGTACATAAAGAGTACAAAAAGTCCACTAAGTTCCATAAGAAGTCAGGCGTGTGGTGTGTGGCTGTAACCTCGAGGCTGAGGCAGGAGAATCAGGAACTCAAAGCCACCTTGACTATTACACAATGAGTTCATGCCTGGCCTGGAATACATAAACTCCTGTCTCAAAGGGGGAAATGGCTTAAGGAAATCTGTAAGAATGCCACCTGAAAACGTAGTCATAGCAGGACCCAGCCTGTGCCCTGCAAGGCACCTTCTCTTCTATCCACACATACGGCATGAGGTCCGGAGTCCTGACCATGACGACCCATCAGCCCCCGCCCTCCTCCTTCCCTGTCCTGTGAGGGCTATCCTACTCTAAAGGGGCATCTGAGAGCAGTCAGCCTCAGCTCTCACACCATGGTCCTGATCCCGATTCCTGACGTTCACACCTTATGCGGGAAGTCTTCGCAAGCAGACACAGTTGGAAGAAGAGTGCCTGTGCTTCCTAACCTGCCCCGCCAACTCCCTGCACCTCCTTCCTCCAGCCAGTCTCAGGACCGCAAACATGACATCAGTTCCCTTGTCCTTAAGGCTGACCCACATCTACCAGTCCTAAAGAGGAGCCCTCTTGGTCCTAACTCAGAAATGGTCAGGTTCCTCTGAAGCCTCCTGCTAGATCCATCCACACTAAAGGTTGGGTGGCTAAGGAACTGCCTACATGGGCTCTCTGGGCTGATCAGAGGGACAGGGCCCTGCCTACCACTACCAGAACTAACCAGGGGCTATCACACCCCGTATTTGCCCCACAATGTCCAAGAACGTGTAAGAATGTAAAGAATGCATCTGGGATTGCCTTGAGGAATGAATCCTACCCTGGTGAGCAATTACAGGAGTCCCTCTCCCCTGTTGTCTTTCTTTGGGTGCCTCCGCCTCTGCATCCTGGGTCTTGCCACCCTCAGACCCCGCGTCCAAATCTTCCACATCAAGCTGGATGCCTTCCTCCTCATGTTCTGTGGTTTCTGCTGCTTCCTGGGGCTCCCCAGCCTCCCCAGAGCCGTTTCCCTCTTCTTCTGAGCTAACTCCATCACCGCTGTCTTCTTCAGACTCCTCCTTAGATGGAGCTCCTCCTTCTTCACTTCCTCCTTCTTCATCACCCTCTTCCTCAGAGGAGGCCTCAGCCAGGCCCTCCTCAGGCGTCCCTGATACCTGGGCCTCAGGAGGGTAGTTCTCTGTCTCCCTGTCCTTGGAACCCTGGGTGTCCCCGGACTGTTCACTGGCCTCTACAGCCGAGTCAGCCTCCTGGCTAGGTCTAGGCTCCCCTTGGTCCTCAGCCTTCTCCCCAGCTTCTGTATCCATCTCAGCTTTTGATTCTTCTCCTGCAGATGTGGCATCCGGGGCTGTAACTAGCTCTGTAGGCTGGTGACCAGACCCTGGGCTAGCCTCGACATCTTTTTGAGAGGAAAGGACTTGGCTCTGGTCAGCTGCTCCTTCTGCAGCTTCTCCTGCCTCTCCTCCAGAAGAGGTGTCGTCAGAGACTGCATCTAGGTCAGTGGACTGGTGATCGGGCCCTACAATGGCTTCCTCTTCTGACCGCAGGCTGTGGCCTGGGGCCTGGTCTTCTGCCCCCTCCCTGGCTTCTGCAGCCATATCAGCCTCTGATTCATCTCCAGCAACTGTGGCATCCTGGACTCCATCCAGTTCTGCGGATTGGTGACCAGACCCTGTGATGCCCTTGTCCCTTGCCTCCACTGTATAGACCTCTTCACCCTCTATGCTAGGGGAAACCTGGGTGGCTGTGGACTCTGTTGTCCCTGCTGCTGCCTCTTCCACGGGGCTACCACCTAAGAGTCCCTGGAATTCCCCAGGGACCCCACTACTCCCTCCTTGTACTTCTGCCCCCACACTGGCAGTCCCCTCCTGTCCTGGTTCCCCTCCGGAACCAATCTCTGGCCTCTCTTCTTCTGGCCCCTCCACCCCTCCTGGAGGAAGGGTGCCTGCTGCTGCGGGGCCCTCCTCTTCCTCCCCATGCCCTTCGGTATCCCCAGATGGAGCTGACTCTGCAGCTGAGGTATTAGACAGGCTAGCTTCGGATTCGGAGCCCTGGCGGTTGGCAGTGGAAGGGGCCCCTGCTGGTGTCTGCTCCAAGCTCTCAGCCTCCCTGCCGTCTGGGTAGTGAAGGAGCAGGTTCTTGTCTCCAGGGGCCGCATCTGCATAAAGCGCCCTTTCTTTCTCCTCTAGACTTGCATCTCCAGCAGAGAAATGATTCTCCAACAAACTGCCAACATCTTCTGTGCCACCCGCAGCAGAGACTTGCAGTTCTAAATGATTAGAACATGATTGGTCAGTTCACAGGGTTGGCACTTGCTCTGCTTCTCTAGAGTCTATGGCAGGCTAGCTCCCACTGCAGAGAGCACCATATGTGCCTGGCGTCCAAGTTATGCCTCCCAACTTGGGTCCTCTGGACCACCTGCCTCCCTCCAAGCCTCTGGGGGGCCTACAGATTAGGGAGTTAGAGGACTTTCTGTCCACTAAGGGAGTTAGCTGCTGTAGTAACTCAAGAACCCCCAAAGCCTGACCCTGACCTTCAAGCCTTCCCCCGGGTCCTGATGACTATATATGGATAGAAACTTTTGTGAGCCCTTCCAGTCCTTCCTCAACCTTGCAATGGGCGTGGCACGTGCCACCTGGTTCCTGAGGAGATATTCCAAGATGAGACAAATGCTCGTACATTCCTATCCTTGGCAGTTCCTAGAGTCATTAACCAGCGAGCTCTTTATACTGCTATCAGCAAAGGAGCGAGAACAGGTGTTTGCAGGCCAGATAATCTTAGGTTACAAGGCAAAGTACTTAGGGGATTACTTGTGGCTCTCAGCTTTATTAAGTCACACATCTAAGCCTGTCCCCTTAAGGGCAGGCGTTCGCTGGCCTCTCTACCTCAGATTAGAGGGAACAGGGCCTAAGGAGGAGACATCCAAAATGGGTAGGGCCTGGGCTTCCCAATGGCCTCAGCCAACCCCTTCTGAGGGGATCCCCTTCTAAGGTCCTGCGGCTGTACCCACAGAGCAGACGGCACGGGGAGAACAGAACAAACATGGTCCCAGTCTGTGCCAGAGACTGCCACCAAGGGTCAAGCTGGGTATTTTTGGAAAATGGGGTGGAAGCAAAGCTTAGACCTATCCCTTCTGACCTTCCCTCACAAACTTGGAGCTCTTTAAAGAGGAGGCCTGCAGGAAAAGCTGCAAGCCCACGGGAAGGGAAGGAAGACAGTCCCTCTAAGGGAAAGCCTGGTGCTTCCCTCACCGAAGTAAGAAGCCTTCCCGTCTCCAGGTATCCCACCCCTCGCCGGTTCTCAAAAGGCGGGGGCAGTCTCCAGCCATTAGGAACGGGTGTTTTATCACTAGCTCCCACAGTTAGTCAACCTGTGTCAGCTCCTGGAGGATGGGGAGCTGCGGGGCACCAATTCTAGAGGACCCCTGTATACAAATGTGTAAACCTTCACCCCAAGCACACTAGTATGCACAGCTGTTTGTGAGCTTGCTTGTCATCCCTGGCAGATTGTACACCCAAATTAGTGATGGTCTTTGGTTTACCACAGACTCAGGGCCACCATGTGGCTAAGAGGTGAATGGTACGCAGAACTGCCCACTCCTAGCTCACAAGGTAGTCAGGAGACACCAGAACCTTCGTGGGGATCCCAGTCCCTGACTGCGTGCACCCTCTTTCCAGGGTCATGCTTCTGGCTCCTGGGTAGCAAGGTGGATCTTAATTGTGTGTTCTCAGCAATCAAGACCCTTGCCTGCCCTACAGAAAGTTCTAGAAGAAGTTCTACATTTACATGAAGAAACCAGTGAGAAATCCTGGTTCCTTAGTCTCAGCAGGATGAGGGAACTAAATATTACTTGCCCCAATTCCTTCCCCTGCCTTTCTATCTCTCTAGTCTCTGAGAAGAATCTGTGGCAGGAATTTGTTTTAACCTAAAGAAACTGACAGTCCTCTGAGCAGTAAGATGTATAAAATATGAGATGCATTCATATAATTATTTACTATGCTAGGCAATGGAAAATATCTACTTAGACTTACCTGCTTCTGAAAAACAAGTATTCTCTCTCTCTCTCCCTCCCTCCTTGCCTCCCCCCACCCCCATCCCTCATTTGTTTTGTTTGAGACAGGGTTTCTCTGTGTAGCCCTGGCTGTCCTGGAACTCAGAGATCCACCTGCCTCTTCCTCCTGCCGGGATGAAAGGTGTGCTCCCCAGCTCCCCAGCTCCTTCCATCCCTTTTACAGGTGAGAAGACTGAAATTCAGGGCCCTGCATATGCCCCGTGGCTAGTAACAGGCTGAGGACCTTTGATTTTTGACCTGGAAAGGATACTGCCTGACTCTGAGCAGGGTCATCACTACTCCAAGTGTGACCCAGAGACCAGCTTCTTCCTCAGCGTCACCCCAGAGCTTCCTGGAGATGCATGGATCAGAATACTTATTTAGCAAGATGCCCCAGACGACTAATTCACACATTACTATGGTTCGAGAGGCGCTGGTCTCCACCACTTCCTCTCCTCTCCTTTCCTGTGGCTTCCAACACTTAGAATCACCTTGTTCCTGATTCTTTATTTCCTCCCCTTCCTAAGCGGTTCACATTTAAAGTATCCATGAGGCAACCCTAGCAACAACAATAAAAACATATCTTCAGTAATCCCAGCACACAAAGACAAAACCACTGCAGGGTCAAAGACAAACAGTTTGACCCCAAGGCTTCTGCTCCCAGCCCTCCGCATTGGGAGGATCCCCACTGGGGCTTCCAGTTTCGGTTGGGCCTCTGGAACCTGGCACCTTCCCTCGGAACAGCAGTAGTTACGGCATTTCCTCCGCTGTATCTAACCCTTCCCACAGGCTCCTGTGGCTCTGTGATGACAAAGGTGGGGATGATGGTGGCTGTAGTGATGACACTGAGCTAAAGAGATCTGGTCTGGCTTCTTCTTTTATTTCTGATATTCTCAAAAGAACCTCTGCCGGGCAGTGGTGGTGCACACCTTTAATCCCAGCACTCAGGAGGCAGAGACAGGCGGATCTCTGTGAGTTCAAGGCCAATCTGGTCTGCAGAGTGAGTTCCAAGACAGCCAGGGCTACACAGAGAATCATAACAGAAGAAGCAAAAAATCTCTGACTCCAGTGGGAGTGAGAAGTCAGCATCACCCAAAAGAGCGTGAGGACCAGATAGTGAAGGGATGCCTGACTTTCACGCTGCCGTGTTTCCGCTCCCAGTTACTGGACCGTGTGTGTATATACATTAACACCTCCCAGCTTTGGTTTTTACACCTTACAGCCAAAGCACCCACCCCTGGCTGTCTGCTAAGCAGTTTGCCCCATGGCCTTCCTTCTCAAGCTAAAACCAACTGCTCTGGCAGAAAGTCTTCCACTGAAACCAGCTGTCCTGCTGGGGCTCCCAGAGCTCAACCTCAGGAAGCATTGGACCCAAATCTGTTGTGGGAGGCACATCAGATGCTCAGTTCCCTGAGATCCAAGGCCAGTGTCTTTCCTCCCCTCCTTCTCTGACTTTTTGCCAGAACCCCCGTTGGTGCCCAGAGCAGGAGGGACCAGAGGACACCGAGGTTCCCGGTGGGCTGAGTTCTGGTGAAATGACCATGGTTCCATATCAGGCCATGAAGTATCCTACTGTATGAACTGCCGCCAACACAGCCAGCTCAGCGCTGGCCGGGCCTGGCCACTGACGTCAAGGCACATGAATAGCAAGCCCCCAGTTCATCCCAAGAGGCCCACGGGAGGCCTAAGCACCTGACAGGCTGAATCCCAGGATCACTCACACTCAGGCTCAGCCTGGCACAAGCCAGCACTACCTCTCCTGGCAACCCTCCACCGTCAGCCCTCTTGGGGAATCTAGGCTTTTTGTTGCTCTCTGGACCTCACACCGCAGCAGTGGCTCCACCTTCTCTCCCCCACAACAAGCACACTGGCTTTGTTCCTCTACTCCCGCCTTATCCCTTCGAACTTTCTGTGGAGACAGATGAGTTTCCAAGGCCTGTGAACCCAGCTGGAGAGGAGGAAGCTCTGGCTAAGGCTGCCCAGAGGACAAGGTCAGGCTGGGACAGAACCCTTAACTGTGGCCTGGGGCTCCCACTATACCTCAGTGGTTTACCGGCTTGTGTTTCACAAGTTCCTCAGGGGAAAGGAAAGATGAAGTAGCGTGGAAACAGGGCCTCCTTCATAGCCCGTACCTCCCTGAATCTATCTGCCCCACCGTCTAGAGGGTGAGTATGGGAGAAACCTGACAACCTCAGCCCCCTTCCTTTCTGTTCCTGTACAGGTGCAAAACTCTGCACTAGATCTGGTCTTGCCCTCAGGGCTCTGAGACGTTTTGGAGTCCTTATTCTTTGATCCTCCTCACAGCCCTCTCCAGCAGAAAAGGCCAAGGCTATCGCTCTCTCTTGAAATGAGGAAGCAGACACAGGAAACGTAAGGCATTTGTCTGACAACTCATTCCTGCAGAGTTCTGCCTGGGAATGGTGTGACCATACCTACAAAGTTTTCCAAACACTGAATCCCGGCTCTGGGCCAGTATGTAGCTGTGTTTTATAAGATCATTCTAGAAAATACCAAGGCCCAAGACCCTCAACACTAAGTGTTCCTCAGCACCAACTACCAAGGAGCTCGGTCCCAAAGTTGAAAGTGGAGGTCTAAAGAACAAGTCTGAGAACCTAAGACATACTTTATTAATCTGTTTTGAGCACACCTCAATGTAAATTCTGCTGCAGGTTATCTCTTTAGGATTTGGGGGTAGGGTGGGAGTGGGGACAGGGTCTTACTGTGTATCCCTAGTCAGCCTGAACTTACTTTATAAATCAGACTAACTTTGAACTCAGAGATCTACCTGCCTCTGCCTCCTCAGGGCTAGGATTAAAGGCGAGTGCTGGTTCCTTAGCAGTCTTTAGTAAGGATAGACTGGTTATGCTCCTACACGCCTCCTCACCCATCTGATCTGAAGCTGTGATGATCAAAGTAACATGTAAGTGTTTTGACCCCCACGCATACCCACTTACGCTAATGAGCCATCAGTAGTAATAAAGATGCCAGGAGAAAGTCTTTTCTGTTTATATACCTAATCAGGAGCACACTTGCCTTGAGGTACACAGGAGTTCCAAGTCCCACAAGTCGCCCTTAGCCCACATCTCATGGGTTGTGTCTGGGGAAACATCAGACCTGTGACGCTGCCGCTGCTCTCACCCTTTCGGGCACCCTCTGTCTTCCAGCAGCAGGCTGAGCCTTCCTGCTAACCGTCCTCCATTTGTTTTTTCTTTTCACTTGTTTACTTTCTCTATCTCATTCTACAGTGACTTCTCACCATCCAGAGTTCCCTCTCCTGTGTCACAGGTGACGCCTTCCTCAGACAATGTGGCTGACAGCTGATGCCGTTTGGCGTTTCAGCAGAGAAGTGCCTGCCTGAGCAAAGGCTGTCTCCGTCCTCCAGAATCCAGGAACACTCTCTAGTCACCCATTGGCCTTTAGCCTTTCCTCCAGACAAGGGAGACAGGGTCCCACAGGAGAGGCAGTGGAGGCTGTCTTTGACTTCATGGCCAAGTCTCTAAAGTCAAGGCTAATCCCACCAGTACAGCTCGTCCCTGGCTGGACTCTGGCCCCCAAATGATTCATCAAGGGAACAGAACACACCAGCAAAGGCAGCAATCACAGAGAACCATCTCAGTGACCAACTACTCAAATTTCACTAGCTAAAACTCTAAGAGTACCTGCCTTGATTTCCCGGGAATCTTTGGTAGTATCTGCTTCTAGAACCCAGCTCCTGCTGCCTCTAAATCATCCCTGTGCCAAGTCAACCTCACCCTCTCTCCCACTAAGCCAACAACAGGAGCTGTGCTTGCCTTAGAACAGGGCCTTCTTTGCCCACCTATTTCTTCTTCTTTTGAAAAGGGTCGAAGTCTCTAACACACTTATTTTTAACCTACAGAGTACAGAGAATTGACAGAATAACTATTTTCCACCTCACCTCTAATTCCTGTGAATACTTGATTTGGGAGGTATACAGAGAAATTGCTATAAATCCCATGGCCATTGGTAGATCTATGGGTGCTTGTCTAGATGCCAGGGGATCATTAGTATAAACAATGTTCATTTTTGTTTTATTTGTTTGGCTCGTTAGTAGGCTGGTTGCTTGTTTGTTTGTTTTGACATAAGCACCATAGCCTGGCCTGGCTTCAAACTCCTTATGTAGCCAAGGCTAGTCTTAAACTCCTAATCCTTTTGCCTCCACCTCCCAAGTGCTGAGATCACGGGCATGCGTCACTATGCCTAGATGTTTGTTTGCTTGCTTGCTTGCTTTAAGTCAAGGTCCTGCTATATTGTTCCAGCTGGCTTGGTTCTATATAACTTAGCCTGAGGGAGGGAGGGCACTGTGAGCACGTGCTGCCACACCTGGCTTGCTTATTCGTTTGGAAAGGTGAATATCTCTAGGAGAAGCACAATATTAAGTCCTGAGCTGGGAATGTAGCTGATGGTAGAATGCTGGCCCGCACACATGAAGTCCTGGTCCCATCCCCAGAACGGCATAGACTGAGTGTGGTATCACATGCCTGTATCCCAGCACTTGGGAAGTGGTAACAAGAGAATCTGGGTCATTGAGTTTGAGGCCAGCCTGGGCTACATAAGACTCTGTCTCAAAAAAAGAAAAAAAGATTAAGTCCTGTTGCCTCCAAGTAAGCTGATAGAAGGAGTGCTCCGTTGAAACTGTTTTTCCAGAGATCAGCACAAAATCCTCACAAGAGTGTCTGGGAGTGATACCCTCAGTCTGCAAGGACTAAGCTGGCCGGCCAGGGAAGGAAGGAGGAATGAATGCAGGGTGGAGTCCGAGAAAGACTGAGGCAGGCGTCTGACTCCCGTATCTCCTCAGCTCCCAGTCTGAGGAGACTAAACCTCCCTGGCATCTGTAGGGAAGGATGCTAGGAAAACTGATGGTTTAACTTGTAGATGCCAGCAATGAGATACCCAGTGGGAGACAAAGGAGCGCAGCTCCCTCTGGATGCCCTGGGTTAGTCACTGGGGCTCAGCAATGAAGGAGCAGTGAGACCAGAGCCACCTCTTTCCCAGCCTAAGGAGGCTGGAAAAATCTGCACTTGGGAGCTGGATCTTCCCAGCCTGGGCCTGAACTGAAGCTTTCCCTGGTTACTTACACCTCACAGGCTGAGGCTTCCCCTGGCCAAATTTCTCATAGGCTGAGAAGGCTTCTGACCCTTAAGTCAAAAGCACCTCATACACCAGGCTGTAGAACCAATCACAGTCAGCCTACTTCTTCACCACCTCCTGCAGCTGGGCTCAAACAGTTCAGGGGAGTGGAAGTGCCATAGCTACCGTAGCAGGCCAACAGCACCCGGTCATACCAGCACTGCTGCCCACTGCCAGCAGGATAGCCTCAGTAGCTCTCACTCCCAGGCGCCACAAAAGCCGCCCGTTCCAGTGTCTGTTCATAGTGGAGGAAGGAGGAAGGGCAAGCCAAAGGCAGGCTGGTCAGCAGTGGGATAGGTATTATGCCCTAGCCTATAGACCTTTATGGAAAACTGCTCTTTGCCCAGGGCAGTCCACTCTGTCGCTCTGAGAATATCCCCAGATCCATGGCAGACGAGTTCCACTTCTGGCCCCTATATCCATACCCCCACATCTTGATTTTTAGCCTTATGGTTATTTTTACAATAGAGACTTCTAGAACTGAAGGAAAAGTATAAATTGATTCATTCAATTCTTATTCCACAAATGAAGAAACCAAGTCCAGAGGAGAAAGAAAAGGGGTATTAGAAGTCCCCCAGAGAGCGAGTACGAGACAGGACTAAGCACAAACTCTTCTAACCTGTCTTCACGCATGGTTCCTAACCAAATGCAACCAGCCCCCTTTTCCTGTCTAATAATTCTACCTTTTAGGCCCATGTTTCCACCTGCAAGACCCCGTATACCTTGGCTTGCTCACTCACTCCCCTATTTGCCTTCCCAGCAAGCCAGAAACATCTAGAGTAAGTTGGAGGCACAATTTTGTTTGGAGATTTGGGGGGAGGTTCCATCGAGAGCCTGAGAAAAGCCACCAGCCTTCACTATGAAGTCTCTGAAATGCCCAAGGTCACAAGGAGATTGCAGAGGTGTCTCAGCAGTCATCGTTGGGAGAGTTGAAAGGGAACAGCCCTAATGCTGGTGCTTCCTGGACAGGACAAACTCAGAACTCCAGAGCAGTGGCTCTCAACCTTCCTAGACCTTCAACCCTTTACTACAGTTCCTTGTGTTGTGGTGACCCCCAACCATAAAATTATTTTCATTGCTACTTCATAACTGTCATTTTGCTACTCTTAGGAATCATAATATAATATCTGTTTTCTAGTGGTCTGGGACAACCCCTGTGAAAGGGTCATTCAGCCCCTCAAAGGGGCTAAGAACCTCTGCTCCCAGAGTGGATAGAGGGGACGTGGGGAGAAGGTGGGGGGAGCGGGAAGAGGGGAGGGAGTGGAAACTGGGATAGGTATGTAAAATGAAACAAGATAGTTTTTAAAAATTAATTAATTAGCTGGGCGGTGGTGGCGCACACCTTTAATCCCAGCACTCGGGAGGCAGAGGCAGGCGGATCTCTGGGTGTTCGAGGCCAGCCTGGTCTACAAGAGCTAGTTCCGGGACAGGCTCCAAAGCTACAGAGAAACTCTGTCTCAAAAAACCAAAATAATAATAATAATAATAATTAATTAAAAAATAAAGAACCTCTGCTTGATGGGTGGTGGTGGCACATTCCTTTAATTCTAGCACTCAGGAGGCAGAGACAAGTGGATCTCTGTGAGTTCAAAGCCAGCCTGGTCTACAGTGTGAGTTTCAGGACAGGCTCCAAAGCTACAGAGAAACCTTGTCTCAAAAAACCAATAAATAAATAAATCTTTAAGAGAGAGAGGCAGGGGAGCAAAAATCAATTCTCTCACAGTTCCAAAAGTCAGAGTCAGAATCAAGGCATGAGCTGGGCAATGCTTCCCCCGAGCCCTAAAGGGGAGCGCCTGTCTGTTTCTCCGGCAGTCCCTGCCTTACAGCAAGTTTACAGCTGCCTCTACCAGTGTTTGTCTCCATCTCCACATGACCTTCTCCTCCTCCTTCTCTCCCCAGAAGGAAGCCACCATGTTGGACACAGAGCCTACCCTTCTCCTAGGAACCCAACCAACAGCCACGATAGCTCCACATCCCACAAACAGGTACTTGGCTTAGGACTTAAACATGTCTTGAGGTGTCATGATGGCCTTTATGCCTGGAATTCCCTCCTGATTTCTATAGGTTCCAGCCTTACCTGTCCCCTCTTGCTAGCCATGTCTCATACCACACCTCTTATGATGTCTTTTGGTTCATATCACTTGAGGTCACATGGATCTCTGGCCTCAATTCACTCATGACCAGACTTCACTACCCTGAGTAACGTGACGAGACACAGCCCCGCTCTCTATGGTAGTGACCTATCTTCCGAATGACATCTCCAGAGAAACGGCCGTGCCCAACACCTCTTTAGATTCATGTTATTCATGCCTGAAGGTTATTATTCAAATCACCTTCACTCAGCATGACTTTCTGACCAGCCTCCAAAATGCCTGTCTCACTGCCAATCCCTGTCCCAGGGCCAACTCCTGCTCTAACTTCAGAGCTCAGCTCTGAGGCTCCTCCCCCAGGAATTTCCTCCCCACCCCTTAAACTTAGTTCAGTGTGTCTGTTCTGTATTCCTGAAGTACCTGTCACCTTTTTCCCCAGGGAGACAGCAGGTGTTTAGCTGAGACTTAGCAGCTATCCGTGCACTGTGAGCATCTGATGACTGCTGAGAACATGTGACAATAACCCCCTTTCCCGTCGGTGCTTCTCAGGGCTCTCTGAAAAAGGAACACACAGCCACCCCTTCCCATGGCCCTGTGTGTTCCATCAGCCAGAGCCATGAATGATGTCGCTCCTCAGTGCACCCTTCCAGCTGTTCCTGTCTTATGCCAAGGAAGAACCAGAGCTCTACAGTGACCTAGAGGCCTATGACCTCTGCCCTGCTTCCCCTGTGACCTCATCTCTTCTCCTCTATCACCTTGACTACCCTGTCCACTTTAGAACTCTTGCTCCTCTTGGGCCACCCCGTGTCCCTCCTGTTCCTGTCCTTCGTGTTCTATCTTCCTGGACAGTTTGCTCTGACGTGATCAAGGCTCACTCCGGCTACCCACTGCCGACTGTCTCCCACTTAGCCTTGCTTTTTCGCTCGCCCTAGTTTTATTTTCCTTCACTGCATCTGTTTTCCAATACGCCTCATAACTTTCTTAGTTTCTTGTGGGTTGGAATTTGCTTCCTTAGCACCAAGAATAGCTATTTGTGTGGATGAACACAAAATGGATGGATGGAAAACAGTCTGATGGAAGATTTTTTTCGACTTGGGAACAGAATAGTTCTATAAGACAAGAGAAGTGGCATTGAGCCGTGTCCTGATGCCGGTACTTAACCTCCACAGGCCTACTTCTTGTGTGACTAAAGGGCCCTAGAAGAGCTGCTTTCCTACCTGACTGTGAAATAACCAAGTGAGCTGAGTTACTGAATAAAATCTCCCCTTGAAGACATTAGGATCCAATTAGAGGGCAATATGAGTGGGCAGGAAGCCAGAACTAGCACCCAGCATCAGTCTCCATGCCTGAGAAGGACTGTGGACAACAGGGGACCTGAATAGCTAGCTGCTCCTGGGATGTGAGGTTACTTGGGGACAGAGCTGCAGAAGACAAGCCAAGTGTGTGAGGGGAGCAGTGATTGTGGGGAGGAGGGGAGGAGAGCGCTGGGGAGCAGAGCACACAATGCCAGGCTAGCGAGGGAGACCAGTGGGTGCCTTGAAGTAGGCCTTGTGCTCACTGGTGAACATTTTACTATTGTTGTTGTTGCTCTTTTTTAAAAAGATTTATTTATGTGCTTGTGTGTGTGTGTGCTATGTGTATGTGGGTGCCTGAATAGGTTAGAAAACAGCATCAGATACCCTGTAGGCAGTTGTGAGCCACCTGATACGGGTGCTGGGACCCAAACTCAGGTCCTCTGAAAGAGCAGCCAGTACTCTTAACTACTGAGCAGTCTCTCCAGTACCCACTGATGCACATTTCTGAAAAGGTCTGGGCAAAGGCTAAAAGTAATCGCCTGATCCTGCTCCCTTCAGAACCAGAATGCACCAGTGCCCAGCTTCTAGAACTGCCTGGATGCCCAGACTCAGCTACCCACCATGAGGTGCCCCAGCTGCTCTACTCTGCAGCTGGCAGGAGGTCCGTGAGAATGGCGGCCTCACAGGGTAGTCTTTCAGAAGTTTATTCTGAGCAGCTTCTTCCAAAGCTCAGGAGGGCTTCCACATCCCACATATCCCTCACTTGGCTCCCACAACACCCAGGAGCTGAGATCAAGAGGGGAAATCGATACAGGGCCTCCCAAAGAAAGCAATACTGTGCATAGGCTCCCAACGTCTGAGTCCTCGCTCTTCCTGTCACTACCCACCCAGAAGCCAGTCCTCCCTTCCCTGGGATCCTCCACCTCTAACATGTTCCATAGCTGAGCGTACCCAGGCAGTCACACCCCACCTCCACGCACCCTTACAAGCTGGGCAGCTGCTCCCAGAATTCTCCACTCCAGCCAGCTGTCCATACATTCATTTAACATGTTTCCCTTGGGTGTGTCAGCAGAGCCCCAAATTAGCCACCAAATCCGTGTGGGGGCCGAGACAACAGGTGCCCCCTGCCCAGCAGAACACTCTTGCCCGCGGGACATAAAAACTAAACATTTGGGGGTAGCAACTACTAGACATCTTGGAACTAGAGCAGGTTGAATTGTGGGCTCTCAACACACGGTCCACCATGACCTGAGAATGTGACCTTCTTTGGAAATATGATTTTTGTAGATGTAATTAATTAAGATGAGATCATGTTAATTAGGGTGAGCTCTAAACCCAATGTCTTTAATATTTTTATATGATGAGGAAAAAACATAGAAGCACAGACGGGGAGGAGGCCAATGGAAGGCAGAGGTGAGACTGGAGAAGTGAAGCAAGGAGCCAGAGTGGCCAAGGGTTCCTGGCAGTCACAGAAGCTAGAAAAACACAAAGGCTTCCTCCACAAAGGCCTTCAGAAGTTCAGCCCTACCAATGCCTTGATTTTGGATTTCTTGCTCCCCAAATTGAGCAAGAACACATTTGTGGGTTTGGTTTGGTTTGGTGACAGGGTCTCACTGTAGCCCAGGCTGGTCTTGAACTCACAGACATCCATCGGCTTCTATCTCCTAAATGCTGGGTTTAAAGATGTGCACCACCACACCCAACCATTTCTAATGTTTTAAGCCGTCGAGCTTGGGGTGACTTGTTATGGCAACCACAGGAAAATGACATACGAACCAACACCTAAGCCTGGCCCTCAGAAACCTGCCAAACATTCTCCCACACTAAGCCAGATGAGATTTCACTAGTCCCAAGCCCCAGCCCCTACCCCTACCGTCCTGGCATCCTCATGCCTTCAGTCCCAGTTTGAACGCCCCCCTCCCAGCCACAGAGCCTGTCTGACAAGTGTTTCCCCTTCTCTGCTCTCTGGCTGCTTATTTTTAGCCCCTGATTCCATCTACCTTATATGGTCCTCTGTTCATCTCAGGAGTATGGACTACCCCCTCTCCTGGTTTGTAAGCTCTTTGAGGACAGAGAATCCCGAAGATATTAACAGCCCTAGCGGCAGTGAAATGCTGATAGATCCCCGGTTGTTCTTGTCCCATGACATTTGAGGAAACTGGCAGCACACGTCAAGTGACAGCATCTGCTCCGCAGTGAGAATGCTCTGGTGCTGTCACAGCCCTGCTAACATGAACGCTAAAAAACATCTAATATCAACGAACATTTTTTTGAGACAGTATCTCACTATGTAGCTCTGGCTGTCCTGGAACTCACTATGTAGAGCAGATCCTCCGGCTTCTGCCTCCAACCGATGGGATTAAAGGCATGCATGGCCATGCCTGGCTCAAAGACTTTTTTTTTTTTTTTTGAGACAGGGTCTGTATATCCCAGGCTGACCTCAAACTCACTATACATCCCAGGATACTGGGATGACCTTGAACTTCTGGTCTGTCCCACCCCCACCCCCCAACCCATACCTACCTCCCAAGTACTGGAATTACAAAGCACGCACCACCATGACCAGTTTAAACTGTGCTAGGGATAAAACCCAGGGCTTTGATCATGTTAAACAAGCACTCTGCCAGCTGAGCTCTTTTCCCCCAGCTCCCTTTTTCCTTCATAATCACATAGCCAACAGTTGAAGTATTATTATCCCCACTTAGTAGGTAAAGAAACGGGTACAAGGTGAGTGTAGTGGCACGTGTCTATAATCCCAGCATGTAGGGGCTTAAAGAAGGAGGGTTATGAGTTCAGGGCCAGCTACATAGAGAGACACGAGAGACACTGTTAACAGAAAGAAGAGAGGAAGAGGAGGAGCCAAGGGTTTGGCTTTGTCAGTCAAGCTTTTACCTATTGCCATCTAGGGAAAATTCTACTGGAGACAACTGGGCAACCAGGTTCTAACCCAATGGCCGCTTGGAGGTGGACCAGGGGCTGCCATTTGGCAGTGGCCTGCTGGAGGAGGAAAGGAAGGAGGGGACTCCCAAGCAAGCTCCAGGGCTCTCCCCTGGCTCAGTTCTGGGCTGAGCTCCCAGCACAGCCCACTTCCTGTAAGCCCCGAACTCCAGGCCAGGATTTGCCTGCACCTGTTTGAACTAAGAGTGCTGTCCCTGCTCTAGAAGGATCTAAAAATATCTGAGAGGGAGGAGAGGGGGTGGGTCTAGTCAACGGAAGAGCAGGCTAGGGAGCTGGCCACTCAGCTTAGCATTCAAGGCCTTTCCCAGCTGGCTACAACCCATCAGTGTGGCCTTGTCTCCCCTGAACATGAGCTTCCCATTCTAGCCAGTATGGCTCTCACTCTGTTCTTGCAGGCGCAAAACTCGGAGCTTCCCCCAGTCCTGTAGATAGCTCTTCTTACACAAATCATCTGCTCATTCACTAGACATCATTCAGTGCCTTCAGTGATCCAAACGCCGTGCTCAGGACTAGTAATGCTGTACAACAATCCCCTAGGCTTGCAGGGATTCTATATAGGCTATGGTTTTTTTTTTTTTTCCTGTACATTATTTTGTTTTTGTTTTTTGTTTTTTTTCGAGACAGGGTTTCTCTGTAGCTTTAGAGCCTGTCCAGGAACTAGCTCTTGTAGACCAGGCTGGCCTCAAACTCACAGAGATCCTCCTGTCTCTGCCTCCCCAGTGCTGGGATTAAAGGCGTAAGCCACCACCGCCCGGCTAACCGTTAATATTATTTATTTGTTGGTGAGGAGGGTGCACACATGCCATGGCATATGTGTGGAGCTCAGAAGGCAATCTGCAGGGGTTAACCCTCTCCTTCTACCATGTGAGATCTGGAGATGGAACTCAGGTTATCAAGCTTGGCAGCAAATGACTTTCTTTGCTGAACCATCTCACTGGCCCCATACAGTTTTAATTTACAAACTGAGCACAGAGACGGCTTGGAGATGTAGCTCACTTGTTCAAGCGTTTGCCCAGCATGGACAAAAGCCCTGGGTTCCATCCTTGACATCACAGAAAGCCAGGTATGCTCATGCACACATGCCATTGCAGCACTTGGGAGGGAGAGGCAGCACAATCAGGAGTTCAAGGCCATCTTAGACTAGTAGTGAGTTTGATGGCAGGCTGAGCTCCCTGAGACTGCCCCAGGAAGAGGGACATGGGATGCCAGATGGCTCAGTAAGAAAGGATGTTTGCTGCCAAGCCTGGATAACCTGAGTTTGAGCCCCAGAAGAAGACTGACTCCCGTGTTGAAATCTGACTCTTACACATGCACCAAGGCATGAATGTACATGTGTGCAAACACAGGGAGAGAGAAATAAATAAATGTAATAAGTTTTTAAGTTAGGCACAGTCATCTGAGGATCTAGCTCATGCATGAGACCCAGTAAGCGTGAAACCCTAGGTTCAGTCCCCAGTCCTGTGAGAAGGTGGGGGCATACATAACAAAAGAGTAACGAAGTAATAATCGCCTATATTATAACAATATACTATATGGAAGTTTAAACAGTGGTCAGTAGAGCAGTGCCTTTAATCCTGACTTCTAGACAGAAGCAGGTGGATCTCTGTGAGTTCCAGACCAGCCAGGCCAAAACTATATAGTGAGACTGTTTAAAAAGAAAAAAAGAAAAAGAGTTATTTAAAATTTATGAATTGTTTATTTCTGGGATTTTTTTTTTAATCTTTTTGGGCTATTTGGTCATAGTAAATGAAAATAAAACCATAGATTTAAAAAACAAACAAACAAACAAAAAACCAACAACAACAAAGCCAGGCAGTGGTGGCGCACGCCTTTAATCCCAGCATTCAGGAGGCAAAGGCAGATGTATCTCTGAGTTCGAGGCTAGCCTGGTTTACAGAGTGAGTTCCAGGACAGCCAGGGATACACAGATAAACCCTGTCTCAACAAACAAACAACATCAACAAAAACTACTTATTTACTATGTAAGAGGAATACTAAAAGCACAGCCTCCGCCCTCTGGGAGCTGATAGTTGTCCCTTCTGACAAGTGTGGCTGGCTCCCTCCTAACTACCCTCTGTACTCCAACCAGAGTGCAGGCTACAGGGTGTTAGGTAGATTTTTTTACAGTGCAAGTCATCTCTCCAAATAGAAGGTCAGTTCTTCAGGGCAGAGACACAGTCCATTCCTGCCTGTACCATGTGGCTCAGCCAGGACCTTGACAGTTCCGAGAAGGGTCTGAGAGAGCTAGAGACCCCACAAAAGCCTCAGCTCTCCCTCCTCAGGGGTAAAATACCCCACTCCTTGTCCTCACTCAAGTTCCCAGCGAGTTCAGTCATTTTGTTGTTCCCTCACACTTCTGACTACATCCTGACCCGAATCACCTCAGTCTCCTTGACTAAGGAGTTCTCTAAGGAAGGCCACACCCACATCCTTCTG
This sequence comes from Chionomys nivalis, assembly GCF_950005125.1. Lineage (NCBI taxonomy): Eukaryota > Metazoa > Chordata > Mammalia > Rodentia > Cricetidae > Chionomys > Chionomys nivalis. The sequence goes on along the minus strand of NC_080092.1, from coordinate 10,414,998 downwards.
CAGCCATGCTTACACGGTAGCTAGCTTACTCCAAACCGAAGGAAGAAGCAAGACCTCTCAAGGAGGCTGTGCAAAGAGAGATTTGGGAAAGGAGAGGAAGGGAAAAGCCCTTTCCTATTCCCCAAGACCCTTAGAGAGAGCCAGGAATCCCACCCTTGCTAAGATACTGTCCCATAGAATACTTCTGGCCTCATTGATGGCCACCCTGCTATCCTGCACCCTAGACAGCACCATCTCAAGAAAGACAGACTTCTGGAATGGCTCCCCCTGGCATCAATGTCTTCTTGGTGTCCTCAGAATTTGGCCATGGGCATACTTACCACAGGGCAACTGAAAGCAGCTCCCCGACTCCGTATTTGTTGAGAAAGAACTGGTAAGCTGGATGAAGAACTCACTATAAGGCACTGGCCTTCAAAGTGTGAATGGTTGAACTCTTGGTCCTTTAATTCAGATTAAATTCTGACTAAATTCTACTTATTAACCAATTATATTCAGATTATGAATCAAATTTATATTGTTACTTGTACTTCCTGCTTAATTCTGACACTTGACTTCTACTTCTCCATATAAGCTTTCTATCTTGCAACTGAGCAGCCCAGGAATTTCTGCTCTGGAAGGGAGGGTAAATACATAAGTTGACAAGTGACAGGCATGTCCCCCGAGGTGGAAGGGCCCTGGAACCTTGATTGTAAGTAAAACCACCTTCAGGAGTGGAAAAGAAAGAGGCAGAAACTAGATGAATCAAGACTCCTTGCTGGGCAGTGATGGTGCACATCTTTAATCCTAGCACTCAGAAGACAGAGGCAGGCAGATCTCTGAGTTCAAGGCCACCTGGTCTACCGAGTGAGTTTCAGGACAGCCAGAGATACACAGAGAAACCCTGTCTAAGGGGTACAGGAGAGGAAGACTCCTCAATCCTACAAAAACACACCAATCAGGCCAACAGGAAAGAGACCAGTTTCCAAAAGCTCAGATTAATCTGACAGTCCTATTTGTCCCCTAAAGTATGTTTGTCGCCTTCTCCTGCTGCCGAGCACACCAGGCTAGCCCCAGAGGACTGAGATTTCCGCCACACTGAACAAATCCAAAGCCCCGTTAGAGTGAGCTCACTGTGACTCCAATCTTCCTCAGGCAGAAGAAGGCCCACTCTGCAGCTCAGCCCCTTTGCACTCAGAACTCATGGACTATCTGTTGCTTCTGTATTGTAATTAAGGGGTTCCACAGGCCTTGCTCACCAAAGCAATGGGAAATTCCACCTTAGAGATGCATTTCTTGAGCTAAAATTGGAATCCTCTAGAATGGAGTGATCACAGAAAATGAGAGGTCTTCCATCGACGTGAGTGAGGCTTTTCCTGACTGCGCTGGGTTAGGTAGAAGTGGAGGTCAGAGCAGGTGCTAGCAGAGAGGCAGAGAAGTCAGACACCGAAGAATTACAGAGGCCCGGCAGGGTGGATGCATTCTAAAGACAGGCAGCTTCCGCTGTGATTGCCTTTCCAAGAAGGCAGGTGAGGAGAGAGCTGGGAATTCGGAGGAGTTCAGGCTCTCAGAGCAGAAATGAAGTACTCAAGCCGCAACCATCTATGTGCTCGTCTTGTTCACCGCCCCTTGTCCAATGAGAGAATTTGGCCTCTCAGCCAAGATGAAACCAATGGAGAGACCTGGGCTTGGACACCTGTCTTCATCCCTCAGTGAAGAAGAGCAGGGCCAGGTGACTCAGGCCATGGGCCTCCTCCATCAGTTTCTACTTAAAACAGAAAACAAATCCAGATGGAACCAGAACACATGGCAGGTTCACCAGGCGTTCACTCAGTACACATCCTGGATGATGGAGTCGGGGGAAGTCTATTTTCTACTGCAGTCACTACGACATCCACGCTCGTGAAAAGGCCGGGGTTTGCTTCTCCTCCAACCGCCCCTTCCAGGCATCTCACAGTTCTTCCTCAACAGAGGAGTCTGACTTGGCTTCAACTCAAAGTCAGAGTAACGAGTCTCCCTAACTACACAGAGCTCTTGAGAAATTTGTCTGGCTCTCCATTCTATGGCCTTCCACACCTTCTAGAGTAGTGGGGGTTCTCAATCTGTGGGTCATGACAAACCTCCATCTCCAAAAAATAATTACGTTACAATTCATAACAGCACAATTACAGTTATGAGTAGCAATGAAAGTAATTTTATGGTTGGGGTCACCACAACACAAAGGACTACATTAAAAAGTCACAGCACTCCTTGAGTCTTAGACACCCCATTTGCCATTCCTTCTTGTCCTTTCTTCTTTTTAAGTCAGTCTCATAGTCCAATGCTGTCTCTGACTCACTCGGAAGCCCAGAATGACCCTGAACTCCCGATTCTCCCCCAAGTGCTGAGATTGCCAGTATTTGCCACCATTCCTAGGATTATGTGGTGCTGGGACTCGAACCCAGGGCCTTATACATGCTAGGCAATCACTCTCCTAACTGAACCACAGCCCCAGTCCTTCCCTATGCTCTTCAACCTTTCCCTTTGCTCGGGATCCTTCCCTTCTGGCTCAGAAACTTGCTTGGTATTAAAATTTCTCTGTCTTCAATGCCTTCTGGCCCTGAATTCTGTTACTGGCTTTTATTCCCCTACTTAATCTTTAAGTCCCCACATCTAAATATGTTGCCTCTGTGTGATCACTAAATACTCTTAAATCCCTCATAATCTGCCAGTGACCTCTGGGTTGTCAAAATCAACACCTCATCGTCCCCACGACTCTGTGACATTTACTCCCCTTGACTGCCCCTTCCTCTAGGAGACATCCTTTCCCTTGGCCACCAGGCTGCTCTTTCCCCTGTATTCCTTCCCATCTTTCTGAAATTCATTTACTTATTATCCCCTTCCTCTTCCTAATCTTCAGTTCCAGTGTCCTTCAGAGATTAGTCCCTGGTCTTATTTTCTCCCTCTGCATTGCTCCCCGTTCCAAGCCTTGCTAGTCTTTGTATAAATGAATGGTTCCTCTACAGTACTAGGCCTGATTTTCGTCTCGTCCTGGGCTCCAATCTCATCTTTCCTCTGTTTTTGTTTGCTTGTTTGTTTAATACAAAGACCCACTACCTAGCCCAGGATGACCTTGAACTCATGATCTTCCTACCTGTCTCCCATGTGTCAACATACCTGTCAACTTCATCTTTCTAACCACTTTGAATCCCCATCCAGATGTCCCATGGTCTGCGGCACTCAAACTGCCCAAATTGAATTGTGTATGTGTATAACAGGGTCTCACTCCTGGCTGGCCTGAAACTCACTAGAAAAACCAAGCTGACAGTCTCAAACTCACAGAGGCACACCTGCCCCTGTCTCCTGAGTGCTAGAATTAAAGTCATGTATCACCACACTCAGCCCAAACTGAACATTTAGGATATGTCCTCTCTTACATAGCCTGCAATGTCTTTTTCTGACCTAAAAGAAGCTGGTCAGGGCTTCCTGCAGACCGCTCAGGTGGAGAACGCTGGCTTTTTGGACACTAACTCTGTTAGGGCTGCCTCTTCTCCCTACTCACAAGTTTGCTGGGGTCTATGCTCTCTGACCTATACTCCTGGCTGACCAGTTTCCAGCCCTACTCCTCCCAGTCAACACTATCAACAAAAGTCCTCCATGGTCACCCACTCTTCCCCTCAGCCGCCACTCAAAACCATCCACGCTACTGCAGGAGGTTCACTCATCCTGTCCCCTTTACATAGATCCCCTTTCTGCTGTCTTCTCGCGTCTGGACCATGCCTTCCTCGAGCTTCATCTTCCTTAATCTAAAAATACTCTCAGTGTCAGCAAATGGCTCAGCAGGTAAGGGTGCTTGCTAGGAAACCTGCTGACCTCAGTTAGATAGCCAAGTCTCCCAAAGTTGTCCCCTGACCTCTGCATGCATGCTGTGGCACATGTATGCCCCTCCCTAATCAGTAAAGGTAAATGTCATTTATTTCATAAAAAAGACATTCCTCAATCCACTCAGCTCAATGACCCTACTCCCTCTCACTGTCTCAAATCTCTATTATGGCAGTATCTTACCAGCCCAGGTATACTAGGAAGAGGAGGCTATCTTTTACCTTCCTTCTAGATCAAAGGCATGCCAAAATGTCTTCCGAATTCCTTCAGTATCATACTTTAAAAAACAGCACGCACAGCCAGGCAGTGGGGCACATGTCTTTAATCCCAGCACTCGGGAGTCAGAGGCAGGCTGATCTCTGTGAGTTCGAGACCAGCCTGGTCTACAGAGTGAGTTCCAAGACAGTCAAGGCTACACAGAGAAACCCTATCTTGGGGGAAAGGGGGAAGAACCAGCAGGCACAATAAATATAGGATGACTTTATAAAATAATGAAGTATTGCGAGCTGTGTGGACATATGGGTTCACACACTCGAGCGACACCACACGATGGCTTAGACTTGGGTTGGAGTAGAGAATGTGCCCATCCCCCGTTATGTGCAGCACACTCTCCCAGGTTGGGAGTAGAGAATGTGCCCATCCCCCATATTTGCAGCACACTCTCCCAGGTTGGGAGTAGAGAATGTGCCCATCCCCCATTATGTGCAGCACACTCTCCCAGGTTGGGAGTAGAGAATGTGCCCATCCCCCGTTATGTGCAGCACACTCTCCCAGGTTGGGAGTAGAGAATGTGCCCATCCCCCGTTATGTGCAGCACACTCTCCCAGGTTGGGAGTAGAGAATGTGCCCATCCCCCATATTTGCAGCACACTCTCCCAGATGTCACCTTCATTCCCACCAGGAAGCATAGCACCCAGCCTCGTCTCCCAGGCCAAGCCAGCAGCAGAAGCAGCCATCTTGTCTCCTTTGTTTGGGGCCTTCTCAGCCTACACTCACAAGCAGGCACCAAATGGCCAGCTGGTTGCAACTGGCCTCCTCTTCGCCTTCCTCAGGAGGTAAGGGGACTGAAGCACAGGGAAAGACCTGACTCCCGGTTCTGGCCAACCGTCAACTAGCTGTCTCATATATGGGGCAGAAACAGAATTTCCCAAACTGTGGTCCCCATGATACTGGGAAAGGAGTCACTGTCTCAAATGAACGAACCCATAAGCACACCCTGGCATAGCACTTCACAGATTCCATGTGCAAAATGGGAGGCAAGAGGCACTGGGTCCTGTCAGAGCTAGTATCGGGGGACATCACTTTGGGAGCTAGAAAGGCTTCTGGGGTCAGTTCTCTCCCTCAAGAACTCTGAATTCAGTCCTTTTAGCCTCCCTATAGAAGATAGCAGCAGCTGAACTGCCGTGGAGGAGACGGAAGGGAAGTTCCCTTTGGGTATACCAGCCTTATAGGCGTGACAGCCTCAAGGAGTGATATGGACACATTGCCCTAGGCCTATAGACGGGAGCTCCCAGCATAAACCAACCCTCGGGATGGCAGAGGGGGCCAGAGAGGAGTCAAAAATCTGCAAACCAGGGCTGAGATGGGTATGCGGGCGATGAATAGACACAAAAATCCCAGATCCCTCATCACAGAGCAGGAAGCGAAGGTGTCATGAATCGGCCTTTCACAATACACACCAATGGCTTCACCCCTAACAAATGCTGTCTTAGCATCACCTACTGCTCAATCCTCCAGGGAGGCAAAGGATCCAAAGCAACATTCTCAGGAACTTCCTGGATGGCCTCACCTGTGCCCCTTTCCACCTCTGCGTACAGGCGCTGTAAGAGAGGGCAGGCAGGGGAGGAACACAGCTCCCCAGAGGAGTGACTGGCACACGTGCCTCTGTCACTGCCCGGAAAGGTCCCCTCACTTCTCTGGGTTGTCCTCTCCTTCACTGTCCAAAGAACACATCGATTAAGTCATCTCTAGGGTTCTTGACGAGACCTACCTCCCTGCCAGGTGCAGACCCCAGGAAGCACTCAGGTCATCGTAAAGAACTCGGGGGCGGCAGGACAAGGGTGGAGACCAGAGGTACCTGATGACAGGAGCCCATGGCTGCTCCAAGTCCTGGTGTAGGTACTTGTGACTCATAGCTAGGGAAGCAGGGTGTTGGGTCTCCTAATAGGAAGAAGAGTCAACCACCCAGCCTAGAGGAAATACGGGAGCAATGTGGAGGAGATAAGAACAGGTAGAGTTCCAGGATTCCTATCCTTGGAAGCTGGGGTAGGGCTAGAGAAGAAAGACATCTGCTTTTTCCAGCCCAGGGCAGAGCAAAATGGGGGTAAATGACAGGAGGAGTGAGGAGAGGAGTTCAGGTACAAAGACGTGATCCTTGACCAGGATGGCACATTCTGAGGGAAAATTCACCACTAGGAAAGATTACTGTCATAAGGGTACAGGGAAATAATCTGGTGTCTTGGAACCTCCCGCTAAATTTAAGCAGCAGCCACCTTAAAGTATACAATCTCCATCTGGCAGAGTAATGGTCACTCGGCTGGAAGGAGCAGGCAGGGGAATTTGCACACTAATGGACCCGCAGGAGCAGGCATGCTCACACTGCTGGGTGCAGGAAAGTAACAGCCTGGAGAAATGTTCACACAAAGCACGGGCCCCTTTTCCCCATAGCGAGAGCTCTGAGCAGAGATTTTGGAATATTCTGGATATCCAGTTCTCTCTATACGAAGAGAGAATATAAAAGATGCCCCTAAAAGGACAGAAATTCCTGGGACTCTGCTGTGTGGAAGCTTCAAGGTGGCAGCTGGGAAGGGGAAAGGGGAGAGGGTGGCAGTGGCTTCAGGCTCAGGATCCAATTACAGGGCAGTTTCCATACTTAGCCACCTGACAGCCGCATGGAATACTCACCACTCCAGCCACCATAGCCCCACAGACCAAATTAACTCAAGGGCAGACAAGGGCAGGGCCCAGAAGCAAGTTCAATAGCCCAGAGGCCCCCAGCCTTATCTCTTCCACCTCAAAGAATGTCTTTTGTTCATCCTGAGGCCTGTCCTCTCACTGGGACTGTACCTCTGCAGCTCCAGAGTCTCATGAGAGAGAACCTTAAAAACCTAAGGGCAGACCCACAAACCTCACGATCTCATGTGCAAAGACCAAGTGCTAGTCCCGGAGACAAGCCGCACAGTCCTAGACCCTAGGGGGATTCTTAGGGCACCTCCCCCAAAGTATCCCCAAGGGGAAGCCAGCCTTGGGAGTCTTAAGAACAAGACAAGTGGCAAAATGATCAGGTGTCCCCTCCACAGCCTATAAATAACCCCCATGCTGCAACCCAAGCCACCGCCTCTGTCACACAAAGTGCTGAGATGTCAAAGGAAAGCCACCGTGTGCAGAGCCAAGCCCCCTTCTTGAAAGACCCTGTAACTCATACAGGCTTTCTCCCATTCCTCTCTGCATTCTGTCAAGTTGCTTCCAACACAATCACCAATTCTCAGCTTTATGTTCAATTCGACCCTATCCTGACTCGTCCTGCCCCACTGTTCATAAAATGATTCCCAGCTTTGCCTACAGTGCCCCACTCTGTCCGTGGACACGCAAGCCTAACGTCACCAGCTAGAACAGAGTCCTCTGTCCTATCCCCTACCAAGAGAGGAACTCAGAACCTCCATTCTAAAATTATGTTGTTTTTATTCATCTCAGAGATCCCTCTAGACTTGACTTGGAGGGTCCTCTTTTCCAGCATGTTCCAGCCAGACTCCTCTCTCTAAACCTGGCCCAGACCTCAGAACCATCTGTTCTCATTTCTTCTTAGAGCCCCTCACGAGCCCCCAGTTCTCTCTAACATCTCATCCTCTGTGTCCCAGGCCCCTGTGAGAAGGGCAGTGATACCAACAAGAAGCAAAGTCCTGCTGTCAGCCCCAGACCCTTACTCCAATAAAAACTCGGGACTGCCAGGGACCTAACAGGAGCCATTTGTGCAGGAGGCATACCTGCTTGTCCTGAGAGCAGCAGCGAGGCCAGGCAGCAGCAGAGCAGGAGCAGCGCCCTCATGGTGACTGCCAAGAGAGCCCAGCTGCTCCTCGTCTCTATTTATATGGTGGGTGCAGGCAGCCACAGCGGGCAGTGGAGGGCGGGGAGAAGGGTCACACAGTCACTAGGGCAACTGGGCAAACATGATAGGGAAGAAGCCCAGACCCTCAGGGATACTGCAGGTACTGCCCTAATCTCAAGCACCAGAAACCAGAGCCCAGTACTCGTTTGGTCCAGGGTAAAGACTAAGGGAATAAAGTGAGATGGCCTTTGGTCTGAGGCTCAGGAGTTAGGAACTTGCGTCTTCCTAGAATATTTGTTATCTTGACCTAAAGTCTCAGACAGGTCCAGGACTTGGAAATTCCTCCAAATGAAGGAATTATCAGCCGAATCAAAACCAGTCCTATTTGGTCGCCGATCTGCAGTCTAGCAAACAGGAAAACCCTCAGCATCTGACCTTTGAGGTCAGTGACTACAAGTTTATCCTCCCAGAGCCTCTGCATAGAGATTGCTGAGCAGAGGGAAAAAGGGGACTCGGAGAAGCGCCTGAGTGATGTGATGTCAGTCGGAGGTGGGGAGACAGATCCAGTTCCAGTGGGCAGGGGCTCCAGAATGTCCAGGCACTTCTGCAAAGTGCCATTTGATGCGGTGTCCTTTGGGCTGTGGTAGCCCTGAAAGCCAGGTGTGGGACGCAGAGAGACAACAGATGCTGGCCTGTGTGGCTAGGGGCACAGTGTCACCAGGAAAGGAGGAGGTAGCAACCAGCCATGGAGTGAATGAAGGCATCTGTTGTGTGCAGGGACTTTACAGTTCCCAAAGTTTGTTTGCATTGTACAGGAAACTGAACACAGGGCTTAGACCCTGCCAGAACACTCTCCCAGAAACCACATCCCTAGCCCTTGTGTGTGCTTTACATTTTTAAGAAGCTCTGTAGACCAGGCTTGTCTTAACTCAAGGATCTGCCTGTCTCTGCTGAGCGCTGGGATCAAAGGTGTGCACCACCGCTCCTAGTACCACACCTATTTAGAGGACACAAACTGATGAAATTTGACCTCTGTCTGCAAAGTCATCCACACCGGCACAATTAGGCAATGAACAGATTCCTCCCTACACAGTCAGGCAAACCTTTAACCCCCTTGCTGTCAATACAGGTTAGTTTGCATTTCACAACTATGGCTGTAAATATCGCCGATGCTCTTTATCTGTTTCCTTCACTTACACCTTACTTTGAGATTTAGTCACACTGTATCAATAGCTCATTCTTTTTTATCAGTGAGTAATCTCCCACAGTTGGCCTCCTACTCACCCGCTGATAGACACTGAGTTGTTTCCAATACTAGACTATTAAAAGGAAGGTTGTTACGAATACTTGTATGCATACCAGTGTACAGACAGAAGCTTTCGTTTCTCTTGGGTAACTGCCTAGGAGTGAAGCAGTTGGGTCATATGGCATCTACTTAAAATTTTCCCAAGGCAGCTGGGCAGTTAATCCTAGTACTTGGGAAGCAGAGGCAGGCGGATCTCAGTAAGTTTAGGGCCAGCCTGGTCTACAAAGCAAGTTCTAGGACAGTCGGGACTGTTATACAGAGAAACCCTGCCTCAATCAATCAATCAATCAATCAATAATTCCCAAGGTGATATTTGGAACATACTATTTTATGTTCCCAAAAGTGTACTAGAATTTCAGTCCTTTCCCAGCCTAACACTTGATATGGTTGGTCTATGTGGTCCTGGGAATGGAATCAAGGCCTTCCATGTGCTAGCCAAGAACCCCCCACTGAGCCATGCCTTCGTCCCTTACCTTCAGTCTTCAGATGTGTAGGTGTAGCTTGCTGCAGGGTTTTATTTTTTAAACAATTATTTTTGTGTGTGTGTGTGTGTGTGTGTGTGTGTGTGTGTGTGTGTGTGTGTGTGATGCACACAGAGTTCAGAAGACAGGACAGTTGTCTCCACCACCTGGATCCTGGGAATGGCGTTCCGGTCAACAGGCTTGGTGGCGAGTGCCTTTACCTGCTGGGCCATCTCACTCACTGCAGTTCATTTGTATTTCTCTAATAACTAATAATATTAATGTTTTCATTTATTTACTACCTATTTCTTAGATATATTTTTTATGAAATGCCTGTTCAAATTTTTTTCACTTATTATGAGATCTTTTGCTCAGTTTTGATCATGTATGCCGGATATAAATCCTTTATCAGAAATATGCTTGTAAATATTCTTTCCTAGGCTGTAGTTTCTCATTCCACTCACTAAAATGCCTTTCAAGGAACAAAATTCTTGATTTTTATCAAGTGCCGTTTATCAAATTTTCTTTTACGAATTAAGTGTTTATCTAAAAAATAGTGTCTTATCTAAAATCCCTGCTTCAAAAGTCACAGATTTTCAATATCTTCTTTCTGTCTGTGAGACAGGGCCTTATATGGAGCCCTTTGGGTACTACACCAGCCTCAAACTCACAGAGATCCAGGAATCTAAAATGGCTGAAAGACACTTAAGGAAATGTCCAACATCTTTAGTCATCAGAGAAATGCAAATCAAAACAACTCTGAGATTCCATCTTATACCTGTAAAAATGGCCAAGATCAAAAACACTGATGACAACTTATGCTGGAGAGGTTGTGGGGTTTGCTGGTGGGAATGCAAGCTAGTACAACCCCTTTGGATGTCAGTGTGGTGATTTCTCAGAAAATTAGGAAACAACCTTCCTCCAGACCCAGTAATACTACTTTTGGGTATATATCCAAAGGATGCTCAATCGTGCCACAAGGACATGTGCTCAACTAGCAGCTTTGTTTGTCATAGCCAGAACCTGGAAACAACCTAAATGCTCCTCGATGGAAGAATGGATAAGGAAAATGTGGTACATTTACACAATGGAGTACTACACAGCAGAAAAAAATAACGACAGCTTGAATTTTGAAGGAAAATGGATGGAGCTAGAAAACATCATTTTTGAGTGAGGTAACCCAGACACAGAAAGATAATTATCACATGTACTCACTCATAGGTGGTTTTTAAACATAAAGCAAAGAAAGCCAGCCTACGAACCACAATCCCAGAGAACTTAGACAACAATGTGGACACTAAGAGAGACTTACATAGATCTAATCTACATGGGAAGAAGAAAGTAGAAAAAGACAAAATTTCCTGAGTAATTGGGAACATGGGGACCTTGGGGAAGGGTTAAAGGGGGAAGGGGAGAGGCAGGGAGGGGAGCAGAGAAAAAGGTAGAGCTCAATAAATATCAAAATAATAACAATAATAATAAACTCACAGAGATCCGCCTGCCTCTGCTTCCCTATGCCCAGTGATTTATTTGTATTTTGTGTATGCATGTCTTACCCACGTGCATGTAAGTGTGCTGCATGTGTGCCTGGTGCCTGTGGAAACTAGAAGAGGGAATGGTTTGGACTGTCAGCTCCCGAATTTCGACACAGAGACTTTCTATTAATTATGAAAGTTTGGCCTTAGCTTAGGCTTATTCCCAATTAGCTCTTTCTTTTCCCAAGACAGGAATTCTGTGTAACAGTCCTGGCTTTCCTGGAACTCACTCTGTAGACCAGGCTGGCCTCAAACTCACAGAGATCCACCTGCCTCTGCCTCCTTGGGTGCTGGGATTAAAGGCATCCGCTACCACTGCCCGGCTCCCAACCAGCTCTTAAAACCTAAATTAACCCATTTATATTAATCTACATTTTGCCACATGACTCATTACCTCTCTTCGGTACCTTTGTCTGACTTCCTCTGTGTCTGGCAGGTTAATCTCCCTCCTCAGATTTTTTTTCCCAGAGTTCCCATCTCTCCCAGAAGTCCTGCCTTTCCTCTCTCACCTAGCTACTGGCTGTTCAGCTCTTTATTAAACCAATTAGAAGGTGCCTTAGGCTGGTGAGGTAAAACAAGGACATATCTTCACACAATAAAAAAAAGATTATCCCAACAATCATGTGGGTGCTAGAAACCAAACCAGGTCCTCTTCAAAAACAGCGTTTTTAACCACTGAATCATCTCTCCAGACCACTGTTGTTTGAAACACATTCTCACTTGTAACCCTGGCTGCCCTGGGACTCCCAATGTCCCTTGAATGATGGTGGCGCACACTTTTAAATATTTATTTATTTATTATGTATACAATATTCTGTGTCTGTGTATGCCTGAAGGCCAGAAGAGGGCACCAGACCTCACTACAGATGGCTGCGAGCCACCATGTGGTTGCTGGGAATTGAACTCAGGACCTTATGCAGAGCAGGCAATGCTCTTAACCGCTGAGCCATCTCTCCAGCCCTGGCGCACACTTTCAATCCTAGCACTGGGAGGCAGAGGCAGGTGGACCTCTATGGGTTTAGAAAAAAAAAAAAAAAAAAACAAATAATAAAATGAAACAAAACAGACATTCACTTGCCTCTGCCTCCCCAGTGCTAGCTTAAGAGAGGGCATCAATGCACCCAGTCAGTCTAGGGTGTTTTTGTTTGCTTGCTTGTCTCTGTATATATGTGTATGTGTGCTGTGGTCTGTGTGTGGAGGTCAGAGGACAGCTTATGGGAGGGAGTTCTCTTCATCCATCATGCAGGTCTCAGGGAACAAAATCAAGGTGCCAGGTGCCTTCGACAACAGACATTTCACTGGCTCCCAATTTAACGTTCTATACAACACATATAAAATCAAATTTTCAATCTTAAATAGCACATCAGCAAAACTAATCAGAAAACTGGATTATCATGATCAGTGTTATTACAGAGAGCACATAGTACTGGCAGGGCAATAATGAAGAAATACTTAAGAAAGTTCTCAAACTGGACTGTGGTGGTGCAGCCTTTTAATCCTAGCACTCGGGAGGCAGAAGCAGGTGGATCTCCATGAGTTCGAGGCCAGCCTGGTCTACAGAGCGAGTTCCAGGACAGGCTCTAAAGCTACACAGAGAAACCCAGTCTCGGAAAAAAAAAAAAAGGCAGTTGTGACCCAGCCACAGAAGAAGCAAGATGTGACTGCCTCGCTGAATAAGGTACCCAGCCACGTGGCTAATATAGGCAAGAATAATGGGCTAATATAAGTTGTAAGAGTTAATAAGAAGTCTGAGCTAATGGACCAATCAGTTTATAACTAAAACAAAACAAAAACAAACAAACAATTCTCTTAAAATAACATGGGACTAGAAATAATTTAATATCTTCAAGATATATTAAATGCACAATTATGACCAACTACAAATTGGTATTTAGTATGCTTTGTATTGTAGGACATAAAACTCCCTCTGGAATGGAATTGTCAAGCTAATACACAGCGCAAGTGGAGCCCGCCATTTAGTGTCAGAGAGCTAGGGGAACTTCACCTTTCAACACTGTCAGCAATCGCTGTCAATTCTAAAGAAAACTAGTCCATCTGCACAACCAATTTTTAAAAGTATTCTTGATTTTTAAGGAGGATTATAATGAATCTGTGGTTCTACTTGAAGGAAACTAGCCACGTTACTAACTGTGGTGGTGGATTCTGTTTCTGCTTGGCTACACTATGGTGCCAGTTGCTTGGTCTCACACTAATCTGGGTGTTACTAGGAAGGTATTTTTAACATTTGCAGCAAAGATCTTGGGTTGGGAGAGTGGTGGAGTATTGGCTTAGCATGCTGAAAGACCTTGGCTCAATCCCTATCACCGATTTTAAAGAAGAGACTGTGATAAAAAGAAATCACCTTCTTCAATGTGAGCATGTCTCGTTCAAGCCAGCGAGTGGCCTGAGGAGGAATTATGACTTAAACTGGCTTCAGACTCATGACTATGACATCTACTCTTGCCAGAATTTTCATCTGCAAATTCTAAGCAAACGTTCAACTTTTTTCTTTAATTTGTATCTGTGTGCATGTACATGTGCACGTGTGCAACATGCAGGTCACCAAGAGACCAGAAGAAGGCACTGGGTCCTCCAGAGCAGCAGTTACAGGAGGTTGTGAACCAAACCTAAGGGTGGGTGCTAGGAGCCAAACTCGGGGCTCCGCATTCCTAACCGCTAAGCCATCTCCCCAAGCTCTGTGCTCTCTTTCAAAACTATGTCTCACAATTGTGTATAGAGCTGAGGAGTCATTGCAAGAAAGGAGGGAACAGTTGGTCACAGTAAAGAAAAATACCTATCCTGAAAAAACAAAACCAAAACAAACAAAAAACAATTCTCTTAAAATATTCTGTTAAATATACCACCGACCCAAATCACCACAGCCAAATTAATTGACACATTTTTTTTTATTTATGTACACAGGCTGCCTCCCACTAAGGCGGGATTAAAGAGGTCAGCATTGGATATGAAGAAGACAAGGCTTTTATAGTTCAGGAGTAGGGGGCTTCCAAATTGGGGATTTGGTGGGCAAAATAGGCCAGATTATAGGAGCAGGATAAACAAGTTAGTCCTAATGACCTCCTGAAACAACAACATGGTTGCAAGGTGGGCATAACAAGGTAGTCATAGGTGCTCATATAACTTTTGAAACAAAGGTTGGGTTGCAAGATGGTTATAAACAACTTTTTTTTTTTTTTTTTGGTGCCCGTCCCAGAACTAGCTCTTGTAGACCAGGCTGGCCTCGAACTCCCAGAGATCCATCTGCCTCTGCCTCCCGAGTACTGGGATTAAAGGCGTGCGCCACCACCGCCCGGCTAAACAACTTTTTGAAACAAAGACATGATTACCATTCCTGGACAGGCAGCACAGAACCATCTGTATTTGAGGTTACAGGTGGGACATAGCCTAATCCTTGAGCAACAGAGGTTTAATCATAAACAGGATTTGGCCTATTTGCGTCACTGTGAGATGGCTTTTCAGCCTAAGATGGAGGCAGGCTACTTCTTCACTTACCATGATACAAATTCAAGTGTCAGGGAAATCAAACAATTGGTTCAGTAGTATTCAATCAAGAACAGTGTTGTGGGCTGGAGAGATGGCTCAGTGGTTAAGAGTATTGCCTGCTCTTCCAAAGGTCCTGAGTTCAATTCCCAGCAACCACATGTTGGCTCACAACCATCTGTAGTGAGGTCTGGTGCCCTCTTCTGGCCTGCAGGCATACACACAGACAGAATATTGTATATATAACAAATACATAAATAGTCTTACTAATACACCTGTGACTTCTTCCGTCAATCACAGTGAACACCATCAGAGAAAGAAAAGATCACCGTGTCATTAAAAAAGAGTTGAGGGATATGAGGAATACAGGGAAGACACAAGTGTCAACGAAAGCCCCAAGAACTGAAACCTAAGCGAGTTCAAGTAAGTTCAGCATCTTCTTAGATGGAAAGGTATTACGTGGAGTATCAAACAGATAACTGCACACCATGTTCTAAGCGGCATGGTCCACAATAGCCAAAAGCTGGGAACAATCCAGGTGCCTCCCAGCAAATGCGCCGATAAGCAGAATGCAGTCTTCACACATGAAATATTACTTAGCCACGCAAAGAAATGAGGCATGTGTCAACCTCTAAGTAAATGTTACGCTGAGTTAAGTGATTATTTTGCTAAGTTTCTATAAAAGAAAATCACGGACCGCAGAAATTATTTATTGTCTCATAATTCTGGAGGCTGGCAGGCTTTGACTGAAGTATCCACAGGATTGGTTTCTTCTGAGGCTTTTGTCCTTGGCTTGCACATTGCACCTTCTCCCCGTGTCCTCACATGGTCTTCCCGTGTGTGTCTGTGCCTAAGCTCTTCTTCTGAGGATGCCAGAAGACTGGATTAGGGCCCACTCCAGCGACCTCACTTTACCCTCACTGCTTCTTTATCAGCCCTATCTCCAAACACAATCGCATGCTAAGGTGCTAGGGGTTGGGATTCAGCACATGACATAAGGGTGTGAGACAATAGACATTGTATAACTCCGTTTATACGAGGAAGCTTCAGTAGTCAGATTTATAGATGAGAACTATTAGGTACGCACGAGGGACTGAGAGGGCAGCTCAGTGTTCAGCACTTGTCTGGCATTCATGAAACCCAGAATTCGAGCAATGCTGGAAAAACCTACTCATACACTTTGAAAACACTGCCACAGAACTGTGTGTTATTAAAAATTATTAAGCCAGATGTAATGGCACATACCTATAATCCTATCACATGGGGGTAGAGGGCAAGGGGCTAAGAATTCATAGTGAGCTACAGGTCAGTCTGAGCCCAAAGACCCTCTTTCAAAACTGAGGCAAGGCAGACAAGATGGTTCAGTGGATGGGGTACTTGGAACTGAGTTTAAGCCCCCAAAACCACATGGTATTAGGAGAAAACTGACTTCTGTAAGTTGTTCTCTGACCTCATATGCACACCCCAAACACAGATATTAATTAAGATTTTTTAAAATCAAAATCATAAGACAATCTCCTAAAAATTTCAAAATAGTAAAAGTCTATCATGTATGCTTCCACAATTTTTTTATGAAAAGATTTTTATTAATTCCACATCTAATGGATGACCAACAGTAAAAATATTTAAAGAACTCAAGGAACCAGACATCAGGCAAGCAAATAACCCAATTCAAAATGGGATACAGATGTAAAGAGTGAATTCTCAAAAGAGTAAACTTGAATTTCTAGGAAACCTTTAAGTGTTTAACATTCATAACCTTCACAGAAATGAAAATCAAAACTACTTTGAGATTTCATCATACAATTGTCAGATGACTGATATCAATGAAACAGATAATGGCTCACGCTGCTGAGGAACTGGGGGAGGAGGACACCTATTTTCTGCGTGAAGGCACGCTAACTTCTATGACCATTATGGAAATTGGTGTGGCAGTTCCTCATAAAGATGTACAAGAGCTGCCTAAACAACTTTTGGTCATAAACTTAGAAATTAACACTGTTTTTAAAGAGGCAATGGGGTGCCCTGTTTGGAAAAAAGAGACCAAAGGGGAAACTCAGCAGAAAATAAACTCTTAAATCTCAAATTCTCAAACAGATGTCATGTGGTCACAAGACATCCAACATGTCACATCACCCACCTCTGCCACTATCTCCAAACTCAGACCCTCCAGGGCCCTGCTCAGCCTTTGAGAATCCTTGATCATGGAGATTTCAGCCCCATTTTCACAGGCTACCAGTCCCTACGTACACCTGCTCCTGACAGTCTCAGGCTGACATTCCAGACGTGGAAAGGGGAGAAGTGTGCTTAAGAACAGGATGCGTGTGAGCCGGGTGCTGGTGGTGCACACCTCTAATCCCACACTTGGGTGGCGGAGGCTGGCTGACAAGGCCAGCCTGGTCTACAGATGGAGTTCCAGGGTCACACAGAGAAACCGTGTCTCAAACATCCACAATAAATAAAGAAAGAACATGATATGAGGGCCAGTGAGACGCCACCGAGCCTGCCAACCGTAGAACTGCATGGTGGAAGGAGAGAACCAGCTCCTCCACGCTCTCTCCTCTCACCGCCACAGCGCTAACATGCACACACACGTACACACATTAACACAAAATAAAAATGTAAAACTCAACAAAAAGAACGTGAGGTGAGGCTACTATGTTCTGGGGTCACTCAAGTCCCACTTCCAGTGCCCTGGAACAGGGATTAGCAGCCTCTCCTGTAAAGGGTCAGAGGTCAAAAGGTTAAAGTTTTTCAAAAGCAGCCAGAGCTAACAAAAACAAATGAATGGATCCCCAAAAGGACTCACCTGTGAAAACAATCTGTGAGCTAGTTTGGGGCTGCGATTTGTTAGCAATCATTTGGTAAGTTACTTGACAAAATATAAAGTCTGTATCTGTGATTTCAGATCTGGGACTTCTTGGCTTAGGCTGCCTCACTTTGAGGTTCAGAATCTGTAAAAGGGGGTCAGTGAGAAGGTTCAGCAGGTTAAGAAAGGTACTTGCCAAGAAAACCTGACAACCTGAATTCAATGCCCAGATCCCACAGCGAAGGAGGGAACAGACTCCCACGGGCACACCATGGAACCCACACAGACACAGCACACACAGAATAACATATAAAGTAAAAACTCATTTTAGGGCTCAGTGATTCAGAGTACTTACTACTCTTGCAGAAGACTTGAATTCAGATCCCAGCAGCTACATCAAGTGACTCACAACTACCTATAACTTCAGCTCCAGGGGACCCAACATCTCTGACCTCCTGTGGCACACACAGACATGTGCATTCCCACCAGAGACATATAATCAAAAATTAAAAAAAAATGAATTGGGCACGGTGGTATATGCCATTAATCCCAGCACTCAGAGGGAAGAAGCTGATGGATCTCTATGAGTTTAAGGCCAGCTTGGTCTACACAGTGAATTTCAGGACAGTTAGGGCTACATAGAGAAACCCTGTTTAGTTGATATCCATGGGAGGCCTGTCCTTTTCTGATGAGAAGAGGAGGACGAGTGAATGGGGGTACAGAGGGAAGGTTGGGGGAGAGAGACTAGGAAAAGAGAAGGGAGAAAAAACAGCAGTCAGGATGTAAAAAAATTAAAAAGAAACAAAAGAAAAAAGAACATAGGTCATGAACGCAGCACACAGAATTAACACCTAGTGTTTAGAACAATGGATGAGAAGCAGGTGTAGAAACAATGGGAAAGGCCACAAGGCGCAGCGAGACGCGTGCTAGAACTGTATGGTCCCCGCACAGCGTCTGTAGCTTGGTCTGTCTTGGGCAGCTGACTTGGTAGACTGTCAGGCTCGAACATTCCTCAAGGATCCAGGAAATTGTCAGACCTTAACTTAGGCAGCATCTGCGTTTGCATCTGTTGCACATTCCAGGGGGGAGGGGCTGGGTAGAAGGGGGTGAGACAGGGTCTCAAGTATCCAGGCTAGTCTCAAACTGTATACCTCCTAGTCCTACTGTCTCCGCACCCAAGTCCTGAGATTATAAGTGTCAGCCACCAAGGCCATCTTTGGCATCGGTTAGTATTTTATTATTCTGTATGTGTACGGGATGCTCTGACACAAATGTGGAGGTCAGCAGACAACTTTGGTGAATCAGTTCTCGCCTCTCCCCGAGCCCTGAGGGCTAAATTTAGGTCATCGGATTTAATGTAACACTTTAACCCACTAAACTATCTCATTCAAGTTGGGTTTTTTATTATTATTATTATTATCATTATTATTATTATTATTATTATTATTATTATTATTATTATCTCTTTGGCCAGGTGCGGTGGCGCATACCTCTAATCCTGATATTATTATTATTATTATTATTAGTCTCTTTGGCCAGGTGCGGTGGAGCACACCTCTAATCCTGGCACTCGTGAGGTAGAGGGTGGATGGATGGGGGTGGATGGATGGGGGCCCACATTGTATCTTAGCCTAAAACTATGTAGTCCAAGTGGCCTCAAACTTCTAGCACACTCCTCCCTCAGTCTCTGAGTACTGGGATTTCAAATGTGAACCACATTTGGCTAGAAGCACTCACTAAAAGGACTATTCTATTTTTCTTGGTAATTACAGGTTATCAATCTTAGAAGACTTCAAATTCCCACCCAATAGGGGAACTATTTCCATAAAAATCCGACATATTCATTCAGCCTATTCAAATACCCGCTGTGAGAGATGTTTAATATTACAAAAAAAAAAATGGCTCCACTGTTGAATACAGTGAGGACTTAGAACCAGTCAATGCTGCAACTCCTTCCCACCTGTCATCTCAGTGTCTTACAGAAAAAGCACAGGGCCATTCCCTTGATGGCAAGGAACACCTACCTGTCCAGCCTTGGTGGCATTTCCTTTTCTTTTCTTTTTTTTTCTTTGAGACAGGGTTTATCTGTTTAACAGTCCTAGCTGTCCTAGAACTAGCTCTTGTAGACCAGGCCGACCTTGAACTCACAGAGATCCACCTGCCTCTGCTTCCCCGAGTGTTGGCATTAAAGGTGTGCACCACCACCGTCTAGCACATTTCCTTTTCTTACGAAAGAACAGTACATTTTTGTCAATTCTCTATGCAGCCACAATTTTCAGAATGTTATCACAGACTCCACAAGGCAGATGTTACCAGGAGAAACTTGTTGAGAAAAACCTCTGTTCTTCAAAGAGCACACAGTCTCCATCCACTTTGAGACTGTCTACTTAATCTTGAGAATGTCCGTCCACCAGCTAGGCTGTGCCCTGGAGTTAGCCTTGATTTGGGGCACATAATTCAAGAAACAATGTTGCAGCTGTCAGTCCTGGTTCCTTTTCCAATAGCAGGGGTGTGATAGAAGGAGAGCCAATTTGAGGCGTTCATTCCTTTGCACAGTCGCCAAATGTAGTGCCAGTCTTGCCTACAGCCCCCAGTCCCACCCTCTTCTCTCAATCAGCACATGTTCTTGTCAATCAACAGAAAAAACCTGCAATTCATCAGGGCAACAAAAGAGAAGGGATAAAGCAGAATGGAGTCTGACTCCCATCTCCACCCAGGATCAAAGGACAAGGCAGGCAAGCAGAAGCACATGTGAAAAAGACAAATGTCACACATTCAACAGCACTGATGAAAGCAGAGAGACTTGGGTTCAGGAGGATAGTAGGATGGCAGGGTGAAGCCAGGACCAACGTCTGCAGCTAAGGACAGCATGGCCAGATGGCTGACTCCAAGAGGCTGCTCTACACACCGTCAGGGGTCAGCGAGTCACTACTGAAGAGATCAAGGCCACGGAAAGGCCCCCGCCTCTACCACTAGATGATTCTTCAAACATCTGTGGAACTGAGGCAAACCATGGCACGAGGGACACATATTCATTATGTGCCATACTATACCAGAAAAGCATTAAATAGTTGCCACTGGGTGGTGGTGGCACATGCCTTCAATCCCAGCATTCAGGAGACAGAGGCAGGTGGATCTCTGTGAGTTCAAGACCAGCCTGACAGTCTGGTCTACAGAGCGAGTTCCAGGACAGCCAGGGATGTTACACAGAGAAACCCTGTATTAGAAAACAAACAACAACAACAACAACAAAAACAACTTGGCACTAATTCATATAGCAGAATGCACCAAATAGAAGAGAAGCAGGGAAAAAAAACACAAAATGGAAGGCTAGAAGGGAGAGAAAGGCTATATATTTAAATCCTAACATGTGTGTAACCACACGCCCAATTCAGTGTCCTTAAAATGAGAACAAACCACATGCTAGGAAGAATGATAATATTCCTGCTACTGATAGTCAACAGGAATTTTCTTGAGGCTCATCATAAAGCCAACAAGGGACAATGCAGTGGTCCCTGACAACACTCTTACAGAAGAAAGAGCACATTTCCCATGAGGCTTATTCCTAATGAAGATTCAAAATAGGGTCAATGAGGGAACCAGGGACTGAGAATAACCCTGATCTCAAAGAAACAGCCACCAAAGAGGTCATCAATCACAGTTAGGACAATTCTGAATTACCACTTACTTGTGGGTATTTAGGGGGCAGTGTCTGTAAAATTGAACTTACAGAGCCCAAGAGATGGCTAAGCAGTTAGGAGCACTAGCTGCTCTTCCAGAGGTTCAACTCCCAGCGACCACATAGGTTGGCTCACAGCCACCTATGATGGGATCTGATGTCATCTTCTGGCATGCAGGCATACATGCAGATAAGAGCATTCATACACATAAAATAAACAATTTTTTCAAAAAAATGATTTTACAATAGCTATAAGTTAGAAACAATTTAGATGTCCATTTCCAGGTAAATGGATAAAAATTATGGAATATTCATACAAAGAATTAGTGCTTAGCAATAAAAATTAACAAACTCATGCTGGTGGGAAGGTATGGGGCCAGTCCGGCTGCTTGTTGTTCAATGAGACCTTGGAATATACACCTGTCCATAGCCAGGACAAGCTAAGAGGCAGCAGAATGGGTACCCAGCCAGCCCGCAGTTAATGCTGCATCTCAGCGACCCCACTGTAGAGATGTTTGAAGAGAGGCCTGGGAAGGCGAGTCTGGCAGAGCCATTTAAGGACAAGATGGGTGTGCCATTCAGAACTGCTGGGACATTTACCCCTCCACGGCAGTAGCATGTCGGAGTGTTAATTACGTCTTTGTGACCAAAACGTGTCATCAAACCCACAAAACAGAATGCAAAACCCCTGGCTGATATCACTGGAGCCTTTGGGAAGAATATGGATTTATTACTAAATGATCCCTCGGTTTCCCTCTTAGGGAATCGCAGGCTCAAGAGGCTGTCTATGGCAATAGAGGACAGGAAGGTGCTGTGCTGCACTTAGGTACAGACACACTGACACACGATTAAAAAAAATTTTTTAAGGCCAGGCAGTGGTGGCGTATACCTTTAATCCCTGCACTCAGAAGGTAGAGACAGGTGGATCTCTGTGAATTCGAGGCCAGCCTGGTCTATATAGCTAGTTCCAGGACAGGCTCCAAAACTACAGAGAAACCCTGTCTTGATAAACCAAAATTGAAAAAGAAAAAAGAACTATTTTTTATTTTTTTTTAATTTTTTTTGGTTTTTCGAGACAGGGTTTCTCTGTGGTTTTGGAGCCTGTCCTGGGACTAGCTCTTGTAGACCAGGCTGGTCTCGAACTCACAGAGATCCGCCTGCCTCTGCCTCCCAAGTGCTGGGATTAAAGGCGTGTGCCACCACCGCCCGGAAAGAACTATTTTTTAACTAAATAAAGTAGGGCAAGTAAGACAGCTCAGTGGTAAAAGTGCCTGCTGGAAAGCCTGATGACCTGAGTTCCATTCCCAGGCCTGCACAAAATAAATAATTGTAATTTTTTAAATTTATTTAATCAATTTAATTTGATTAACTGGATTTAATTAAGGTAAAGTAACATTCACAGGATGATGGTGATGCATACCTTTAATCGCAGCATTTGGTTGGCAGAGGCAGGAAGTCTCTGAGTTTGAGCCCATCCTGGTCTACAGAGTTCCAGGACAGCCAGGGCTACACAGAGAAACCCTGTCTCAATAAACAAACAGATAGATAGATAGATAGATAGATAGATAGATAGATAGATAGATAGATAGATAGATAGATAGATAGATAGAGATAAGCAAAAACAAAATTAATAACAAAAGTAGCATTAGTTCTTATTTCCTTCTTGTTTTTTGTTTTTCAAGACAGGGTTTCTCTGTGTAACAGCCCTAGCTGTCCTGGAACTGCCTCTTGTAGACCAGGCTGGCCTCAAACTCACAGAGATCTGGCTGCCTTTGCCTCCTGAGTGCTGGGACTAAAGGCGTGCGCCATCACTGTCCGGCTCACTCTGTTTCTTGGCACAGGGTCTCATGTATTCCACGCTGGCCTGAAACATACTACATGGCTGAGGATAATCAATTCCTGATCCCCCTGCTTCCACCTAAGTGTTGAAACTAGGTGTGTTCACATGTAATAAACACGAAAGATAAAACAGGAGCTGGAGAGATGATTCAGCAAGCAATTAAAAGCAGAGGACTAGGGTTCAGCTCTCAGCACCCACAGAAAGCTCACGACGGTCTTGAATTTCAGTTCCAAGGGATCCGATGCCCTCCTCTGGACTGTAGGCACCG
The DNA here is from genome assembly GCF_950005125.1 of Chionomys nivalis. Classification (NCBI taxonomy): domain Eukaryota; kingdom Metazoa; phylum Chordata; class Mammalia; order Rodentia; family Cricetidae; genus Chionomys; species Chionomys nivalis. The sequence continues at coordinate 10,391,717 of NC_080092.1, read as the reverse complement.
TGCATGCACTTGGAGCATGCACATACATACATGTGAGCAAACTCAAACACATAAAATAAAAACAAGCAACATTATAGATATAATAAAGCCTAAAAGTAAAAGGTAAAAACAGATGTTGGCTAAATGGGCAGGGGTAGGGCTTGCCTAACATCCCAGCGTCTACCCCCAAAAGCACAGGTGTTAAAGGTGTCACTCGCGCTCCGCTCCATTGTCCCTGCACGCAAGAATACAGTCCAGAGCGGCACCGTCGTCTCGCTCTAGGTCCAGGTTCGTCTTGCCGACCGGACATCGGCGGCCCCGCCTTGGGCTCGAGCGGAACAAAGGAGGACATCCTGAGGTGACAATGCTCCAGACATAATTAGCATGAAGACGTGTGTCCCCTATTTCTCGGCTGGACATTTAAAGTCACGCGTAAAGAGAGGTCGCGGCACCAACACCCGACGGACTAAAGCGGTACGAGCAGCCCGCGTCCGCCTGTGGGCGGGGCCGGCAGAGCCTCCTGGAGGGAACGCCCCCGACCGTCCGAGGCGCCACGAGGTGTGCTGAGAGGGCGTGGCTAAACCCGGAAGGGGCAGGACTTGAACGCGCGAGGACTTCCGCAGCCTCCTGAAGAGCCCGCCTACCACCGCGGGGCGGCAATGCGTTTCCAGAGTCGGGCTGTTTTTCTTGGCTCCGTCCCAAGTCCCGTCTCGGGCCTGTGGGACTAGAGCAGAGACCGGAAGGAGGCAGAGCCTCGGTCCCGCCAGAAACAAGCATCGTAGGCCCACAGCGCCCTCTGTTGATGCTATCAGGAGTTGCATGGAGCATACCTAAGAAAATGAGGCTACCTAAAGACACCAGACTCAAATGACTCTACATAACATTTTGGAAAAAGCAAAACTATAACAAACATACCAGAAAAACAACACAGACTGGGGGAACACTGAGGAAGTACTAACTCCTATCTGATGGTGCATACTCAAAAAAAAAAAAACCTCACAAACAAGTGTGAATTTCAGTTAATACAATTACAGTGGTTTTTTTTGTGTGTGTTTTCTTTGTTTTGTATTTCGAGACAGGGTTTCTCTGTGTATCCTGGCTGTCCTGGAACTCGCTCTGTAGACCAGGCTGGCCTCAAACTCAGAGATCCACCTGCCTCTGCCTCCTGAGTGCTGAGATTAAAGGTGTGCAGCACCGCCGGTTTTTTGTTTTGTTTTGTTTTTTAAGACAGGGTGTAGCCCTGGCCAGCCTCAAAATCATTCTTTAGAGCCCATGTTGGCCCAGCTGCCTCCTGAGCCCTGGGATTTAAGTGTGCCATGGTCCATGTGTACAGACAACTGCCAGGAGTCAATTCTCTTCTTCCGCCCTGTGGTGGATCCCGGATCAAACCCAGGTAGGCTTGTAGCCCCATCACCAGCACCGTCACCTGCTGATACATCTTGCCAGCACCCACTATTTTGTTTTGAATACTAAATGAGTTTGGTGGATACCAGGGATGAGGAGGATGAGAGCGACTGCTGTAGGGAAAGGGTGCATTTTGAAGCTGAGGAGATGTTTGGGATTAGATGGGTTTATTAACATTGTGAGTGGCCTAGGTTCACGTGTAAAATGAGCAACTTTATGTAGCCCAGGCTGGCCTCGAACTCAGAGATCCACCTGCCTCTGCCTCCCGAGTGCTGGGATTAAAGGCGTGCGCCACCACCGCCCGGCTCTAAAAGTATTTTTAAATGTTTAAATTTTTCCTGCCTTTTAATTGAGTAAGTTCATGTCCAGAGGCTTGCTGGGGGTGGAAATCGCTCTTCTGCTCTGGTCTTAGTCCCACAGAGTGAGCGTGAATGAGAAATGAGCCATGTTGTATAAAGTCACAAGGTAAAGAAACCTGAAGGGCAGTCTCCTCTCCCAAAGAGACGGGAAGCCCTTGACCTACTATCATTTGCAATTTCCCAAGAAGGAAACAGACTCAGAGGGCGAGGTTGTGCTGTGTGAGGCTGAACTGAGCACTGGCAGGCCACAGCCGCTTACACATCATGGAGAGGTTGCCTTCCCTTGTGCAGATGAGAACACTGGCCTCAGCGGATCTGACACTCGCCCTCCAAACCCTAGCCTGAGTAAGGCCATCTTGCAGCCAGCCTCCATGTTGCTGTTCTCTGTGCCAGAACAGCAAAACCAACTCCTTCCCTGGTGGGGCAGTGTAGGCTGAGATCAGCATACCCCCTTCCCCAACCCCCACTAAGAACAAGGAACAAATTTTCCTTAAGTCTGGGTTCTTTGGGGTGTTTTGTTTGGTCTTGGCTGTCCTGGAACTCTCTGTAGACCAGGATGGCCTCAAACTCCTAGAGATCCACCTGCCTCTGGCTCTGAGTGCTGGGATTAAAGGGGTGTGCCTCCACCTGGATTCTGGTTTATCTGAACCTGTAGTCACCTCTACGACTTAACGACTAGCCACTGCTCTGAATTAATTCTGCTGCATGTGGACAGAGAGCCACATAAAATGGGCATTCGCCCTCTTTCCTTTCTGCCACCGCCATGCCATCCAGACTGAGGAAGACCCGTAAACTCTGGGGCCACGTTGAGCCACGGCCATGGCCGCATCGGTAAACACCACAAGTGTCCAGGAGGACGCGGGAACGCTGGAGGCATGCAGCATCACAGGATCAACTTCGACAAATATCATCCAGGTTACGCCGGGAAAGTTGGGATGAGGCATTACCACTTAGAGAGGAACCAGAGCTTCTGCCCGACTGTCAACCTGGATAAACTGTGGACGCTGGTCAGTGAGCAGACCCGGGTCAACGCTGCCAAGAACAAGACTGGAGTTGTGTGGACGCTGGTCAGTGAGCAGACCTGGGTCAACACTGCCAAGAACAAGACTAAGAGTTGTGTGGATGCTGGTCAGTGAGCAGACCCGGGCTAATGCTGCCAAGAACAAGACTGGAGCTGCTCCCATCGTTGATGTCGTGCGATCGGGCTACTACAAAGTTCTGGGGAAGGGAAAGCTCCCTAAGCAGCCTGTCATTGTGAAAGCCAAACTTTTCAGCAGAAGAACTGAAGAGAAGATTAAGGGTGTTGGAGGTGCCTGTGTTCTGATGGCTTGAAGCCACTCAGGGAGGCCAATTAAATGCTAGTATTTACAAAAAAAAAAAAAAAAAAAAAAAAAAAAAGGCATTCACATGGGATTAGAGGAAAACTCAGCCACCCTCAGTCGTCCCTGCTCACTGACCCCCAGTGAACTCGGTCACTCTGCGCTGGACTGCCATGGGTCAGTCTTTGCACTGCTGTGCCACCCCAGCGTGGAAACGAGTCTTCACTCCAATCTACAGGGGGATTTGTGGACTGGGGAGAAGAGGAACACAGGGGCACAGACATCCAGGCAGCGGTAAGGCTCATAAACCTAGAGAGCCTGAGAGTATCTATACTCTTCCTCTGGTAGTTAAAACCCTGGCTTACGCTCCTGCCCTCCAGTGAGGGTTGAGCCATTCCCTCCACCCCAGCAGACGTCCCATTGTTGAAGAATATTCCAAGCCCACGGACTGAGGGCCCCAATCTCGTCATTGCAACGTCACACACCATCCGGAGTGCCATTATGTTCACACAGTCCTCTCTGGATTTGGAAGTCCAGAGAATACCCCTTAGTCTAGGCCAAACAGCCCAGGCCAGGGTCCCCAGAACAGTACATCCTCAAGAAATACAGAATCTAAAAAACAAAGTACAAATTTTATTTTGTTTCTTTACAAAGGCACAATGGCCTCTTGGTATTTTGTTCCCTACCCCCACTTTCTTAACAAAATATAATAGCTTTTCCTTGGACACAAAGACCTCAAAATTGTGTAAAAAAAAAAAAGAAAAAGAAAAATTTAAAAAATTACAGAAACCAAAACCAAAATAAAACCAACAACGAACAAAACAAAAAGGGAGACAAAGACATTTTTGGGGTCAATGATGGAAACCCTAGAGGGAAGGTGGTGCTGAGGTGGGGAGGGGGAGGGGAGAATGGCAGCAGCAACCCCCAACCGAGAAACAATGTAGAGCCCCAGGTCCCCAGAAAGCCCCAACCCAGCCTGACCCCCAACCCATGTAAGTGCTTAAAAGAGAAAAAAGAAAACCAAACAGGAGGGAAGGGGGCTAAGACGAACAGTCTCGGGCTGGCCCTGGGGAGGGGGAAAATACCTTGGGGTTTTGTTTGATTTTCCCTGTTCTTAAAAACACGTTTAAATGGAAGGAAAACAAACAAACAGAAAAAGCTTTTTGGCGGAGAGAGACCCGGCACCTCAGTGTCAGCTTCCCCGGCCCCAGGGCCGAGGCCCAGCCCTGGAGTCCCATGCTCCCACGCGTGCTATGCCACCCCAACCCTGGGACCTGGGCTTGGGTGGCTTCGATCAAAAGTCGACTTACAGTATTGAAAAAGAGGTCATAAAAGAGACCCAAATGACATCATAATTTTGTAAAAATTTCTCACTCATTCACCCATGTTTCTCCCTGTTGTTACCCCGGCCCCCTCTAACCCCAGAAGGGAGAGGAGGGCTGGGGGTGGTCAGGGAAGCTCCCCGTCCCCCAAAGGCTCCTCCCGGCTCTGGTCCATGGCGTCGCTGTCCGAGGCCTCAGAGTCCGAGGCAGTATCGGAGGTGTGAGCCTCTGCGCAGCTGCGGACGGACTTCACAATCACTGCTCGTCTCTGTTCCTCCTCCAGCTCCTGCTTGTCCTGGGTGCCCTCAATGTGCTGGATTGCCTGGACAGAAAGTGACAGTCCATTAGGGGACTCAGGAGGAGACCGGGCCAGCCAGCCAGAGTGGGGGAGTGGGGGCCCTTCGCGACTGCATTCTGCCCCCAAGACCCCCCCCCCATGAACTGTTCAAAAATAAATGACAGCTCCTGTTTATATACGATGAAGTTCACTAACTCAGTAAAGGTCTTTGCTGTTCGCGGTATTATTCAGTCTGCTGGGCACATATGCAGAAAGTTCTGGGAGCTGATAGTCTTTTTTTTTTTCCTTGTTTCTGTTTTCTGGGTTGTTTTACTATTTATCAACTGATAATTTTTTTTAAATATTTATTTATTTATTATGCATACAATATTCTGTTTGTGTGTATGTCTGCAGGCCAGAAGAGGGCACCAGACCTCATTACGGATGGTTGTGAGCCACCATGTGGTTGCCGGGAATTGAACTCAGGACCTTTGGAAGAGCAGGCAATGCTCTTAACCACTGAGCCATCTCTCCAGCCCCCTCAACTGATAATTTTTTTTTAAATGTTGCTCACAGCACTGATAGGAGCCCAAGGACTACTACCCATATAAAGGCGAAAGGGGCTGGGGAGATAATTCAGTCTGCAGAGTGAGGGCCTGGGTTCAGTTCCCAGACTCTAAAGTCAGGCATGTGGCAGGAACTGGTACCCGAAGGGCTCGGAAATTAGAGTCAGAAAGATCCCTACTGCTCACAACAAGTCAGCCTACCCTAACCGTGGCCAACAAGCTCCAGCGACAGTCTCCTGTCTCTTGTTCCTTGGCTCCCCACCCCCACTTTTGTAACAAAATATAGTGGCTGCTCCTCGGACACAAATATCACCAAATTATAAAATAAATACAAAAACCAACCCAAAACAACCCCCTAAAAAAAAAAAGAGAGAAAGAGAGAGACAAAGACATAATGTGAACCCTCATAATGAGAACATTAGGATCATACATACATACATACATACATATATATATATATATGAGGTGCCATATATTTAAATACATCAACTGTATTTAGCAATATAAACAGAATAACTTGGCTTACAAAAATGCATTGTCTTTTCTAGGAAGAAAGAAAATAAATATATATGTATACATATGATTCTAATGTTCTCATATATGTGTGTGTATCATATATAGGCAGATATTAGCTCAAAAACAGACATCTTTCGTGTATTATATATAGGTAATTGTGTATGTGTAGATACACACACACACGCATGCAAGCACATGCACACAGATATATACCAATCTTTTCTCAAAAATAAATAAGCCGGGCAGTGGTAGCGCACGTCTTTAATCCCAGCACTCGGGAGGCAGAGGCAGGCGGATCTCTGTGAGTTCGAGACCAGCCTGGTCTACAAGAGCTAGTTCCAGGACAGGCCCCCAAACCACAGAGAAACCCTGTCTCAAAAAACCAATAAATAAATAAATAAAGCACTGGACATCTTTCTCCAGCATCCAGTCCTCGCCCCTCATCAAGGAAACTTCTGTGCAACAGATAGAGACTGTTATAAAAACCACAATCACCTCATGCCTTTAATTGGTGGCTGAGGCAGGCAGATCTCTTGTGAGTTTGAGGCCAGTCTGGTCTACAGAGTTCCAGGACAGCCAGGGCTACACAGAGAAACCTTGTCTTGAAAAAAAGAAAACCACAATCAATGAAAAGGCAGGGCTGTGGAGCCCGTCCCAAAACATGCAGCTCCACTAAAGCTCCCAAGCCAGGCTCGGGGACACTGAAGAGGAGACGGGAAGACGCTTGCTAGGACGTCTCACCAACGTGACGGCATAAACAGGCGGTAAACAAAGACTACACCGAGAAACACGCCAAAGTGGACAAGTAAGAGCCCATGAGGCCTCACTCCTACACAAAGACCCACAGGCAACTAAGGAATCCTGAGAGCAGGAGAAACAGTCTTTCCAGGAAAGAGCACACCAATTGGTTATCCAATACCAAATAGCCTGAAAACACATATTCAAGTACCATTCTAGAGACTGAGAAAGGTGTATTGTGTATCCTTATATGTATATATAAGGAAAATATATACATCCACATATATGTATTTAACAACAATTAAAGAGAAAAAAAGGCCATGAACTTGAAAGAAAGCAGGGGGAGCGTAAGAGTTTGGGGAGAAAAGGGAAGACGAAAGTGACGCAATTATAATCTCAAAATTAAAGAAGCAGGCAGTCGTGGTCACTGCCTTTAATCCCAGCACTCAGAAGATAGAGGCAGGCGGATCTGAATTTGACACCAGCCTGCTCTACAGAGCGAGTTCTAGGACAGCCAGGGCCACACGGAAGGAGAAGAAGACAACAAAGCCAAACCATAGTGTACAGCTCCTAAAGAACAGCTCTCCAAAGTTGACATCTGGCTTCCGCCTAAATGTGCACCTACACACACACACACACACACCTTCACATATATCACAATATATATGATGAGGAAAGAAAGAAAATAAAGGAGCCATAAAGGTAAGAGAGAGTTCTGGATTGGCTCAGAGCTTCACCAGGAAGCTCTGAGAACAGATGCTTCTTAGGGCCACAAGAAGCGCACGTGCCACCAAGCCTATAAACCTGAGTCTATAAGCCTTCTAACCCAAGTTCGATATGGAGGGGAGAGCCTGCTCCTCCTGTCCTGACCACTACACAGGTTCCATGGCACACACACGATAAATAAATTTTAATTTTTGAAAAAGGAGTCTCGCCGGGCGATGGTGGCGGATCTCTGTGAGTTCGAGACCAGCCTGGTCTACAAGAGCTAGTTCCAGGACTGGCTCCAAAACCACAGAGAAACCCTGTCTTGAAAAAGCAAAACAAAAAAAAAAAACAAAAACAAAAAAAGGAGTCTCAAGCCAGGCAGTGGTGGCACACACTTTTAATTCCGGCACTCGGGAGGCAGAGGCAGGCAGATCCGTGAGTTCAAGGTCAGCTGGTCTTTAAGCGCTAGTTCCAGGATAGCTAGGACAAAGAAACCGTGGGGGGGGGAGTTTGTCCCCAGCAGTCAACTCGCATGAGCCACCCTCCCCTGAGCCCAAATACCTGCACAATGGTGTCCAGATTTTGCCGAGATGTAGAAACAGAATTGATGACTGAGGAGGGACCCATGGTGACAACATTGATGTGGTGGGAGGAAGGTGGGGCTGGTGCAGGCACGATCACTGTGGGGTGATGGGTCGGGGCTGGAGGCAGAAGCTGCAAGACAGAATTCCTCAGTCTTTCTCCCCTGCCCACCAGCCTTCCTTACACATAGGGTATCTGAGAGTGTGGATTTTACATGTCCCTCCCCAAAGTCCAGGCGGTACAGGCTTGGTCTCTGGCATGGCAGTGACAGAAGACAGAAAACTGAAGGGGTTGAGCCTAAGCTAGCGTGTGGTGTAATCACAGGAGTCAGGAAGCCGAGCAGACAATGACAAGTTCAAGCCAATCTGGGATATAGTGAGTTCAAGGCCACATGGGGTACATAGCAAGGCCCTCTCTTAGGAGAACAAAATAATAATAACGGAGCCTAGGGTTGGATGGTGATGGAGCACGCCTTCAATCCCAGCACCCAGGAGGCAGAGACAGGTGGAATTCAAGGCTAGCCTGGACTACAAAGTGAGTTCCAGGACTGCCAGGGCTGCCAGACAGAGAAACCCTGTCTCAGAAAATAATGATAATAGTAATGGAGCCAAGTAGAACTGGGCAGGCACATCCTGCTTCTCTTTTTCTCTCTTCAGTTTCCTAGCTATGAAGTGAGAGGTTTTGTTCCTGTCATGATACAGCACCTCACCCCAGCTCCGATCAATCACAGTCTGAAGCTTTCAACACTTGAGCCAAAGTACCCCTTTTCTCTTTATAAATTGATTATTTCAGGAGCTTGTTACACTAATAGAGAGCTGACAAGCAGGGGGGGCTGCCAAGTCACAACCCCACCACACCTGGCGGCCCAGCAAGCAGCTTCTGTGCACCGCAGACCCCTCTGGTCGCTCCACTTCCCTGTGTCAAGAAGCACTTCGGAATTTAGTAACTGTTCAAGCGTTTACATCCTGGCTGGGCATGGTGGGGTGAATCCTTAATCCCAGCACTTGGGAGGCAGAAGCAGACAGATCTCTGTGAGTTCAAGGGTAGCGTGGTCTACATAGTGAGACCCTGTCTCAAAACAAACAAAAAGAGTATAGAGTCTGGTGCTGAGATGTAGCTCAGTGGTAGGATGCTTGCCTGACATGTACAAGACCCTGGAGCCTATCACCACCATAAAAAAGAGCATAGTTCCTGGGTTGAGACAGAAAGGGTTCGAATTCCTGCTCCTGGGCAGGTTATCTGGACTTTCTCTGCCCTATTTTCCACAGCAATAAAACACTGTAACAAGCCGGGCGGTGGTGGCGCACGCCTTTAATCCCAGCACTCGGGAGGCAGAGGCAGGCGGATCTCTGGGAGCTCGAGGCCAGCCTGGTCTACAAGAGCTAGTTCCGGGATAGGCACACAGAGAAACCCTGTCTCAAAAACCAAAAAAAAAAAAAAAAAAACCCAAAAAAAAAACCAAAACAAAACACTATAACAGTTCAAGCTTCAAAGGACCAGTGTGAGGATTCTGTTCTGTTCTAATGCACTCAAGATACCTAAAACCCAGAACATCTCCCGCTCACCTGAGTCCGCAGGTGCTGCTGTTCCCGCTCCAGCTTCTCCTGATGCAGCAGCCGCACCTGCTCCTGCTGCTGCTGCAGCTGCACCTGCTGTGCGATCACCTTGAGTTTTTCCGGGTACATGTGGGCCTCAAGGGAGCGCACCTGTAAATAAATCGGCATAGCATTCAGAGGTGGGGCAAGACCACACCTGCCCAACCTGCTGCAAAGGTCACTTCTCACTAAAACTCCAATCCTAGGCACAGGGCCATCCTAAACCTAAAACCCTGGCAGAGAGCGCCCCCTTCAGTGCAGACCAAAGGCTCTCCCCACTTCACCTCTAAACTTCTGTCTCGACTGTTCCCACCTTCTCCTTTCTTGTCTGATGGCCACGGAGCACAACCTGGGGAACCAGGTCAAACCCCTCCTGGAGCCTCAGCTCCTGTGCAGTCTTTCTCAGCTGCATTTTTTTGAGTGTGCATGCTGGAAGTCGAGTCCAGAACTTACATACTAAGCACTCCATAAGAGCCAAACAGCCCAGCCCTCCATTGCATTTACACCTTGCCGGGCTGTGATGGCACACACCTTTAATCCCAGGAATCCAGAGGCAGAGGCAGGCGGATCTCTGTGAGTTTGAAGCCAGCCTGAACTACAGAGCAAGTTCCAGGACAGGCTCCAAAGCTACAGAGAAACCCTGTCTCAAAAAGAAAGAAAGAAAGAAAGAAAGAAAGAAAGAAAGAAAGAAAGAAAGAAAGAAAGAAAGAAAGAAAGAAAGAAAGAAAGAAAGAAAGAAAGAAAGAGGAGAAGGAGAAGAACCCTTGCTGGGTGGTTCTGCATGCCTTTAATCCCAACACTTGGGAGGCAGAGGCAGGCAGAGCTCTATGAGTTTGAAGCCATCCTGGTTTACAGAGTGAGTTCTAGGACAGCCAGAGCTACATGGAGAAATCCTGCCTTGAAAAGGGGCTGGAGAAGCCGGGCGATGGTGGCGCACGCCTTTAATCCCAGCACTCGGGAGGCAGAGGCAGGCGGATCTCTGTGAGTTCGAGACCAGCCTGGTCTACAGAGCTAGTTCCAGGACAGGCTCAAAAGCCACAGAGAAACCCTGTCTCGAAAAACCAAAACGAAAAAAAAAAAAAAGAAAAAAGAAAAGAAAAGGGGCTGGAGAAATGCTCAGTGGTTAAGAGCACTGGCTGCTCTTCCAGAGGTCCTAAGTTCAATTCCAGGAACCTCATGGGGGCTCACAACCATCTGTAACAGGATCTGATGCCCTCTTCTAGTGTGCGTGAAGGCAGAGCAGTCATATACATTAAATAAATAAATAAGTATGTAATAAATAAATACTAAAAAAAAGAAAGAGTCGTTGGATAATGCTTTTCACTCCTATGCAAATGGAGACTGGAGAACAGAGCCTATTCCTAGGCCACCGGAGAGAGTAGGCACTCTTGTAAATAAATACTTGGAGGGAGGAACTGAACAGAAAAAGACCAGACTCCATCCTCTATGCCTGGGTATCATACTGGCCAGCAGAGGGCGCTGCCTCACCTGCTCCTCCAGCATCATCCGCACGGATCGCTCCTTGTCTAACTGTTGCCGAAGCTCAATCATCTCCCTCCTAAGGTCCTCAGCCTTCTCGTCCTCCCAGATGTCAGGGGAGCCAATGCCCTCGTCCTTGTCTTCTGCCCGTCGCCGCTTGGGGGATGAGCCACTCAGCTCCTGGGGACCCCAAGAGGTTGGTGAGTGAGTTAGCTGACACACCCATAAAACATCCAGAGGTCCTGGAGCTCTCCAAAGCCACCCGAAACAGGTGGACTCAATACTGGAGAATCCATTCTGAAAATCCACCAAGTAGCCAAATGCCGGGAACAGAAGGATGGACTTGCTTTCCAGAACAGTCGCCTGCTTGCTCCAGAGCCTGCTCCTCTGTCCTTCACAGATGAAGAAAGAGGCCCAGGCAAGGAGTAGGCGGGTTCTGTGGGCAAGATAAGAAGGATAGCCACCCATGCGTCCCGAGTTAGTGGTTTGGTTAGGATATGCACACACAGAAGAGAAAGGCAGGGTTTGCTGGGTGGGTTCTCCATCCGGTACCTGGATGAAGCGCTTGAGCTGCGTGTTCTGCTGCAGGAGTCTCGTCTTCTCCTGCTCGAGAGAGAAGATGTATTCTGCCGTCTGCTGGAGAATGGCTGCCTGAGAGCAGAGGGAAAGAATCACACGGCTGGTCCCCTCCCCGCGAGAGCACGGAACCTCCTCCAAGAGAATCACACGGCTGGTCCCCTCCCCGCGAGAGCACGGAACCTCCTCCAAGAGAATCACACAGCTGGTCCCCTCCCCACGAGAGCGCGGCACCTCCTCCAAGAAGCCCTCCCAGCTCCTGCCCACCTTGCTGAGTTTCTCGCCATCTGTGTGGGGAATGAGGGTCTTGAGGGACTGGAAGCCCGCGTTGATGCTCTGCATGCGCCTCCGCTCGTTGCTGTTGGCAATCTCCCGCCGGATCCGTCTTTCCTGGTCCCGCTGGGTCTCGGGGGTCAGAGGAATGTTGGCAAGGCTGCCAGGGAGAACAGGAGTAGATTCAGGATAGATGTCCTCTAAAGTTTACCCCCAGAGGACCCTGGATATAACCTGCGACACTTCTCTACGACAGACAGTGCCTGAGGGACTCTGGCAGGTCACCTCACGATGAGGTAGGGTTGTGCGTGCCCTGGGGTACCCAGGACTGCATCAGCTGCCCGTGGAAACGGGTGGTGTGCTTAGAACCCATCCCTACCCTGCTTTCTTTCCTCGAATTCTCTCCTCTAGAAGAGATTCTTAGCAATACCTGGGTTCCCAATGTGCAGGCCTCACCTGCTTTCCTAACATCTCCCTAGTCAGGCCGGGAAGGCCCAGAAACCTGCGGGCTAATCCCTATGATTCTAATGTAAGAGGACCCCAGACAGCAACCAGACGCCCGCTCTCGGGACAGTTCAAAGCTCCTTTCTGTGTATCTGGACCACCTCCTTCAGTAGCTCAGACTGCCACCACAGTCCCAGAAGACTGCCTAATGGCATAGCTGCCTCCAGCCACCACCCCAGCCACTATGAGCTGAGAATGTATGAAGGTCAAGACAGGCAGCACTCACTCCAGACGGGACACTGGGTCAACCACCCCTTGGGACGGTTCTGCTTTAACCTGACCCACTCCAAGGCACACGCACTCTGCACAGAAAAGGGAGGCTCCTAGCATGCTGTGGAGGATAGCATTGCATGCTACAGAAGGCAGCCAGCAGTGGAGGGCCCAACGCCGCTGCTCCCGAGGGGTGGGCCTGTGTGTGGCCTAGAGGAGGTATACCCCCCCTTCTCAGCCTTCCCCTGCAACTCCCCCTCCCGCCCCTGGCCTGATGGCTTCCAGATGCTGTGCTCTCAGCAGAGGCCTTCAGCCCCACCCAAAGCCACAGTCCTGGCCTCTTCCTGAGGGGGCCCTCCCAGGGTGACCTGTTCCAGGCTAGAGCCAAGGGAGCATGTACCCCTGGGTCTGGGAAAAGGGGCCTCCAACACCTCTCACCTCATTGATGTGGAGTCTGAGGTCAAGGGGGTGCCAGATCTAACTCTCTTGCAGTAAGCTGGCTCCTGCCTCTATCCCCAGGGAAAATGAGCTGCTGTGCAGCCCAGCAGGCAACACATCTGCAGCAGCTGGAGACAGCTGAAGCCTGTCCAGCCCCACCCAGCCTACCCCATCTGTCCTGCCTCAGCTCCCTAAAGGACCCTAGCAGCATCCCTGCCCCTTCCAGGGCCTCAGCATCCTCTCCCAACAGAAAGGATGGACAGCTGGGAATGAGTTCCCTGTTGGCTACTGCAGGCAACTTTGAGGTAAAGCAGCTCCCTTCCCACTCCACCAAGCCAGGTCCCTTCTGCCCAGGACCCCAGAGCACCCAGAACACATGGCCCCTTCTCCCTAGGTACATGTCCCCATAGGACCAAAAGGGGCTCAGGTCTCCCACAGATGAGACTTTCCTACTTAAAGCTTAGGGTGGGGAGAAACAGTGTTAGGGTGGAATAGCTGGAGGTCCAGCTTCCCTGCTTCCGGCCAGGATGCCTCCCTTCTCCCAGCCCCAAAAAGGGAGCAATGGGGCATCTGGAAGGAGACAAGGACTCAGAGCAGGACAAAGCCAGCAATGCTCCTCAGTCCTTGGGGTCTGGCCCTGAACACACCTCCTCTGGAGCCAGGGGTCCAGTGAGATGAAACACCGCAGGACTTTGAAGGCAAGACTTTGAAGGATATGACGGCCCATGCCTGAATGTCAGCACTTGGGACGCAGTGCTGAAAGAGTGGTGGGGGGGGGGGGTTTGAGGCCAGCCTGGGCTACACAGGAAGATGCCTGTCTCAAAAAACAATGAAAGAGATGAGGCGTTTGGCACCATGGCAATATGCCAGTAATACCAGCACTAGGAAGGCAAGGGCAAAATTAAGTTCAAGTTTATCCTCACCTACATCGCAAGTTCAAAGTCAGCCTGGGCTACATGAGACCCCGACTCAAATTTTAAAAGTGGTTGGTAGGAGGGAGGATGAAGAGATGGCTAAGCAGCTAAGAGTTCTTGCTGCTCTTCTACAGGACCTCAGTTCGGGTCCCAGAACCCACACCAGGTGGCTCCAAACTGCCTGCCCGTAATTGCAATTGCTGGGCATCAATACCCTGGCCTCTGTGGACATCGTACACATAAACACTATAAATACATACTCATACACACATGAGAGGTCACCCAGGGATTAGAATCCCCACCCTACCCTTGGATTGATGCGGGAGTCTCCCCCTCAGCTCGCCCAGTCTCTGGGCCCCTGCTAGTGATGCCTCAAAGGCTAAAACCGACCTAAGATTGGATCTCCAAACAGAGCTTATAACCAGCCTCAGGCTACCCAGAGGGCTAGCCTGTCTTAAGGGCCTCAGAATACTGGAGTGCAATTTTAAAAATAAATAAGCGGGGTTAAGGCTGTGGCTCCGTTGATAAAGTGATTGCTTAACGTGCTCAAAGTCCTAGGTTTAATCCCCAGAACTCCATTAAAAAACAAAACAAAACAAAAAAGCATAGTGTCACACATCTGTAATCCTAGAGCTAGGTATAGGCAGGAGGGTCCTGAGTTGGAGGACAATCTATGCTGTAGAATAAGACACTGTTGTTTCAGTCGGGCGGTGGTGGTACACGCCTTTTATCCCAGCACTTGGGAGGCAGAGGCAGGCGGATCTTTGTGAGTTCGAGGCCAGCCTGGTCTATAAGAACTAGTTAGTTCTAGGACAGGCTCCAAAGCTACAGAGAAACCCTGTCTTGAAAAACCAAAAGAAAAAAGAAAGAAAGAAAAAAAAAGAGACACTGTTGTTTCAAAGAACCAGTGAGTAGACTTAAGGGCACTTGATTCCCAGGTTAGAGGAAGGGACCAGCTCCAGTAAAATGTGGCATTGGGACCCCAGAGCAAGGTGGAACAGGTTCTATACCATCCCCTAGACCAGCTGGCCAGCTTCCCCAGGAAAGGAGGGTCAGGCACCATGGAGAGTTACAGGTTACAGTAGAGACTCCTTTGTTGCTGCTCGTGTTTGTGACAAGGTTTCACTCTTACAGCCCAGACTGGCCTCACAGCAATCCTCCTGCCTCAGTCTTCCGAGTGCTGGGATCACAGGCGCTATTATTGAGACCTCTTTCTCCCTAGCTTTCACTGCTGCAGTAGTGAACCACAGACATGGTCCTGTGCTGTGCAGAGTAGGGCAGAGCTGGCTCCAACTGGGTGTGCCCTCTGTTAAGGGCCCACGCACAATCACAACCTGCACAACTAAGTGTGTGTGACTGATCCACAGGTGCAGAAACTCACTCTAGGTCATACCTGGTGGGCTGGCAGACAGGGTACAGCTGCAAGCAGTCCCCTGCAGTTCCCATCAACTTGGCTACCCCAGACACGCACTAACTGGGAACCTCACAGACCTGCCCCGGAAAGGGTCCATCACAGAACTCCCACGAGGAAGAGATCTTGGCTACCAGATGAGCAGGTCCTAGCTTAGGAACCAACACCAATTAACATGGTCACCCCCCAGACTCAGCTTTGAGAAAGAAACTGTCCCTGCAAAGCTGCAATTCTGCAGGGGGATTGGGACTGTCTCAATGACTCGTCTAAACAGCCACGAAGCTCCAGCTGGGAGTTAGCAGGTGACTGCTAAGCGGGGTGGGGGTGGGGGTCGGGGCGAGTGGGTGTTTTAAGTGGTGGAATGTCAGTAAGCTAGCCAGGAGTTCTAATGTGTAGAGTGCAAGCTGACCGTGAATTCTTTAAAGAAAAAAAAAAACTTTTAATTACTTTTTATTTTATTTGCACTAATGTTCTGCCTGCATGTCTGTGTGAAGATGCCAGATCCCCTGGAACTGGAGTTGCAGACAGTTGTGAGCTGCCATGTGGGTGCTGGAGATTGAACCTGGGTCCTCTGGAAGAGCAGTCAGTGCTCTTAACCGCTGAGCCACCTCTCCAGCTCCCTGACGGTGAATTCTGATTGGTGGAATGCAGATCAGCTATCCTGATCGCTAACCAGCCCAATCGTCACTTCCAGGTGATACTGCACTAGAAAAAGATTTTCTTGCATATGCCTAGAAGTTCCTTACAGCTCTTTCTTAGTTTTACAAAAGCAAATTCACAGTGAGTAATGACATGGAAAAGTCCCACCCCCTCCCAAAACTTCAGAGTCCCCTGGGTAAGCAGTGAAGACTGCTGAGACCACGGGCTTGGGGGTGACTCTGGCCTGTGATGGCAGAGATTGATGCTGATCAGGGATTGCTTGGCTTCAGGAATAAGAAACTGGGCCAATGGCTAAGAAACGGAATTAGACCACCCAGCCTTGGGTTCTAAGAGCAGGATCACTGTCCCTAGTGAAGAACAGCAGTACTCTAACCAGATGCTCTGGAGCAGGAGACAGGTGGTGGTTCACATCTGGATCCCTGATCCTCCTGCCCAGCCTAAGGCCAAGTATCCCACCACCCTCTAACTGGCCACCACCAACTTTTTCACATGCCCTGAACCCATTTAGCATCCCTAAAACACACAGCATCTGCAATCAAAAGGTGGGAAAGGCCATGTGGAATTTCTCCCGTACCCGGGAGAAGACATAGAGATGACCTCCCACCAACGGTACCCAACACATTCATGTTTTCTCCATCACAGGACCACTACCTCCACAGCCCTGACAGCCCCTGACCAACCTGCCACCCTCCCCTTGACCCAAGTGATTCCTGTCACAGGCACCTCTTCCCTAGCCTGCCCAGGGTACAGATGCCAACACCAGCTGACAGTTGCTAGCTGTGGAACTCTAGCCACTGAAATCGCCCCATCTCAGGTCTCCCCACGTTCATGAAGTGGCAATAGTGCCTTATGCAGGATCGTGGTGAAGTTGAATAGAATTCAAAGGAGAGATGGGCAATATAACAAGAGGAAGAAAGAAAAGCCTGTTTCCCTGGAGGTTTTCACCCAGGTACCCAGCCTCTCAGGGAGCTGACAAAACCCTTCAGCATCCTGAATCAGTGAGCTGCCATGGACAGGGGTCAGGGCTTACTGCTATCTCCTTAGCCCCAGCATCAAGCTGGTGCTTCATAAATACGTGATCAGAGACCAAACAAGCACGCCAAAGTTATTTTCTTTTGTTTTTAGACAGCGTTTCTTTGTGTAGCCCTGACTGTCCTGAAACTCACTCTGTAGATCAGGCTGGCCTCGATCTCAAGAGATCCACCTGCCTCTTCCTCCCCAGTGCTGGGATTAAAGGTGTGTGCCACCACCACCCAGCTTTTATTTTTAAGAAAGCAATTTATTTTTTTCACAATTTTTTAATGTGCATTGGTGTTTTCTTATTCTTGCATGTATGTCTGTGTGAGGGTGTCAGATCTCCTGGAACTGGAGTTACATACAGCCAGTTGTGAGCTGCCATGTGGTTGCTGTGAATTGAACCTGCGTCTTTGGAAAAGCAGCCAATGCTTAACCACTGATCCATCTCTCCAGCCCTTGCCAAAGTTCTTAATAATGACACCACTTTTCTTTTTCTTTTAAAACAGGATCTCTATATAGCCCTGGCTGTTCTGGAACTTGCTACATAGACCAGGCTGGCTTCAAACTCAAGAGATATCTACCTGCAGGACTCCGGGATTAAACTCAGGTCATTAGGTTTGTCCATAGAGACCTTTACCAAGGAAGCCAGCTTGTCAACCCTTAAAGGTGCCTTTAAAGAGTTTAAGAGAAACAGAGGAACACAAGCTTGAAACTCCAGTACTTGGTGGGTGGAGGTGGGAGGATCAGGAGTTCAAGGTCATTTTAGCCGACAAATCAAGTTGGTGACCAACCTGGACTAAATGAGAACCTACTGTTTACTAAAGGGGGTGGGGGCGCTAAGGAGATGGCTCAGTCTTGTAAGCATCAGAACCTGAATTCTGACCCCTCGCATCCACATAAAGGCTGGGCACAGTGCACACCTAGGAGCTAAGGGGTGCGTTGGAGACAAGCGGATCCCTGGAGCCCCTTAACAGCCAGCCAGGGGCACCAAATTGATAAGCTCCAGATTTGGTTCAAGATCTCTTCTAAAATACAAGGACAAGAAGGAAGCAGGAGGATCCCAAGTTTGAGGCCAGCCTGGGATACACAGCTGGGCTGGAGAAATGGTTAAGAGTAGCTGAGAGGGGCTGGAGAGATGGCTCAGTGGTTAAGAGCACCACCTGCTCTTCCAAAGGTCCTGAGTTCAATTCCCAGCAACCACATGGTGGCTCACAACCATCTGTAATGAGATCTGGTGCCCTCTTCGGGCCTGCAGGCAAAGCACTGAGGATACTGTATATGCAATAAATAAATAAATCTTTAAAAAAAAAAAAAAAAAAAAAAAAAAGAGTAGCTGAGAGAACATTCCAGACGACCCAGGTTTAATTGCCAGTGCCCACACTGCAGCTCACACTGTCTGTAACCACAATTCCAGGGGATCTGATACCCTCTTCTGGCTTCTGAGGGCAGGGCACACATGCGCTGCACAGATATGCAGGCAGGCAAAACACCCATACACATTTTAAAATATTGGAATTTTAAAAATTAAATAAAGAGTATAAGTAAGCAAATAAGGTGGGGAATGTTAGGTCTCCAACTCAGGACGAATGGCTGAGGTGCCTATTTAATATATTGAAGCAGACGCTGGCCACCAGGTTCTCCCAGTATCTCTCATACCTGTTACACACTCATCCTGGTTGGTATACCCCGCCCCCTACCCTAACCACCTAACCACTCCAGTCCAATCCCTGGGCTAGCCCCCCCCCCCCCCCCCGCAACCTCTAATCCCTATATAACATCAACCCATTTTGGCTACCGCCTCTTTGCTTCTCAGTCTCCGGGTTCCCAGGTGCTCTCTTTGCTCCCTCTGGATCTTCCAGGTGCCTCTGGCTGTGCTCTCCCTCAAATCTATAGAAACCCTTTTCCTCAGCCGTACAGGGGAGCAGTCATGTCCTCCTTTTTTTCTCATTCATCTGGTGCTGAAGAGGGACAACTGAGGAAGTCATTCAACTTTGACCTGTGGCCTCCACATGCACACAGACATTTACACAGACAGAAACCACCTTGCACCTGCCTCTCAGAGTCTAAATTTCACCTTCCAGGCACTTCCTACATCCAGTTCTCACAAAACCATTAGGCAGCATGTCCAAAACTTCAAGCCAAACTTGAAATGTGCTACGGCCCAGGAGGCATAGGAGCCCGACAGGGAGGGGTGGAGCAAAGTCCAATAACCTGTGATAAACCGGAGTCAATCAATCCACCTTAAGGTCCTGCCCAGCCCACACTCCATCCTGGACAGGCCTCCCAGCTGTAGCTCCAGCTGAAAATGAACACACACAGAGGCTGGAGCTCCAGTGAACAGCCAACAACTGTTTCGGTGTAGGACAGGCAGAGAACCTGTGTACCTGTAGGCAGGTTGTGGTAGTTCAATCACTAGACCTGACAACACTCGATGCTCCTAGGGAGATCTACTGCCCTCCTCCAACACAGGGCCGGAGAATGGGCAGAGTGAAACCTCAAGCCTATGCAGCATCAGAACCTAGAGCCGGATCAAGTTTCACTCCCCACTCCCTAGTCCAGCTCAGAGAAGCCAGCGCCACACAGCAAACTCAGGGTTCAAGTCCGCCTGTACCATTTGCTCTAACTGGTCCCTTCCTAGCTTCTGTATTCGTTTTTACAAAGAAACCAAGACTGTGACCATTCAATGAGAAAATCCTAGCAAGAGAGTCCCCAGAATATTTACAGAGTCCAAGAGTTTGGTGGTGCTGTTTTGTACCGCTGCTGGGTCCTCCAGGTGGGCCCTTGTCTTAGTGCCAACTAAGGGTGGGGAAGGGGACGCAGAGGAGGGCTCGATCCATCAACAGACCATCTATCCCCCAGGTATTGGCTCTCAATTTGAGAGTAAAGTGGGATACCTGCCCGGATTTTATACCTAGGCAGCAACCTGCCCCACACATACCAGTCCGTGCCACTCAGCGGGCTCCTCCTCCTTCAATCCCAGCCCTGCCTGACTGGGGTGTCTGAGCACGTGGCCCCAGCCCTGGGGAGCCATTACGCTCCTAGAGCAGCGCGGCAGGCAGGAAAGGGATAGTAGGTTTCAAACTTAAGCGCGCTGGAGAAACCTCTCCTGGCGTGCACCACCACCATTCCCGCCCCGACCCTGCCGGCTTGTAAGGCTCAATGAACAGACGCCAGGGCCGGCAATAGATGTTCCAGGCATGACCATTTAACAAGAGTCCAGGGTGATTCGGCCACTGGTTGCCGCGATTTGGTAGAGGATAGATCTGGGGCAACCTAAGTAGGGTCAAGCTCACTAAGCGGTGCCTTGGGAGAGCATGCAAACCTCCGACCACCCACCCGGTCAGGAGACTCAACGCTTTGCATTTATGATTAAGGAACAGACATGGGACCGCAAAGTTTGCAGAGGAGACCTTCATGCAACAGGGTCTTGAACCCTAGAAGCAGCCTCAGGTACTCTTTTCCCAAAAGAACTCCCCCACCTGGCCTGCCTAGCCCACCCAGTTGGCTACGGTCGAGCTTTGTGCAAGTAAAGCGTGGCCCCGAAGCGCCTACAAGTCCCACAATGCAGCACCGACCCGGCATGTAGAACTACAGCTCCCGCGAGGCCACGCGCGCAGAGGTCCGCCTACTCCAAGAGGGCTGCAGAGTCACGTCCAGGCCTCGCTAGTAAACAGCGCCCGGGCGCGGGCGGGCGGCGGGCAAGCAAGCTAGTGACTGCCAACGTGTGGGGGACCGCGGCTTCCCTGCTGGCAGCGCGGCCACTAAGGGTCCACGTACGGCCCGCAGCCCCGGGCGAGCATGCCCCCAGCCCTGCAGCAGCCCTGTTCTCTGCAAACGCTCACACCACCCGGCTCCCCGCCCCCCCCCAGCCTAGAGCCGCGGCATGGCTGCATTGTAGCTGTACTCAGGCACGCCCCGGACCCCCCGAAAACGTCCTTAGAAAAGGGTTCCCAGAAAGCGCGAGGAAGCAAGAAAAGGAAGGAAGCCAAAGCGGGCGGGGGAAGGAGGAAGCGCGGGTGAAAGCCACCAGCAGCAAGCATGGCCGGGACTGCTGCAGCACCACGTGGGTCTGTTTGCAATTTACAAACGTCGCGGCTCGCCCGCCTGCAGCGGACAAAAGTGGCCAGGGCCTTTCGGGGTACCCATGTTCCGAGGGAAGAGGGTCCCCAGGCAGCGCGAGCCGGGCACATGAGACTGCAGCCGACCCGGTGGCTAAGAAAGGCGAGCGAGGTCGGAGGCGCGGGCCATGCGTGCGCACACGCGCACCGGCCCGGGCGGGCTGGCCGGGGGCTGCAATGGGAAGAAGGGGTTGGGGGGAGGAGCAGTACACACCTACAGAGCCCTCCTATCACTTCTTTCTCTGTTTTCCTGAAATGTTGCAAAGAGGGCACCTTCTGAGTGGGCACCATGAAATACTCCATAGCGACAGGCCCCCCCTCCTCTGCACGAGCCAGGTCTCGCGGTCAGCCGGAGAATGCAAGATGGAAATCCGAATCAAAGGGCAGCGCCGGACGGAGGTGC
Source organism: Chionomys nivalis (assembly GCF_950005125.1). Classification (NCBI taxonomy): domain Eukaryota; kingdom Metazoa; phylum Chordata; class Mammalia; order Rodentia; family Cricetidae; genus Chionomys; species Chionomys nivalis. The sequence continues at coordinate 10,370,349 of NC_080092.1, read as the reverse complement.
AGAATCGGCCGGTCCCAGATGCTGGCGGCGGCAGCAGCGGCGAGGGGAGGGAGGCGGGCGGGAGGGGCGGGAGGGAGGTCTCTCCAGCCTGCCTCCCCGGGCGTGTGTATGTGTGTGTGTTTGCAGCTGATCAGATGTCTGTTTCAAGGCGGGAAACAGCTGGTGAAAACTCAGCACTCCCCCGGCCTCCTTCCGCGGAGTAAGGAATTGCATGTAAACAAAGGACTATTTGCAGCGCCCCCCCACGGGCGGCTGGATGCTGGGGCGAGAAGGGCGCAGGCTCCTTGCGACCGACTGCAACCTGGGTCTGTAGACCTAACCCCGGGATCAGGGGTTCCCGGTCGCCAGCTAGCTGTGAGGGACACGGTGTGAATGGAGTGAGCAGCGGCCCGGCTACATGCGCCACTATGGGTGATGAGGTCCATCAGCTGACAGGTTGGCAAGCGTAGCTAAAAAAAAAAAAAAAAAAAAATGGCCAGCCACCGCGCGGGATCCCAGACTGTGCAGCCCAGGGTCCAGTGGGGACTGCCCAGCGCAGGGTCTATGTGCACCGCTGCCCTGGGGGATGTGCGCTGGGCGGGGCTGCAGCGGCAAAGGGAAAGCTCCCTCGGGTGCGTGCTTCAGGATTTTGCTTTTTCATGATTGCCACAGCACGGAGCGGAGCCGCTCTGGCGCGCTCCCTTTCGAGCCGACCCGGGCCCCCTGGAAACTTGCGTCATAGCCACCGCTTCTCACTTGTAACTTGGGGCTGACTCTGACCACCCGCCAGCCTCCTCCCTCCCGTCTCTGCCTAGCTGGCTTCACGGCCCGGACTCTGGCTGGAGCCTAGAAATTACAAAGTGCGAAGGGTACAGATGGCAAAGGCAGGTGTGCAGGGCACCTCGGATACTGGGGCTGTCCTAGGAAGGAAGAGCAAGCGGAAAGGGAGGGAAGGGCGGAGGCAAGCCAAAACAGCAGCGGCCTCTGGGGGCAGGCTGCCAGCGCGGCCCGAAGATCCATTAGAGGTCTGGTGGTGGCTGCCAGGTCCTGTCCTGGCTCCTTCTCTACATTTAACTTTACGGCTTCGCGCGCAGCGGGCTGCAGCTTCTCATTCATGGGGAAGGCGGGGTGGAACTTGCTCCACCGCCAGAGGGCGCTCTCTACTATGGTGGGCGTGATGATCGGGGAAGGAGGGAGGGACACTTTAAGGTTGAGCTTCCGTCCTCTGTCACGCCCCCACCTTCCGGTCCCAGGCTCCTGGAGGGCTTGGCCCCAAGCTCAGGAAGCCCACGCCTGCCTTGGAATGTCCTCACTTCTGCTCAGCGCCTTTCCCAGCCCCATCCGCCTTTCAAGGTTCCACCCAAATTGCACCTCTTAGTTGAAATACTTCTATTAATAACAATTGTTAGTTATTATTAGGGAACATTGTTATTAGATATTACCAGCATCCAGGACATGTCTAGTTAGTTTTGCGTGCATATTTATTAGTATTCAGATCAACCTGTTAAGCAATTTCTCCATGATCCCAGATCAATTAGCATTTAATTCCCAGATCAATTAGCATTTAATTCCCAGGGAGACTTAAAATGCCACACATCCTAGCCAGCTGTGCAGTGCACACCTGTAATCCAACATTTTAGCACTTGGAGATGGAAGATGTGCATCCAAGGATAGCTGTAGAGACTGTCCCTAGAAGAGACAGAAGGAAACGGAAGAAAACAGGAGAGCAGGTGAAATGGCTTTGTAGGTGAAGATGTTTGCCGTCAAGTCTGACGACCTGTATTCAATTCCCAGAACCTCCATGGTACAAGGACAGAACCAACTCCCACAAGTTGTCCCCTGACCTTGGCATGGGCACCATGCCACGTACATGCATACATAAAAATTTAAGAAAATGAGCCAGGCAGTGGTGGCACACGCCTTTAATCCCAGCACTCGGGAGGCAGGGGCAGGCGGATCTCTGGGAGTTCGAGGCCAGCCTGGGCTACAAAGGGAGTTTCAGGACGGGCTCCAAAGCTAGAGAAACCCTGTCTCGAAAAACCAAAAAAAAAAAAAATTAAGAAAATGGAGGGGGCTGGAGAGATGGCTCAGAGGTTAAGAGCACTGCCTGCTCTTCCAAAGGTCCTGAGTTCAATTCCCAGCAACCACATGGTGGCTCACAACCATCTGAAATGAGATCTGATGCCCTCTTCTGGCTGCAGACACACAGAATATTGTATACATAATAAATAAATAAATATTTTAAAAGAAAAAGAAAATGGAAAGGGGGAGCTGGAGAAATGGCTCAGAGGTTAAGAGCACTGATTGTTCTTCCAGAGGTCCTGAGTTCAATTCCCAGCAACCACATGGTGGCTCACAACCACCTGTAATGAAATCTGGTGCCCTCTTCTGGCCTGCAGGCATACATGCAGACAGAACACTATAAACAAAATAAATAAACCTTTAAAAAAAATGGAAAGGAAGAAAAGAATATGAAAAGGGGCATCCTCAAATCCTTGGGAAGCTCAAGTTTTTCTTTAACGTGTATGAATATTTTGCCGGAGAGTACATCTGTGCCCCAGGTGTGCACCTGGTGCCCTATGAGACCAGAAGAAAGCATTAGCTCCCCTGGAACTGGAGTTGGGGAAGGTTGTGAGCACCATGTGGATGCGGGAATTGAACTCAGTTCCTCAGGAAGAGCAGTGCTAATTGCTGAGTCATCTCTATAGCCCTTAGGTCTTTGTTTTATTTTCTGTTTTGTTTTGTTTCTTTTTGTTTTTTGAGACAGGGTCTCCTGTATTCCAGGCTGGCTTCAAACACATCCTCCCAAGAGCAGAGGTAATAACTGCACCACCAAGATTTTTATATCCAGCCACCCCTTACCCCTCTATAATCAGGGTATTTCTACTTTTGGGTACTCCTCTAAACAGTAACCCCACCTGTCACCCTTGAGTAGATGTGACCTTGAGCTGAGCCAGGTTTGTCTCCCAGAGAAGAGGGAGTTTACTTTGGCCCCTTCCTACCGAAAGAGGTGACCCTATGGAGAGAATAGACTCTGTGGCAGACCCACAAAAACTAATTCTTGGAGTACTTTGAGATGTTGACATTTAAAAGCTGACATTCGGATGCTGGAGAGATGGCTTAGCAGTTAAGAGCATTGCTGGGGGGGTGGAGAGATGGCTCAGAGGTTAAGAGCATTGCCTGCTCTTCCAAAGGTCCTGAGTTCAATTCCCAGCAACCACATGGTGGCTCATAACCATCTGTAATGGGGTCTGGTGCTCTCTTCTGGCCAGCAGGCATATACACAGACAGAATATTGTATACATAATAAATAAATAAATATTTTTAAAAAAAAGAAAAAAAAAAGTAAGAGCATTGCTAGTGTGCCAGAGGACCAGAGCTCTGTCCTGGCACCTGTCTCAGTGGCTCACGGCTACCTGTCACTCCACCTGGAGGAAATTTAATGCCCTCTTCTGGCCCCCTTAGATGCATGTGCACAGACACACACAGACATGCACATGTACAGAGATGCACACGCATATGCAGACACACATGTGCACAGACACGTGAAAACACACACATGTTGCGGGCACATGCACAGACACACATGTGCAGGCACGTGCAGACACGCGAACATGTGCACAGACATGCGCATGGACACACGTGCAGGTACATGTACTGTACACAGACATGTGCAGACACACGTGCATTGCATAGACACGTGCAGACATACACATATGCACAGACATATGCACATATGCATGGAAACACGTGCAGGCAGATGTATGTGTGCACAGACACATGCAGGCAGACGCACACATAAACATAATTTAAAATAATGCTAGGAGTGGTGGTTGCTCACACTTAATGCCCGCATTCCAGAAGCAGAAGCAGGCCAATCTCAGTGAGTTTGAGGACAGCTTGACTATGTAACAAGTTCCAGGCCAGGCAGCATTACACAGTGAGAATTTGCCTTAAAAAGAAAAGGGGGTTTGTGGGTGCTGGGGAAATGACTCAGTGGTCAACAGCGCTGGCTGCTCTACCAGAGGACCCAGATTTGATTGGGAGCACCCACATGGTGGCCCACAACCATCTGTAACTCCAGTTCCAGGGAATCCAGTGACCTTTTGGGCACCAGGCATGCACATGGTACACAGACATATATGCAGGCAAAACACTCATACATTTAAAAAAACAAAAAAGTTTGAAAGCTGGCCATATGAGTCAGCAGGTAAAAACATTAGCTGCATAAACTTCATTACCTGATTTCAATCCCTGAACCCTATAGGAAACTTACAAACACGCTCATACCATGGTGTACGTATGTATGCACACACACAATAATACTAATAATAACTTTTATAGGGCACAATAGTGCACGCCTTTAATACCAACACTCTGGAAGCAGAGGCAGGTAGATCTCTGTAAGTTTGAGGCCAGCCTGATCTACACAGCAAGTTCTATGCCAACCAGAGTTACACAGTTAGACCCTGTCCCAAAATAACAAAATCTTTAAATTTAATAATAATAAAGTTCAAAAGGCAAAAAGAAACCATGTTTGGTGGTGCGGGCCTTTAATCCCAGCATTTGAGGAGCAGAGGAAGGTGTATTTCTGAGTTCAAGGCCACTCTGATCTATAGAGCAAGTTCCCGGGCAGCCAGGGCTGTTATACAGGGAAATACAGAGAAACCCTGTCTTGAAAAAAAAAAAAAGAAAAGAAAGCCATAGATGAAATAAAGGGCTTGTGAATTATACCCAATAAAGCTGTTTTGGATGAATGTAAGGTCATGCCAGGGAGTCAGCCCAGGTCTGCACATACTTAGCGCACACTATATTCCCAGCCCCACCCCCCCCACACACACACACAAACCATAAAACATCTCTTAAAACACTTTGACCGATGCCAGAGATGATCAGAGTCTAAGGAACCCTGGAAACAACCTCCTAGAGCAATGGTCCGGGTCGTCTTCCCTCACCAACCCAGATCCCAGTTGTTCTGACAACGCTCTCAGCACCTTCCCAGGACAGACACCGCCCTCGTTCCAGGCTGCTGGGAAATTGCTGGTGGTACGGAAACGGAATCACCAGGCACGGTGGTGGCGTGGTGGTGCACACCTTTAATACCAGTACTCAAAAGGCTGAGGCTGGTGACTTCCTGTAACTTTGAGGCCAGCCTGGTCTACATAAGTGTAGGGTAACAAAGTGAGATCATGTTAAAAAAACAAAACAGAAACAGGGCTGGAGGGGTGGCTCAGAGGTTAAGTGCACTGGCTGCTCTTCCAGAGATCCTGAGTTCAATTCCCAGCAACCACATGGTGGCTCACAATCATCTGTAATGAGATCTAGTGCCCTCTTCTGGCATGAAGGCAGAACAATGTATACATAATAAATAAACCTTTAAAAAACAAAAACCTAGGGCTGGAGAAATGGCTCAGTGGTTAAGAGCATTGCCTGCTCTTCCAAAGGTCCTGAGTTCAATTCCTGGCAACCACATGGTGGCTCACAACCATCTGTAATGAGGTCTGGTGCCCTCTTCTGGCCTGCAGGCATACACACACACACACACAGAATATTGTATACATAATAAATATTTTTTTAAAAACCTACAAACATACTTACTGCAGTGACTTAGGAATGGAATTTCAGCACTTGAGAAGGCGAGGCAGAAGTTAAGGCTAGCCTGCGCTACAATAGGAGACCCTGTCTCAAAAAATAGAACAAACAAAAATCCTATTCCTAGCCAGGCTGTGGTGGCGCACACCTTTAATCCCAGCACTCAGGAGGCAGAGACAGGCAGACCTCTATGAGTTCAAGATCAGCCTGCTCTAAAGAGCAAGTTCTAGGACAGGCTCCAAAACAAACAAACAAAAGCCTTATGTCTCTGTGCCTCTTTGAGGAGGTATGTGTACGTGTGTTCTGGTGCCTACAGAAATCAGAGATGTCTTGGCTCCTGGAGCTGGACTTACAGATGGTTGTGACCTACCAAATGTGGGTGCTGGGAACTGAACTCGATCCTCTGCAAGAGCAGGGCATGCTCTTAACCACTGAGCCATCTCTCCAGTTTCTGCACGTTTTCTTATTTTTATTTTGCAGTACTGGAGCCTCGTTCATACTAGGCAAGTACTTTGTTACTGAACCACATCCCCCAGCTCTGCTATGGATTTTTAATCCTGATGGAGGAGGGATAGATTTTTCCAGTTTCTTTTTTTTTTAAATTTATTTATTTACCTGGGTGTTTTGCCTGCATGTGTGACTGTGCACCTCATGCATGCCAGCAGAGTGTCTTAGATCCCCTGTAACTGTAGTTACAGACCATTGTAAGACACCACTTGGGTGCTGGGAATCAAACCCAGGTTTTCTGGGAGAGCAGCCAGTGCTCTTAACCACTGAGCCATCTTTCCAGGCCGTGTTTTCCCGGTTTCTCAATAGCTGCCCTACATGTATCTAGGGTACTGTTTTTCGAGCTCCTCTTGCTCCATACCACACTTCCACAAGGCTAGTCGGCTAAAATTGTGTCAGGACTTGGGCTGCAGCCCAGTCAATGCAGTGCCTATGTAGCATGAAGCCCTGGGTTTGACTCCTGGTGCCACAAGAACCAATATCTTTCGTCCCAGCACTCCCAAGGTGGAAGCAAGATAATCAGAAATTCAAAGTCATCCTTTTGCTTCAAGGCCTGTCTCAAAAACAAAACCCTATGCCCAAATATCAATCATAATAAATGAATAGCTGTTTACCAGTGTTATGTGACAAAACTTTCCCTGGGTAGACACAACACACACATCATCTGCTCACACTAGATAGGGAACCCCCAACAGACCAAAGTATAGATACCACCAAAGTCCAACTTGGGGAACCAGTGAGTTTTATTGGAGTTAATTAGAGGAACAGAATTGACTCAAAGATAGTTGCATTGTCAAGACCCAGCCCAGCATAGATAGATGACTGCTCACAAGATCCAGGAAACCCATAGTGCACTGCACAGCCTGCAGACGGCTCAACAAGCTGGAGAGTGGCCTTTCCAAGTGATTCTGGACTAAGCCTCTTCCAGGCAGTTATGCTGTTTTCTGCTTCTCCCAGGCAGCTGGTCTGATCCTGAAGGGAGCAACCTTGGCCTGAGTACTGCTATTTTGACTTCAGATTCCATTTTACCTGTAGGGTGAAATAAAGTTCAGGTTCCCAAGCCCTAGGGAGGCTGAGAACTTTCCAATGGCTGATCCACCTCCTCCCTAAACCATAGAAAGAGTTGTTCTGCATCTTTAGTTCTCTAGAAACAATGTGGTTGTTCCCAACAACAGAGGGAACAAATGAATCTGATTGGTTGAACTGAAAGGCTTGCATTGTGTATCGTTTGACAATGACGGAACATTCAAGGAAGCCCCTAGTCTCCAAATCCTGGTTGGTGAAAATTGTGACTCTAACTTGGCAATAAATGTTTCTGGTTTTTATGCTTCTAAACCCCACTTCTACCCCTGCTCGGGGCTGTCAGGAGAAACAAGGCTCCTGGAGTCCTTGTCCTGCAGCCCTGATCCATCAGTGACTTATGTGGTGAATATTAGAACACTCGGACCCATAGATGTTGCCTCTCTCCTTCCTCACGGTGCATAACGAACTAGGTGCAACCCTCTCGAGAGTCTTCAGTGCAGCATGGCTCTGCTCTTCCAAGAGGGATGCTCAGGTTTTATTACTCACTTGGCAGGGCAGGTCAGGGCAGGTCATAGTGGATCTGATCGATTTCAGGGACTTCCTGAAGCTGTTTTGAGTTATGTTCCTGCTTAAGGTGCTTGCCTCCAGGGTGGAATGTCTCAGTCTAGGATTAAATTATTGCACAACAATCAGTAACATACCTAGAGTTTCATCATTTTCATGGGCCACAAATTATTAATTTTTTTTTTTAGGCCACACTTTAGGTCACAAGTCTAAGCCCTGTGACTAAGTCAGACCCTGGGTTTGGAGTCTTGATGGATGAAATCAAAGTGTAGGTCTCTAAGGCTTGGGATGCTCCTCCAAGTCCTCTGGTTGTTTCCGCAGAATCCTTCCTTTTGGCTGTAGAGCTGAGGTACCCACTGTCACAACGACTTGTCCAGGGACTGCTTTCCCTAGTTTCAACATGATGACTTTTCTTCTACATGTGTGCACTACTTCTACATGTGTACACTATATACAGTAGGAACAGGAGTCGGGGTGGGTGTGGGCCAGTTAAACCCTGCTATGCACTATGGAAAAACAGAATCTGTTGTGAATAGAGTGGACTCCAGCAGGGCCTGGTGGCACACACCTTTAATCCCAGCACTTGGGAGGCAGAAGCAGGAGGATCTCTGTGAGCTCAAGGCCAGCCTGGGCTACACAGTGAGTTCCAGGACAGCCAGGGCTCTATAGAGAGAGCGTGTCTCAAAAAAATTCAAAACAGAGAAAATAAAAGCAAACAAGCAAGAACAGTGGACAGCAATTAATGGAGCCAGGATGAGACGTAAAGGATGAAAACATCAATGTCTGCGAAAGGACCCGTGATCTGGGTGGAACAAGGGCCAATGCCCCTGTTGGCGTTAGGAGCAAATCCAATATCCCTCAATACCCCCATCACCTGGCCCAACAAAGCTGGGACCCCAAACCACTAGGGGGCGCCTGGCACGCACGAACCTTTGTGGACAAGCAACCCGGGAACGTGTGGGGCTGACCTGACCGGTCATGCTAGGGTGGGCCCCTCTGGCATCCCCAGAGCCCTTCAAATCCAGGGAGTACCCAGTTTGACTGAAGGCCTGAGTTCTGTGTATTCACCTCCATTTAGCTTCACCTCCGCCACCCTCAACGCCCGTCACTCATCTGCATCTCGCCCCCTGATGTGGTTGACGGCTGCGCCTTGTCTCTGCCATTACCTGCCTATCCGTCTTTTGAGCATTTAGCCCCTCCCCTTACACTCAGACCCCTCCCTTACCGATTCCTCCTCTTGGGAAAGTCTCTAGTTCTCAGTGTACCAACAGGCAATGCAAACAGGTTCTTGGGCTGCAACCCCCCCCCCTTTTTTTTTTTTTTTTTTTTTTTTTTGGTTTTTCGAGACAGGGTTTCTCTGTAGCTTTGGAGCCTGTCCTGGAACTAGTTCTTGTAGACCAGGCTGGCCTCGAACTCACAGAGATCCGCCTGCCTCTGCCTCCCGAGTGCTGGGATTAAAGGCGTGCACCACCACCGCCCGGCCTAGCAACCCCTTTTTACACATTCAGTTTATAGCTGCCTGCTAGACTCTCCCTGCTTCAGACAGAAACGGCTGTAACTGCTTTCCTTCTCAGCTGGTTCTCAGGAAGCGGTGGAGCGCTCACAGAAGTTATAATAATTCCACCAGGAAACATCGAGTGTACTGGCTCGTGCTGGTAAACCCAACAAAGCTTGGGAAGCTGCGGCAGAAAGGTCTTGAGTTCAAGGGCAGCCTTAGCCACCTTAAGACCCGCCCCCCCCAAAAAGGAAAAGAAATCCCAACAGTAGAGAGGACCCCAAAGTATGTAATCAAAGGCTCAAAAGTCAACATCAGCCGGGACTGTGATGGGGCACGCCTTTAATCCCAGCACTCAGGAGGCGGAGGCGGCGGGGGTGGGGGTGGGGCAGTCCTGAAGCCCCTAGACCCTGCCGCCCAACTGGCCGTCTCACCACGAATGAAGCAGGAAGGTACCTGAGTTACTAGTTCCTGTAAAAGGAAGTTAGCCAAGGAGCCAGTGGGGTGTGGCTGGAGGGCCAAGGAGGCCCACAGGAAACCAGAAGGGTGTTTTGGTTCAAAAGAAAGGTAGGGAGCTGAGCTGAGTACAGGAGAGAAGCACGGGAGTTGCTGCCTCTATTTCCCGTAGGCACCCAACTCATGGCGTGGACCAAGGCAGGAGACACAGTGGAATGCCAAGTCCCTTTTCTTTTTCTTTTATTTTACCTTTTCTTTTTTTTTTTTTCCCTTCAGTGCTGAGGAGGGAACCACAGCTTTACTCGTATTTGGCGAGCGGAGTGACACCCATGGCCTGTCACGTCCACTTAATAACTGAAATAGAATGACCAGAACTGGTCAGGCTGGGAAGTGACCAGGGCTGCTGTCATAAGCCAGCCTGGGAGGGGCCAGGCTCAACACCCCAAGGCATCCTGGGAGGCATATAGGTGTGGAGGCTTCAGCATTTGAGCACACCTGCGAACCCAATACGGCTCTGGCCGATTTTCTTATCAAGCAGCCTGCTGTCCGTTGTTCCTGCTGACCAGTGCCAAAGTCTAGGTTCTTTCAGGCTCCTTTAGGGCACTGTAAAGTGCCCTCAAGAACACCTTCCACACTGTCTTCTGAGCTCCAGGGCTCACCTGGTGCTGGGTCACCAGCCATAGTCAGAGATAGCTGCCAGAGCAGGGTCCTGCTGGGTGCAGAGAGGGATATGGGAGAAAAGTCATCACCATACGTGAAGCTAAAGTGCAAGGTGGCACATCATTTATGCTCCGTGCTGCAAATGTTAAGGCCCTGAAGCATTGGCCAATGAGGAAGAAGGAGGCAAGATGAACCCCCGAGTGGATAAGGGTGCAAAGGCAGACACTAATATTGGTCGGCTTCGTCCTCACTCTAGACCTCCAGGCTTTGGACCCCTGCCGCTTGCTCCTGGTGGAGCTGGCATGGTCACCAACACCTAAGGAGTTAACACCTGCCTGTTGCAGAGGCCGGGCAGCACAGACAGAAGTAACAGAGGCAGTAGCTGTGTGCAGCCAGTAGCTCAAAAGCTGAAATGTGAGACGCTGGACGCCAGAGGCAGGCCAGGGAAAGACAGAGAGCAGAGCTGAGGAAGAGGGTTTCTCTGGCAGGAGCCCGAACTGGCTGCTTGAGCCTCGATTCCTTGGCTCAGGCCCTCCCACACAGTTGCCTCTCCTGCCTGAAAGCTGGCTTCTATAGCGTCCACTCAAATCATGGCCAGTATCCAGCACTGCTGACCACGGGACAACAGTTCTATACTGCAGATCTGTAAGAGGCCATGGGCTCTGTTTTCTGCAAGACTGAAGAAGAACAGGGCAGTGGTGGCGCACGCCTTTAATCCCAGCACTCGGTAGGCAGAGGCAGGCAGATCTCTGTGAGTTCGAGGCCAGCCTGGTCTACAAGAGCTAGTTCTAGGACAGGCTCCAAAGCTACAGAGAAACCCTGTCTGGAGAAAAAAAAAACAGAAGAAGACAGGGACGTCTCAAGGGTTCCAACCTCAGAACCAGCATTGAGGTCCCTGAATATTGAGCAGAACTGAGACATGGGAAATCTTTTTGTCACTCAAGAGAAAGCCAGGCCAGCCCAGCGGTGGTGGCGCACGCCTTTAATCCCAGCACTTGGGAGGCAGAGGCAGGCGGATCTCTGTGAGTTCGAGACCAGCCTGGTCTACAAGAGCTAGCTCCAGGACAGGTTCCAAAACCACAGAGAAACCCTGTCTCGAAAAACCAAAAAAAAAAAAAGAGAAAGCCAGACCTGGGTGTTGGCATAGCTTTGCACAAAGTCGCTGGACATAAAGCAAGAGCCAACTAGAAGCTCAAAGTGCTAGGCATAATTGAGCATTTGATGTAGGTGGGTCTTCTTTCTATGTGTTGCTTTCATTGGTTAATTAATAAAGAAACTGCTTGGCCTGCTAGGTCAGAAGATAGGTGGGTGGAGTAGACAGAACAGAATGCTGGGAAGAAGGGAAGTGAGTCAGATGCCATGCTTCTCCTACCCAAGATGGACGGTGGTTAGAATCTTCCTGGTAAGCCACCACTTTGTGGTGGTACACAGATTACTAGAAATGGGTTAATCAAGATGTGAGAGTTAGCCAATAAGAAGCTAGAACTAATGGGCCAGGCAGTGTTTAAATGAGTACAGTTTCCAGGTAATTATTTTGGGTAAAGCTAGCCAGGAGCCAGGCCGCAGCCCGCTGTTCCTTCTATAAGCATTCATCTCTATTCCCAGCTAATCCTGAAGCCACCTGTGAATAGAGACTTTTATTTATGAACCCCAGTTTACAGATGGAAAACAGAGGTTCAGAAACGGAATACCACATAGCCAGACTGCTGGCAAAACTTACCTGAAATTGGGCTTGTAGGACAGGTGGGATCATACACAGGGGAAGCACAGGTCCTGAATTCAAGAAGGTGAGGGATGAACCCGTAAGTGGCTGGTGACAGAGGAGCCTGGCTTCTATTCTTTTTTTTTTTTTTTTTTTAAGATTTATTTATGGCCAGCCTGGTCTACAAGAGCTAGTTCCAGGACAGGCTCCAAAACCACAGAGAAACCCTGTCTCGAAAAACCAAAAAAAAAAAAAAAAGAAAAAAAAAGATTTATTTATGGGGGCTGGAGAGATGGCTCAGTGGTTAAGAGTACTGCTCTTCCAAAGGTCCTGAGTTCAATTCCCGGCAACCATATGGTGGCTCACAACCATCTGTAATGAAGTCTGGTGCCCTCTTCTGGCCTGCAGACATACATACAGTCAGAATATAGTATACATAATAAATAAATAAATATTCTTTTAAAAAATATTTATTTATTATGTATACAGTATTCTCAATATTCTGTCTGCATGTGTGCCTGCAGGCCAGAAAAGAGCAGCAGATCTCATTACAGATGGTTGTGAACCACCATGCTGGGAATTGAACTCAGGACCTCTGGAAGAGCAGGCAGTGCTCTTAACTTCTGCGCCGTCTCTCCAGCCCCCTGGCTTCTATTCTTAAGAGCTGATAACAGCATCCAGAGGAAACTGGGAAAGCCTGGGCCCAAGACCACATCAGGAGGGAACTCTCTCCTCCTCCATATCCCCTGGGGCAATGAGTACTTTAATCTTTATTTTAGACAGGTTTTCAGCAACCCAGGTTAGTCTGAAACTTGTACCATAGCTGAGAATGACCCTGAATTTCCCATTCTTCTGTCTCCACTTGGCAAGGGTTTAGAGGTGCGGCCCTCACCCCAGTTTGTGCAGTGAGGATCGAATCCGAGGTTCTGTGCACACTAAGCAAGAACTCTACCAGTTGAGCCACATCCCCAGCCCTACAGGTCACTTCTGAGCAGGTGACAAGCATCCCCTATAGAGATCATAGATATGTTTGAAGTCTGGGGTTAGCATGGCCCTGTTTGAAAACTGAGTGACATTTGCTGTGGGAAGCACTCTCACAGTGTTGGAAATGACCAGAAATGCTTTCCTAAACATCCACAGCCACTGCAGACTAGACGGTCTCAGCTTCAACGCCTGGCCTTGCTGTGTGACCTTGCCTCACTCAGTAGCACGCAGTCTTCCTCTTCTGTAGATAAGAGAGTTCCAGAGGCTAGGTTGCTAGGTTGCTGTGAACCTCTGCCTCCCAAGTGCTGGGATTAGAGGTGTGCACCACCACCACCCAGTCAGGGGCACTGGCTGCTCTTCCAGAGGACTTGGGTTCAAGTCCCAGCAAGTGCATAGCAATTCCCTGCCTTCTGTGACTTCAGTCCCAGGGGATCCAGTGCCGTCTTCTGGCCTCCTCTGGCATTACATGCATGTGGTGCACATACACATCAAACGAAGGTAAATTTGAAAATTGCAAAAAAAAGATTATAGGCAGCTGGACAGTGGTGGTGCACACCTTGAATCTCAGCATTCTGGAGGTGGAGGCAGGTGGATCCTTGAGTTCAGTGCTTACACAGAGAAACCCTGTCTCGGAAAAAAACAAAACCAAACAACAACTAAGCTCCATCCAGAACCCTCTCAGAGCCCTTCCCAGTCTGGCGGAGGACTCTTAAGTCAGGGTCTTTCTTGACAGACAGCCCAGCCTGACCTCGGCTTCCAACGTGGTGTGTAGTCTCACTATAGCGTTAATGGTTCTCCCCTCTCTCCTGGGGACCGAGCCTAGGGCCTCATGTTTGCTTCCTATTGCTCTACCATTGAGCTATAGTCCCAGACTCTCAACCCCTCTTAAAGTCAGGATCGTGCTAAGTTATTCAGGTCGACTTTGAACTCACTGTAGAGCTCAGGAAGCCTTTGACTTGGCTCCTCCTTCCTCAGCTGACAGTGAACTGCAGGCATCTGCCGGTGGGTCCTGCTAAGATCAACTTATTATTTTTTTAAAAAATTGTGTGTGGGGGGCTGGAGAAATGGCTCAGTGGTTAAGAGCATTGCCTGCTCTTCCAAAGGTCCTGAGTTCAATTCCCAGCAACCACATGGTGGCTCACAACTATCTATAATGAGGTCTGGTGCCCTCTTCTGGCCTGCAGGCATACACACAGACAGAATATTGTATACATAATAAATAAATAAATATTAAAAAAAAAATTGTGTGTGTGTGTGTGTGTCAAGTGTGGCACACTCGCATGAGTGTGTGGATACAAATGCCCGTGTGTAGGCCAGAGCAGTAAGCTGGGCATTCTTTCCTATTAGCTTCCACCTCATTGCCAACGACAGTCTTTCTCTGTGAACTTGAAGGAAGTCTGAGGTTTTGGCTAGGTTGGCTGGCCCTGAGTTCCTGGGAGCCATCTATCTCTGCCCCAGGATACCGAGAGAACAGGCACACTCAGCTCTGTCCAGTGATTTACTTGCGTGCTGGGGATTTGAACTCAGGTTCACATGCACCATATGTTAGCCATGTTAGTCACCATATAGTAGATATATTAGAAGAAAGAACCGACAGAAAGAATGGTAAAAAGAGATTTATTATATTGAAAGTTTACACAACACAGTCTGGGTAATCGAACAATGGCTGAGAATCCATGGGCTGGATGCCTCGGCAGTCCAGACTTGGTGTTAAAAGGCTGGAGAATTCCTAGAGAGCCGCAGGTTTTCAGTCCACAGTGGGAGCCTGAAGAAGCTGAGCTCTGATGTTAGTGAAGGAATGGATCAGATGGGCCTAGACACAAAGGCAATGAGAGGAAAAACAAAGCCTTCCCCTAGCACACCTCCTAGACAAAAGGCAAAAGGTTCCACCTACGTTTGGGTGCATCTTCCCACTTCAACCTACTTATCAAAAACAGTCTCTGCAAAGGTGCTGAGCAGTTATCTCTTAGCTGACTCCAGATCATCTGATTAACAATTTCCCTGAGGAAGAGCTCTTATCCACTGAGCCATCTTCCATTTTCCCAGATTAACAACTGCCTACCCCAAGGAAGAGCTCTTATCCTCTGAGCTACCTTCCCAGATTAACAGCTACCTACCCTGAGGAGGAGGAGCTCTTATCCTCTGAGCCATCTTCCAAGCTCCCTTTTCTCCATTTGTGGTTTGCTTTCTGCTTTGCTGGGGTTGGAACTCAGTGCTAGGTGAGATAAAAGTCCAGCTTCCAGGTCAGAATTTTTTTTTTTTTTTTGGCTTTTCAACACAGGGCTTCTCTGTAGCTTTGGAGCCTGTCCTCTTATAGACCAGGCTGGCCTTGAGCTCACAGATTTGCCTGTCTCTGCTTCCTGAGTGCTGAATTTAAAGGCATGTGCCACCCTGCCTGGCTCAAGGTCAGTATTTTAAAGATGTATTTATTTTTATTTTATGTGTATGAGATTTGGCTGCATGTATGTTTGTGCACCATACGCATGCCCAGTGCCCTCGAAGGTCAGAAGACACTGGGACCTCTGGAGCTGTAGTTACAAGCGGTTGTGAGTGCTGAGAACCGAACCTGGATCCTCTGCAAGAGCAGCAAATGCTTTTAACAACTGAGCCATCTCTCCAGGCCCCTGGTCGGTACTATAAAAGCGCTTTAAAAGCTTAGAAAATTTGGCTGTCATAACAATGCCCTCCAATGCCTAGAGAGCTGTTTAATAGAAGAGACCAGCTGAACACATCAAAAGAATATTTGAGCCAAGCAATGGTGGTGCACGCCTTTAACTTCAGCACTGGGGAGGCAGATGCAGGCAGAGCTCTATGAGTTCGAGACCAACCTGGTCAACAGAGTGGGTTCCAGGACAGCCAGAGATACACAGAGAAAACCTGCCTCAAAAAAAATGAGGGAAAAAATTGACACCTAGAAGAGGAATGAACAGAATGGATTTGGAAAATCCAAAAAAGGCTAGTAACTAATGCTCCATGCACTGGGAATGTGGGTGAGTGGCCAGATGGTTGTCAGTCAAACAGTAGCCATAGGCTGCTGTGTTGATTGCTCCTGTGTCCCCATTAAGGTCCAAACAGACAAACTGAACCCACAGCCAGCAATGGAGACAACATTAAGCACAAGTGTGAATGGTGATAGGCCTTCCTGGGGAAGGAAGTGAGCACTCGGACTGGGAGCAAGGACTTGGTTGGGATGCTGGGATAGGCGAGCGTCCTTGCACCTGGGCATCTCAGAGCCATGACAAGGAAAAGGGCTAGCAAAGGTGAAAATCCACTGACCCCAGGGTTAAGAGTGCTCTTTTTTGTTGTTGTTGTTGTTGTTGTTGTTTTGTTTCACTTTTTTGTTTTGTTTTTCGAGATAGGGTTTCTCTGTGTAGTCCGGCTGCCCTGGTACTCTGTAGACCATGCTGGCCTTGTACTCACAGAGACCCACCTGCCTCTGCCTCCCTAGTGCTGGGATTAAAGGTATGTGCCACCACCTACCGATGTGAGTACTGTTCTTGCAGTGGACTCAGATTTAGTCCCTAGCACCCACCTCAGATGCCGCACAACTGCCTGTACCTGGGGATCTAATGCCTGAGGCTTCTTTGGGCTCCTGCACTCATGCGCACACCCATATAGGCATATACTTATAATTTAAAATAAAATAATATTTTAAAAAGTTTTATTCATTTTATTTTATGTGTATAATTTGGTCTGCATGCATGTATGTGCACCATGTTTGTGCCTGGTACCTTTGGATGTCAAAAGAGGGAGTCAGAACCCCTGGAGTTGAAGTTACGATGGTTGTGAGCCATCCTGTGGGTGCTAGGCTCTCTGCAAGGGTAGTAGATGCTAAGCCTTAGCCAATAAACCATCTCTCCAGCCCGCCAGGGAAATAAAATGTCACTGAGCCCAGAGACATGCTCCTAACACTCTATCTACTTTCAGCAAATTCTGGTGCTTCGCTTCAGGGTTTCAAAACAGTAGCAAAACCAGAAGAACCATTATTTTACAACTAAAACAGAAAGAAAAACAAGATTTAGAAGAAGCCTGTACTTTTTACTTCTTGAAGCTTTAGACCAGTGGTTCTCAACCTGTGGGCTTTGACCCTTAAAGGGTTGCATATCAGATATTTACATTACGATTCATAACAGTAGCAAAGTTACAATTATGAAGTAAGTAGCAACAAATATAATTTTATGGTTGGGGTCACCACAACATGAGGAATCATATTAAAGAGTTGCGGCATTAAGAAGGTTGAGAAACACTGCTTTAGACTCTAATGGGCATCCAAGAGGCTCTGTTTGGGTACTGAGAATCCTCTTTGGAGAAGTCCCAGGTCCTGGAGCATCCTCCCTTTTAGGGCCTTCTACTAGCCTCCAGGCGTCCAGGAGGGAAGGCAGAGATGACCTGAATGCTGACTCAGTGACCCTCTTAACATTGAGATCACACAGGCATCTGATGGACAAGGGGCTGAGAGCCTCTAGAAGACTCCAGGTCCCTCCCACAGCCTCAGGTGGAGCTTAGGGTGAAGAAGGGCCCTCCCAGGGCAGTCCCTAGCCTGCAGGCTCCGCAGCTGATGTGCACAAGCCAGGACTGCTGCTCTTCTTCTCCCGCCCAATCCTGCCCCACTGCTTTTATCAGCTTTCCTGATGGAGAGTCAGAAAACACAAAACTCTTCGGATATCGGAAAGGAAGCTGAGCCGGGCCTGGTGGTGCATGCCATGTGCCATGCCAGCTGAAGCGTGAGGACCTCAAGTTTAAGGCCCTTCTGGGCTGCAAAGCAAGTCCAAGTCAGCCTAGGCTACTTATTGAGGCCTTGTTTTGGAGTAAAAGGTAAAAAAAAAAAAAAAAAAAAGGACTGGGTAGGGTCTGGAGATACAGCTCAGTTAATAGAATGGTTGCCTAGGAAGCATGAAGCCCTGGGTCTGATCCCAAGCCCAATATAAACTGGGTATGATAGCACTCACCTGTCATCCCAGACTACCTTCAACTTCTGCTCCTCCTGGCTTCACTGCTCATGGCTGTATAATGAATCTGAGGCCATCCTGGACTACATGAAACCCTGCCTTAATTTACGAAAGGGGGGCTATCGCTCAGTGGTAGGGTGCCTGTCTCTAAGGCACAAGACCCTGAGTTCAATGCCCAGTACTGCAGTTAAGAGCACTGTCTGTTATTGCAGAGGACCCAGGTTCAAGTCTCAGCATTCACACAGCAGCTTAAAACCATTTGTAATTCCTTTTCCAGGGGATCCAACATCTGGCTCCCTAGGACAACAGGGACATATGTGGTGCACAGACCTCCAGACAGACAGAATATCATACACATTAGAAATTTAATAAAATAATGGAAAGAGAGCTGCCACTGGTGTGCACATACACTCCAGAACAGAAGCACATCCTTGCAGACTGTGTACAACAGATGTAAGTCAGGGAGAGAGAGCTGAACATCGGTTCCACTGTACCTCCCCTGGGCTACGCATGCGCTAAGAAATCTGGATGCCCTGTCCCATTTAGTCCTTAAGAGAACCCCAGGAAATATCATGGATGAAAAATGTGAACTGGTAAGAACTTAAGTCACGGCCGGGCGATGGTGGCGCACACCTTTAATCCCAGCACTCGGGAGGCAGAGGCAGGCGGATCTCTGTGAGTTCGAGACCAGCCTGGTCTACAAGAGCTAGTTCCAGGACAGGCTCCAAAGCCACAGAGAAACCCTGTCTTGAAAAACCAAAAAAAAAAAAAAAAAAAAAGAACTTAAGTCACAGACTTAGCTGAAGGTACAGCCCTGGCAGATAGAAGCTCATAGTTGTCATAGTTGAACACAGGGCTATGCACAAGCTCCATGGTAGCAGCTAACAGAGCTGAGCGTCATTCATGAAGAGCTGCTACTCCCCTTTCTTGCTGTCGTTCTAGAGGTGATGCAAGCTTTTGTGCTAGGGTGAGCTGCTGCCCACAGCATCCAATCACCTGCTTGGAGAGCCTTTCAGGGATGAGTTAGGAGCTGACTCAAGCTAAGGAGAGGCCAGCCTGGGATCTTGCTGGAACCCACTGAAATCTGCAGACCTGTGATGTCATGGTCTCCCCTTTGGAAGTGCTGAGTTGAGAGTAAAGCAGAAGTAGAAGTTAGCACTTCTCTGGCTGACACAATTACACATCCTTAGGTAAGGTCTCTTTAACTGAGACCTAATCTCTCGTCCCCTCCCCAGGCTGGGACAGGGTCTTCCTCCCAGATCCGGTGGGGGTCGGCAGCCTAGCATCCCTCTCCCACAGCAGTTCCAGGGCCCTGCTGACCTTCACAGCTGGCATCACTGGCAGAAACCCCTTCTGGAATGCAGCCTCCAGATGTCAGACCCAAGGCAGCGAACAGTGTTGAGTAATTAACCGAGCCTCTCCACCGACAAAAATAATCCCAATCAGACTGAATTAAAAGACGCCCATGTTTGATAGATGAGAATACTCCCGGCTGGCAATATTTAGCTGGGGGCTTCACCCCAGCTCCTGGCATAAGCTCCCACCAATGGGAGTTGCCGCAGTCCAAACTCCACTGTAGTGTCCATGCTATTACGTGTACTATGGTCCTGTAGCGCCTGCACTAGGTGTACTGCGCCTGCACTAGGTGTACTGCGCCTGCACTAGGTGTGCTGCGCCTGCACTAGGTGTGCTGCGCCTGCACTAGGTGTGCTACGCCTGCACTATGGGATGTTTGTTGGCAAGGCGCTGGAGATTGAAACACACAAATACAGAAACAGAGACATGGGTCATCCTTAAATTCCCCAAGAATGCCAACTTTATTGTGTTCCAGAGCAGCTTATATACGGTCCTCCCTGACCAATGGCCACGCCCTAACTCTCACCTGCAAGCTCACTAGAAACTACTCCCCTGCCGTCTGGGTCTCGTGTTCAGAGTAGCTGCAAGCACAGGAATACAAGTTGTTTTGCTCAGAGCAGCTGCAAGCATAACAAGTTGTTTACAGGAAATTCAGGGTCTGGGGGTCCACAGTCCACCTCCAAGAATGCCTGCCAAAAGGTAACCCCTCCCCAGGGAAGGTCAAGACCACTCCCACGGGCTATTTAAACTGCCCCCCAGAGAATGAGCATGTGGTCTCCGGGATACCCCTGGTCTCCCCTTCTCTCTCGTCCCCTCTCCATGGGCCACCCGGGAGTATTCTCATCTATTAAACATGGGCATTTTTAAATTCAGTCTGATTTGGTCTGATTGGGATTATTTGCATTGGCGGAGAGGTTCATTTAAGAAAATATTTAACAGCCGGGCGGTGGTGGCGCACGCCTTTAATCCCAGCACTTGGGAGGCAGAGGTAGGCGGATCTCTCTGAGTTCGAGACCAGCCTGGTCTACAAGAGCTAGTTCCAGGACAGGCTCCAAAGCCACAGAGAAACCCTGTCTCGAAAAAACCAAAAAAAAAAAAAAAAAAAAAAAAAAAAAGAAAATATTTAACAGACAGCAGCAGAGGCATGAGTCTCCGCTCTGGAGCGAATCAGCCACACTCCAAAGGTGCAAAGGCAGAGGGCGTACTAAGGCAGCCAGTCTTCCTCTGCAAACCCTGCAGCCTCAGTCCCCTCCTTCTTGTCTCTTCTGAGCCAGATCAGGCTTTGGGTTTGCACCTACGGGTACTGGAACACACAGAAAGCGACTGAGCTGATGAGACTCCCTGATCTACTTGTATGACCCACCTCCAACACTGTCGATATACTGAGCTTGCAGATGTTTTCAGCACACACTGAGCACCTGCGAGGTGGAAAACAAAGATAAAGTTGTGTGCTGTATGATGTGGGCAGTGGGAACTGAACTCGAGTCCTCTGCAAGAGCAATATGTGTTCTTAACCACTGAGTTACCTCATCAGTCCAGACAAATTTAAGGTTTATTTATGTATTTCTATAGAGTGTTTTGTCTGCATGTGCGCCTGCACACCAGAAGAGGGCATCAGGTCCTACTATAGATCGTCATGAACCACCCTGTGGGTGTTTTTTTATTTTTATTTTTTTTATTTTTTTATTTTTTGGTTTTTCGAGACAGGGTTTCTCTGTAGCTTTGGAGCCTGGCCTGGAACTAGCTCTTGTAGACCAGGCTGGCCTCGAACTCCCAGAGATCCGCCTGCCTCTGCCTCCTGAGTGCTGGGATTAAAGGCGTGTGCCACCACTGCCCGGCTCCTGTGGGTGTTTTGAATTGAATTTAGGACCTCTAGAAAAGAAGCCAGGGCACTTCTTTGTTTTTTGTTTTTGGAGAAAGGGTTTTTCTGTGCAGCCCTGGTGGTCCTGTAACTCAATCTGTAGACTAGGCTGTGTTATCAGGTATAACTACAGAATAGAATCTGCCTAGAGAGCTGGGTCCAAGTTTGACTGGACTGGCTCTCAAAAGGTGATATTTACACTCATAAAAAGACAGAAAGAAGAAAAACTGCTTGCAGTAGAAGGTTAACAGCAGAACTGACAGTAGTAGAGAACAGCTTAATACATTTTAAATCAGGGTTGGATTACATATATAGTATTTTGCTTGTTTGTTTTGTTTTGTTTTTGAGACAGGGTTTCTCTGTAGCTTTGGAGCCTGTCCTGGAACTAGCTCTTGTAGACCAGGCCAGCCTCGAACTGACAGAGATCTGCCTCCCGAGTGCTGGGATTAAAGGCGTGCGCCACCACCACCTGGCCATATATAGTATTTTTTTTTAAGAGACTTAAAAGCACATACCAATTTAAAACATTAAAACTTATTGCTTTGTAGTCTGAAATGAGATACAATGAGCAGACAATTATAACATTTAACAGTAAACATAGGTACATTTAAGTTACATGTATGAACACACACAGAGAGTGAATAGGAATTGGGTAAAGTGGATGCTCTTGGTGGGCCCTACCAAAGGCATGCCACTGCACAAAACACACATGCAACAGAGTCAACAAGAAAAATTTAGAGACAAAAACATAAATAAATCAGGGGACCAGGCAAGGTATACCTCAGTTATGATACCGGCAAAGTCACCTGACCTCAGTTAAGATGGTGGTAAGGTCGCCTGACCTCAGTCAAAATGGCAGCAGTCACATGTATGGAAAAGCCACAATTTTTGAGTTGCAGGAATTTTAAGTTTAATATTAAGAGAGACCTAGAGACGTGATCCACCCTGTCACTGAGCCGCCAATGCCACAAGCCGCAGCAGGGAGCAAAAGGCTGGAATTGAAAACAGCCACCTCGTGGATCTGACCAATCTTGTTGGCAGCAGTAGCGGTGGCAGGGACAGTTTGAGGAACCTCCTTCCATTTGCCTGTGCACTGACAGGAGTCATAAAGCTCCCATAAAAGTGGAGCTGGGGGATACCAGTGGAGTGAGGGTAGGAGCTGAAGAAGTAGGGCATTAAAGCCTGGGGTTTTAGGGCCTCTAAAAGGCTTCCATCCCAGGGGGAGGCTAGATTGAAGGACATGGATGACTTGCTACCTATAGCTGAAACTGTGAAAACCCACTAAACACCACAAGGCCTACAGGAAGATGTCTCCCTCTACAGGCGGGGTGTGAATCAGTGGCAAACACTGCAGGGCTTGTAGGAGAGCGTCCTCTGCCTACAGGTGGGGTGCTAAAGCCTGACCGACTGGCTCCAGTCGGGGCAATTTAGAAGTCAGAGCGGCCTTTCAAGGCGGGGTGGTGGGAAGAAAAGAAAAAAAGAGAAAGAAAAATCTGAGGGACCTTGGGTCCCCAGTCACAGGACTGACCCCAGGTCATCCAAACACGATTTTAGCTAAGGGAAGCAATCCAGAGATGAATGTCGGCCAAGGGCTCAACCATAGCCATGAAGACCATAGTTGGGGGCTGTCCCCCCTTTTTTAGGAACACCAGAAGATTTCCGGGAGCTCAATGGTCAGTTCCTTGGGTTCGGAGAAAAGGTTAAGCTGACCAGAATGGGGGAAACTCACCAACTGAAGCTGGTGGTGTGTGTAGAAATAAATCGCGCTCAGGCAGGTGGAACAGAGAGCTGTAGTAAAGGAACCTAGTTCTTGGTCCCAGGGTTCTACACATCTTTAGCCAACCCGTCCGCTGGCCACAGGGAATGTGGAGAGAGCCTGGCTGAGTCACGGAGCACCATTGTTACGGTTTAAATAAAAATGCTGCAGGTCCCCAAGTGGCTTCAGCGGGCAGCAGGCCATGAGACCACGCTGCTGCAGCAGCTGCAGCCAGCAGCAGCTGCAGCCAGCAGGTCCTGAGAGCAGCCAGTGATAGCGCAGTTCCCCAAATGGCTGCAGTGGGCCACAAGGGGCAGTGAGTCCCAGGCAGGGAGTGGGTGAGAGACCTCAACAGGGTAGCCAGTCATGAGTAGAGACAAGAGGGATGGGTACACCAGGAGACCATGCTGCAGGTCTCCGAAGGCGGCTGGTTTCAGTCAGGGAGCCCACTTGGCTGGTGAGAGACAGATAGATAGGCACACCATGCAGAGTGAGGGTGGATATTTATTTAGTGCCTTATGGAGGAGAAAGGGGAGAAGGGGTGAAGAGCAGAGAGGGAGAGAGAGAGAGAAACAAAGAGGGGGAAGGGGAGAAGTGGGGAGAAGGAAGAGACACAAGCTACCTCTGAGAGAGAGAGAGAGAGAGAGAGAGAGAGAGAGAGAGAGAGAGAGAGAAGATGAAAAGGGAGGGACTCAGGCTATAAACTGAAGATTTGAAGATTAGCTTGCCTCAGTGGACATGGGAGGCAGTGGGCTAGTCATGTCTCTTAAAGGGATAGGACAGACCATGACAGGCTGGCCTTGACCTCAGAGATCTGCCTCCCTCTGCTGGGATTAAAGGTGATTGCCACCACATCTGACAGCCAAGGCTTTTAATTGCTAAGTCATCTCACCATCCCCTTGGATCTTTTTTTTTTTTTTTTTTTTTTTTTTTTTGGTTTTTCGAGACAGGGTTTCTCTGTGGCTTTGGAGCCTGTCCTGGAACTAGCTCTGTAGACCAGGCTGGTCTCGAACTCACAGAGATCCGCCTGCCTCTGCCTCCCAAGTGCTGGGATTAAAGGCATGCGCCACCACCGCCCGGCCTGGATCATTTTCTTAAGAGTTCAGTGAGATAGTTCCTAAGCCATGGAACGCACACTTGGCAATTACATCCCTGTATAGGGTTCAGTGGTTTCGGCACATCACAACAATTGTGTCCACAATCTATTCTGGAACATTTTCACCGTCCCCCAAAGATATCCAAACTACACCTGTAATCCTAGCACCCTGGAGGCTGAGGCAGGATGATTACTTTGAGTTTAATTAATTTAACAAATTACTCTGAGTTTAACTAATATTAACTAAAAATAATTGTGTTAGACTGCAATGAAACCAAATTTATACTCTAGGCAGATCTCTGAGTTCAAGGCCAGTCTGATCTACAGAGTGAGTTCAAGGACAGCCAGGGCTACATGAAGAAAACCTGTCTCAAAAAATAAAACAAAGCCGGGCGGTGGTGGCGCACGCCTTTAATCCCAGCACTCGGGAGGCAGAGGCAGGCGGATCTCTGTGAGTTCGAGGCCAGCCTGGTCTACAAGAGCTAGTTCCAGGACAGGCACCAAAGCTACAGAGAAACCCTGTCTCGAAAAACCAAAAAAAAAAATAAATAAATAAAACAAAACACACCACAAGCAAGCAAACAAACAAACAAACAAGACTACTGTCTGCTTTTCCAGAGGCCTTGGGCTGCTATTCCTGGCATCTCATAGCAGCTGACATCCCTCTGTAACCCCAGTTCCAGCGGATCTGACTTCTTCTCAGACACCGCATTCGAGTGGTACACAGACAGCAACACATGCAGGAAAGCTTCCATATACCTAAACCAAACAAAACCAAATCAGGCATGGTGGCTAACACTTTTAGTCCCAGCACTCGGGGCAGGGGAGGAGCAGAGGAGGCAAATCTCTGTGAGTGCGAGGCTAGCCTGGTCTCCAAAGCAAGTTTTATGACAGACAGGGTTACACAGAGAAATCCTGTCTCAAAAAAAAAAAAAATTATTTATTTTTAATTTATGTGCATGGGTGCTATGCCTACATGTATGTCTGTACACTACATGCATGCCTGCTGCACTCAGAAGCTAGAAGGTGTTAGAGCCCCTGAAATTGGAATTGCAGACATCTGTGAGCTGCCACAGAGGTGCTGGGAGTCACCCATGTGGGTAACATTCCTACAAGGAGCAGCCAAATCTTAGCCACTTAACCATCCTTCTAGCCCCTACTATCCCATCCCATCCTTTTTCTAGTTGTTGTTGTTTGCTTATTTTGTTTTTTTTTTATTTTATATTTTTGGTTTTTTAAAGGCAAGGTTTCTCTATATAACAGTTCTGGCTGTCCTGGAACATGCTTTGTAGACCAGGTTGGCCTCGAGCTTATTTGGTTTTTGACGACGGGGTATTTGTTTGTTTTTTGTTTGTTTGTTTGTTTTCAAGACAGTTTCTGGGGCTGGAGAGATGCCTCAGAGGTTAAGAGCATTGACTGCTCTTCCAGAGGACCGGGGTTCAATTCCCAGCAACCACATGGTGGCTCACTGCCAACTGTAGTGAGATCTGGTGTCCTCTTCTGGCAGGCATGCACGCAGGAGAACACTGTATACAAAATAAATCTAGAAAGAAAGAAAGGAAGAAAGAAAGAAAGAAAGAAAGAAAGAAAGAAAGAAAGAAAGAAAGAAAGAAAGAAAGAGACAGTTTCTGTTTAGCCATCCACGTCTTAGAAGTCACTCTGTAGACCAGAGATCTACCTGCCGCTGCTTCCACCTCCAAACTGGGATTAAAGATGTACACTGCCACTGCCCTGTGTGCCTAGCATCCCATTCTTGATGCCTACCTGGTCAGTGATGACCCACACAGAGACTCCAGTAGTTCAAAGCCTGGGTTACAGGAAGTGTCCCTAGAGCCAAATATTCCGAGCTAAGATGGAGCCCCAGACCTAACCTGACTTGATGACATTACCACCTGCTGTCTAAGGGGCCCCTGGCCCCACCTATATCTATGCCACCCGAAGAAAGGTTGGCTGACTCATTCAGACACAAAAGTCTGGGGACAAGGAGCAGGAACTGAGAATAGAAAGTGTCTTCTTCCCCTTGGTTATCGTGCCCATCTATCCCTAGTGTTGCTGTACTGTTTTTTTGTTTTTGTTTTTTTAAGTAAATATCCTACCTATGCTCCAGTGTCAAACTTGGGCTTGAATACCATCGATGTCTCTTGAAGAGCTGTGTCCTCTCAGGAGAATCATATACCATCTCCAAGTCTCCTTTTCAAATGGGCCTGATAAGGAGTTCCACTGTGGTCCTCTCCCCGCATGCCCCGCCCCAGCATCTCAGTTTCCTTAGACACGCCAGGCATGGGCGCATGTAGCAGCCAAGCTCCTCAAATGGAGGACCAGGCTGAGCTCCTAATTAGCCTATGGGGCCAAGCTGGGGAAGGGGTGAGCTAGACAAGGCCCCCTAGATAGGGCATAGAAGAAAAGGGCCTCTTTCTCACTTCCCACTGTAAGGAGCCATCAGCAGGGCAGGGCTCCCCACCTCCCAGGGGCAGCAAGCACCAAGCCTTAGGTTTTATAAGTGATTTAATATCTTCAGGCAGTGAGGAGGGACGTCTGGATGATCCGACCAGTTCTTCAGCTGCTGGTGGAAGACACGGCCTGCCTGCCTGGCATTGCCTTTGTCAATGCTTCAAAGCATTCAGCATGCAGGCCCTTCTACCCACACCTTCAACCCTCACCACCTCGACCCTTCCCTGCCGCCACCCTTCTGCCCTCCCTCTCCAAAGCTACTTGTACCTGGTTAGGTGACAAGCGCTTTCCAGACAACAAAGCATCTCTAATAAGAAGCACACCCTTGTTCTATGTAGGGTGCTCATTGCAGCTGGCTGGTTCACAGAAGCAAAGGACCTGCCTGCCCATCTCTGGAGGTCAGTCTGGGCCCCCAATCCTAGCAACGAGGGTGGAAAGGGAGGACCAGCCCCGAGAATCTCTCTCTCTCTCTCTCTCTCTCTGGTCAAGGTCACCCAAGGTTCAAGCAGTGACGACAGCCATCAGTCTCAGTTCCCAATATCTATCTGCTAAACAAGTGACCTGGAGCAAGTATCTTAACCTCCCTGAGCCTGATTTCCTCCAGACAACAACAGGAGACCACCCACTTCCAGCTGTTCTGATGAATTAAAACAAACATAAAACACTTAATATGTCACCTGCTCAAAACTATGAGCAATTTTTTTCTCTACTCCAGTCACACTGAGCAGCATCTTCGACCAAATGCATTCAGATGGTCTGTTGTTCTGCTTCCTTCGGGTCTTTTTGAGACAAGATTTCATGTTGCCCCCGTTGCCCTCAAATTACTACGTAGCTGAGACTAACCTTGAGTCCCGATGCTCCTGTCTCTACATTCGAGAGAGACACAAGTACTGGTCTGCACGGCCAAGCCCGTTTCATGTGGTGCTGGGCAGTACTTTACCACTGAGCTACATCTCTAAGCCTCTTCCGTCAGGTCTTAAGTCACCTTCTTGGCTATTCTCTCCCGTTTATGTCTTCTTGTACTCATCAGACAGCCTACTGGTTCGACTCTTGTTCGGTGTTCATTGCAACTGGAAGCAAACCCCAGGAAGACAGAGCTATTGTATTTTTTTAAGACGGAATGAAGGAATGCTAAGGCTTCTCCTGCAAGCCTGACTCTGGAGACTTGAGGGGAGGATGGACAGCGGGACAAAGCTCCACCACACCTACCGGCGGCCGCGAGCTCCTCCCCGCGCCAGGCCGTGGGGCACACCCGGGAGGTCACCTCTCGGGCGCGCCGCGCCGGAAGGAGGCCCCCCTCCGGCACAGCGGGAGGAGTGGGGCACCCAAGGCTAGCCACGCCTTCAGCAGCACGGCTCCCGCGGTGTGGGCAAAGCCAGCAGGGCTGGGGTCCCCTTGCGCTTCCGCCCCCAGTCGCCTCATTCATATTCACCATATTCATAAGGGGAGTGGGGGCGGGGCCCGGCTCTTCCGCGGCGCCCCGCCCCCGACCTGGGATCCCGCCCAGGCGGAGGCTCAGGCCCCAGTGGGGCGCCCCCGGCTTCCGCTTCGGGGAGGGAGTTTCCACTTGGTCACGACTCAAAAATGTGTCGCGGCCGCTCCTCCGTCGGTCGTCCCTGCCCCAGGGTGTGTCTGTGGGGTCTCCTCCCTGCGAGGGAAGGAGCAAAGAGGCCAGGGAAAGGACTGCTCCTCTCCCCTGGGAAAGGTCGGTAGAAATGCCTGGAGACCCGCTGCTAGGTCCCTCCTGGTGCCTGTATTAGCTTTTTTTTTCGTGGGATGGGTTTCAAACCCAGTACCTCAAGCATGGTAGGCAAGCATTCTACAACTGACCTTTGACCATATGCTTCGAAAGGAGACTATGATAGTTCTTATTCTCTAAGCAGTATTTCTGGCCGGTCCTGTGGCCTCTATGTGAACTACCTTTTAAACCTCCCAACAAGAGGTTTAAAACCTAAATTTAACAGCTTCTCCAGTATTTCACTGATGTTAGGTGTTATCACCCAAGAAGCTCATGGTGCGCTGAGGCTTGATGGTATGACAGAGAGGGCCTGCCAGGTGGCTGGTACCTGCCCCTGCTGCCACACCGAAAGCAATCGGGGCTTTCGGTAAGGCCCTTCTAGGGGAATGCTCACACGTGAGGGAGAAGTCCCAGTGAAACCAAAGCACCAAGGAAGGACAGACTTCTTATGTAAAATAAAGTACAGGCCCTGGGGACAGACAGACAGACATTCCAACCAGCTGTATCACTTCAGTGTGCCAGCTCAATGTCACTGCAGGGTTGCATGTCCAGGAAGCCAGAGGGCTGGAAGAATCCTCGCTGGGGCTTTTCTGAGGGCAAAGTAGCCCGGATGGAGTGCCCCACTTGCTGATGTCCTTCCCCTGCAGCTTCCAGGGCCAACTCCTGACACAGGAGCACTTGAGGCGCGCGCGCTCTCTCTCTCAACTCTGCCAGACCTAGCCAGGTTTTAGGAGTGTGTGTCCTGGACGTTTTCCCTTGGCCCTACAGGCGGGTGCTACTGCACTGTATAGCTAGGCCCAGGGTGGGCCTTACCGCTCACTGTAGGCCTGCTTTTTCTCCTGGAGAAGGGTGTGAGGAACAACCAGGACCACTTCCAGAACAAACACCCCACCCATACATAGGCAGCCCCAGCCCTGCAGGCTCCGGAGGGCCAGCACCAACCAACGGAGGGGAGGGCTGGATTGTTGGTCCCTGCTCGCAGTGCGCACAGCACAAGGTTAGTAAGCCGTCCTGCTCTCATTCCTCCTATCACTGCTTTTACCTAGACCTTGCTCAGCATAGGCTATAGCTTCAGGAATAACAATAATAGCTACCATTTCTTTCCTATTCTCTTCCAGCCACACTGGAAGCCTTTTCCAGGAGCCTTCCACTGAGCTCGCAAAGCCCCATAAAGGACCCTGCAGACTGCGCTTCCACAGGTAGGACGTGCTTGGCAGAGTCTGAGACCTGTTTGCTCATCCTGAGTCCTATGGTCTCTCCAGTTTTTCAACATAAGGTCTCAAACTTACCGCGATCTACTTCTGAGTGCTCGTATTAAAAGTCCACACCACCAAGCCGGGTGGTGGTGGCGCAAGCCTTTAATCCCAGCACTTGGGAGGCAGAGGCAGGTGGATCTCTGTGAGTTCGAGACCAGCCTGGTCTACAAGAGCTAGTTCCAGGACAGGCTCCAAAGCCACAGAGAAACCCTGTCTCAAAAAACAAAAAAAAAAAACAAAAAAACAACAACAACAAAAAATCCATACCACCACACCTGGCTTTGCAACATAAAGGTTCATTTTTATTTGTTTTAGTTCATGTTTATTCATATTTTACCTGCTTTTATATGTATGCACCATGTGCATGCTTGGGGCCCCTAGAGCTGAAGTTATGGTTGTGAGCACCATGTGGAATGGAGCCCAGAACTTCTGCAAGAGCAAGTGCTCTTAACTGCTAAGCATCTCTTCGGCACCTCATTAATTCTTTGTAGTTGCTGTTTTTGTTTATTCATTCACCTTTTGTTTTTACATCTCAACCAAAGTTTTCTCTCCCTCCTTCCTCCCACCCACATTTAATTTTTTTTAAAGATTGATTTATTTATTATGTATAGTGTTCTGCCTGCATGTATGCCTGCCCACCAGATCTCATTGTAGATGGTTGTGAGGCACCATGTGGTTGCTGGGAACTGAATTCAGGACCTCTGCAAGAGCCATCTCCCCCGCTCAATTTAATTCTTGAGATTTTATATATGCCAGGCTGGTCCAAAATTATCATATAGCCTAGGATGACCTTGAACGTCTGCTCTTCCTGTCTTTACATTAACCTTTCAACTGTTTTTGGTGGTGCTAGGGCTGGAACTGGGCCTTGCCAATGCTAGGAAAATGCATTACCATTGAGCTCCACCCATCCTTAGTTCAAGACTCACTTTTTTGTTTTTTGAGACAGGGTTTCTCTGTGTAAGTCCTAGTTGTCCTGGAACTAGCGCTTGTAGACCAGGCTGGTCTCGAACTCAGAGATCCACCTGCCTCTGCCTCCTGAGTGCTGGGATTAAAGGTGTGCATCCTGGCCAAGACTCCTTTCTTTGTTTTTTTTTTTGATTTTTCAAGACAAGGTTTTTCTGTAGCTTTGGTGTCTGTCCTGGAACTAGCTCTTGTAGACCAGGCTGGCCTCAAACTTACGGAGATTCACCTGCCTCTGCCTTCTGAGTGCTGAGATTAAAAGCGTATACCATCAAGGCCTGGCTTACTTTCATTAATAAATAATTAATTTTGGTTTTTGGAGACAGGGTTTCTCTGTAGCTTTGGAGCCTGTCCTGGAACTAGCTCTTGTAGACCAGGCTGGCTTCGAACTCATAGAGATCCTCCTGCCTCTGCTTTCCACGTGTTGGGATTAAAGGCCTGCGCCACCACTGTCCCGCAACTTTTATTTTTTATTTATTTATTTATTTATTTATTTTTTGTTTTGTTTTTCAAGACAGGGTTTCTCTGTGGCTTTGGAGCCTGTCCTGGAACTAGCTCTGTAGACCAGGCTGGTCTCGAACTCACAGAGATCCGCCTGCCTCTGCCTCCCGAGAGCTGGGATTAAAGGCGTGCGCCACCACCGCCCGGCTAACTTTTATTTTTTAAATACTGGAGATAGATTTCACTTTGTAGCCAAGGCTGCGCTGAATTCACTATGTAGTTCAGAGTGACCGCAGCCTATGGTGATCCTCCCAAGTGCTGGATTTCAGGCTTATTTCTTTAATCTTGTTGGTTTTGCAGGAAATGACCAAATTTTGTTTTAGTTCCCCCTCCTGACCCCCCGTAGTCATGAGGACACCAGCTAGATCCTGGAATTGGGCAAGGCTTGCCATAATATAGGTCATTATTCTATATTAAGTGTACCTCCATGCTCCCAGATCCTCAGGATCCTGGGTCTGAGTTCTCCCTGGGAGCAAAATGAAGAAAAATAAATTTTGAAGCGAAATTTCTTAGGGCCAAGTCTCCCAAGCTGGGTTGTTGGCCTTTTGTCCCTACAATTACACAGTGCCAGGTGTCCCACAAGCATTTGATATTATTTTTTCTTTTCTGGTATCAGGGATTGGACCCAGAAACGTGCACTGTACTACTGAGCTATACCCCCAGTTCCTCAATTAGCATTTTTTCCCTAAATTAAGATTTATACCAGCCAGCCAGTTTAGTCTCAGGACTACAGTTAGCCTGGCTGAGATACCGCGCTGGAACTAGGCTAACAGAACAGAACAGCTGAATGACAGATTCAAGATGCCGGGAGGGGGCGCTTTGCAGCCCTTCGCCTCCGACTTGTGTTCCGCTAGTGGAAGGATCCAGAGAGTCGGCCCTTAACAGCCCCCTCCTGGAAGCTTTAGGTCCCAGAGCTGGCCTTCCCCGGGTCCATCTGCCAGCTAATGTTTAACCGGGCAGCACTGCGACATTATCCACACATGAGAAATGAGGTTGGGGAAGCACCCTTATCCTTGCCGTCTGCTCCTAGTGAGCAGTCCTTCTTAAATCCCTTTCATGAACTGAAAGATCATAAGCACTTAGTATGTGTCTTCGTTCACAAATGTGACGAGCACCCATCGTGACTACATAATCGGTTAAGAGTACTGACTACGCGTCCATTTGTTCACCACGTTAGGAGCACCAATTATGTTTCTACCTGCGCAGCAGATCAGGAGCGTGTGCCAAGAGCAGTGCCTGGTGATGAGGATGCCCTGTGATCAAGACCCACGTCTTGATCAAATGCCCGAGTGAAAACAGAATTCCAAACCGGAGTCAGTACTTCACCTACTGGGGATGCTGATCTGAAGTGCCTTTTTGTTTCCTGTGCTCAAGTCCTGCTTCGGATCAGGAGGGCTGTCTTTTTGAACCCAGATTTGTCACCAGACAGAAGACAGGTAAGAAGATACTAGGCGCGGACTCAGGAATCGCCCAAAGAAAACACTAAAGAACGCAAGCCCAAGCTTCCCAGGAAAAGGTGGAAAACAGCTTAGTTGCCGTGTGAAGCATCATCCACTGACTTGCATCCACTTCTCAGTGACCCAACTCATTGAACTTACTGATCCCAACTGCGGTGACCCCTGCGGCGCTCAGGCTGGGGGACCCAGTTGTCCCGCCTGTTGTCACCAAGATACCGGAATCCTGCATTGGTTGCAGTCAGGCCTTGCGCTGCGCTTATTTCATCATGAGGGGAACTGAGGTTGAAGACAAGGCAAAGCTGGAAGTGTGGAGCGTGGCCTCGAACCTGTCAGAATCAGAAAAGGCCTCTGCCCGAGCTTTCCTGGAACTGGGCTGGGCGGGGAAATCAGGGCCGTCTGAGAAAGGCATTCCTAGCGCCTTCCCGGCTGCCCAGGGCTGCGGGGCCCTGGCCAAGGTGACCCAACTGGAGGAGGCGAGGGTCCCCGCCCCTCTGCCGCAGCCGCCTCCTCCATCTTCCCGGTCCTTGGGGCTTTTCCTCCAGGCCGGCGCGCCCGCCCCTCTCCCAGGCTTCCCCAGGGGCGGGATATCTCGTCTCCCCCGCCCCCCGTCCCCCCACATCCCAGGCCACCTCCCGGCCGTGTCCTAGCGCTGCCCTCGGGCCGGGGGCGGGACCTCGGCGGGCCGGGGGGGGGTGTCGAGGAGGACGCACGCCTGGGCCGCGGCGGGGCTCCCTCCCTCCTTCCCGGTGTCCGCTCCTGCTGCTGTCCGCCCTTCCTCCCCTCCCCCGGCCCAGCCGGCCGCCCCCTCCCCCAGACGCGCACGCTCCGCCTGGCAGCTGGCGCCCCGGGCCTGGGGCCGCGGTGGCGAGAGGGGTTTGCAGGGAGGGCGGGAGCGAGTGAGCCGGGAGGGAGGGAGGCCGCCCCCCGCGCCCCTCCTCCTCGCCCTCCTCCACGGCCGACGGTCCCTCCTCCCGCCCCCTCCCTCCTCCTCTCTCCTCCCTCCCTCGCAAAGACATCCCCGCACGGCCCGGCCGCCGCGGCCACCTTCCCTGCCCCGAGCTGCAGATGTGGCGGAGCGGCCGGGCGCCGGGCGGCCGCGCCAGGGGAGCCCGCGCCCCGTGAGCCTCGCGCCCGGGCCCCCTCCCGCCCCGGCCCTCCCCCTCGCCCGCCCCCCGCTGTCCCCCGACCGCCGGAACCCGCAGCCGGAGCCAGTCAGCCCGGCCGCAGAGGTAGGAAGCCCCCGGGCGTCGCGCCGGGAGGACGCGGACCCAGCTGGGGTCTTGCCTACCGTGCGGGGCCGCGGGGCCTGAGGGTCGCCTCCCCTCGCGCGTCCACGCCTCGCCCCGGGCCATTGTGAGCCCTTGCCGAGGCCCCTGCGCTCGCTGGTTTGCGCGCTCCCTCCCTCGTTCGCTCCCTGGCTGGATCCTTCGATCTCCGTCTTTTCTCCTCCCTTCCCTCCTTCTCTCTGGAGGCCGAGCCGAACTGCGGCCCGGCCCGGGGCGGGCGCAAACTTCAGTGGGGAAGTTGGGCGGTCTCGGTGGGGGTGCGCTGTGAGGTGAGAGGGGGCACCCGGAGCCTGGGCATGAAGTTGTAAAGGGCATCAGGCAGCCGCCTTTGCTCACCGGTGCGCCCAGATTGTTTGGAAGGTGCCCTCCCTGTCTGGGGAAAGTCGTCTTACTGCCCTTAGCAAGCCCTGGGAAAGGCAGGGAGTGGGGCGTCCCTTGTTTCAGCACTGGGAGCTGGAGAACTGTCTAGCGTCTGGTCCACTCCTGCAAGGTGGATAGAAGCAGGTGAGGGACCTGGCAGGATGGGGAGGGTGAATGATTGTATCTTAAGGGTGGGACTGGAGGAGGGGGCTAGGCAGGTGCATTCCCCTCCAACCAGGAAGATTCCTGTGCCTCCCCGCAGGCCCCCTGGGATGGGCCTGGAGTCCGGGCTGGCACCTGGACGCCTTGGCACAGTGCCCTGCCCAGTAGGGTACTCAGGCCACAGCAGGGTAGCATGCTGCCTGTCTGCCTATCCTGGAGGGCCCGCCCAGCCCAGCCAGAGGGTGGCCGGGAAGCACTGGTTGCAAGGAGTTGCCCAGCCCTGCCCTGGGGCCTGGGAAGCTGGAAGGGATGCTGGGAGGAGCCCTGGGCCCCCAGCCATCACAGCCCAAGATCTTGGCTCTAGAGGGAATTCTTGACACCAAGGGGGCAGCCAGGACAGCCAGTGGCCCTACCAGTGCCTGAGCTCCCATGGGTCTTCGTCTGGGCCAGGGTTAAGCCCTCAGCCTTGGTCCTCTGTGGCAGGTACCCTGCACAGCAGCCTCCCAGCTGTTCTGGCACCCTGGGGGGAAGGTGGGGCTGAACCAGAGCCTAGGGAGACAATTGATATCTTTGCTAGCTTTCTGAAGCCCCTAGGCTCGGGGAGTGTGACCACTTCAGCGTGCCCACCTCTCCCCAGGCTCCACTCTGGTGGCACAGTACCACAGCTGTGTCAGCCCAGCCCACACATCCCTCTCTAGTGACCTCAGAGCCCTCCCTCTCGCCTGCCTCCTTTTTTCTTCCCCGTGGGCTCAGGCTGGGCCTCACAGCTGGCCCTGGCCTGTAATGGGGGAGGGGTTGCACCTGGGGGGGTCTCCTGAGACACCCCTTGCTGAGCCCAGTCTAGCCCATTTCATAGCCCATTCCCAGCTCAGTACAACCTTGTGTGCTGCCGCCAGTCAGGCAGGAGGCAGTGCCAGGCTTTGGTTTTGTGGGTGGGGACCCCTTGGAAACAGCCCTGTTTTTTTAGCTTTTCCCCCTCCCCCTTCTTTCCGGAGCTACCATTAGTGCTGACCCCCTGACCCCCTATGCCTGCCTGCCCTTCCCTGTCTGTGACCCCTGACCTTTGGTGTTAAATCCCTCCAGCTGGGGCTCTCCGGCCCCAGAGTGACCCTAGCCCCAGGCCCCCTGGGGCAACTCTCCCGCTCTTGGCTCTCTCTATGCAGGGACACCTGCCAACCCTCCCTCATAGATGGGGGGGATGGGAAGCCAGACAATGAGTCACCCCACTTCCAGGCACTACTACTTTTGGGGTCAGTGGCTTTAGGGGGACTTGCTGGAGCCAGGACACAATCTGTGTGAAGGGTGAATGGGAAAAAGCTCCTGGCCAAAACACCCTGTTTTTGTGTCTTGGGTTCGAATCTTGGCACAACCACTACCTTTTGGGTGTTCTTTAGCCCGGCTCTTCCTCTGTCCAGGCCTCAGTTTCCTCATCTGTAAAACCAAGGGTCAGGCAAGGTGAGCTTTCTGAGCCCTAACAGTAGGTTCATCTGTCAGTGGGGGCAGGGAGAAGGGCTACGTCCAACAAAAGCTAACTCTCAATTATCCGTGGGTGGAGCCAGTATGAATAACTGGATGCCACAGACATCCCAAAACCTCATTTTAAACAATCGTGTAAACCTCGTCCCCACAAAGCTTTTGTTTCTAAAAAGCTCAGCTGCAAAAGGGTAGCCATAGCCATTTCTTCTGTGCCCTCTTTCCTTAGTGGGAATACCAGTGAGGGGCTAGAGGGCAAATTGGACACCAGGGCCCCTCCTTAGGGCCTGGAGAGAAGCTGGAGCTCACCTCTGCGTCTCAGGCTCCCCTCCAAGGCTAGCCCAGCCTTGGCCCTATGAAGTGGGAGGGTCCGCTGGCCACCTAAATTGTTCCAGGGTCTGTGCTGGCTCTGGTGTGGAGTGAAGAGTGTGTTTTTCCTCACGACATTTTCCCATGCACATTTCTGTCTCCCCAGCTGGATTCTCCTGGAATCTGAATTTCCCACTTAGGGGAGAGGGCGGTGCCAGTGCTGGGCAGGGTTTGGGGCTATCCCAGGATGAGGGAGGAGGGTAACAGCTGTGACTGGGGGACCAGATGTTGAGGCTGGGGCCTGCAGTTCTGCTTTTTGGGAGGCATTTGAGGCTCTTTAGGAAAGAAGGAAGGCTGGGGGCGGGGGGGGCGTGCGCTATGCTCCTGGCTGGATCCCCCATCTTTCTGTGCCTCTCTGTAGGTTCCACTAAAGGTTCCTGCATCCCAGGGGAAAATGAGGTGGGCTCTTTACCTAAGTGGGAAAAATGGATCTCAAAGGACAGACCATCAATCATGGCAGAGTGAGGGGCTAAACCTTTCCCAGGGCTGCCCCTAAATTCCTTCTCTGTTCACTTATGGTGATTGGAAAGCATCCTTACAAGGTGCTGAGTGGGGAGGGCCCTTTCCCCTTTCAAGGATGATAGGGACTCTGTGGCTGACGTGGGTAGGTGCTAAGTGTGAGGGACCCTCTCTTACCTGATACAAGGGTCTCTAGGGCAGAGCATTGGGGTTTCCACCCTCTGCTTAGAAGCCCCCTCCTTCAGGAGTTGTGCAGCATCCCCATACTGAATTAGAATCCAAGCATGCATATGGGGACTCACCTCTCAGAGGACACCAGAACAGGTGACTGTCCCCGTTCTGGACGTGTGGACGGCAGCCTCAGCAGTCTTGTGGGACACATCTACTGACCCAGTGTGTTTTTGAGGTGGCTTCACTGAGCCCTACCGTAGTGAATTTTACTACAAGTGTGGCCAGGTTGGGGACTGGGCATTTTTAACAAGCACCTCCCCTGCTGGTTGGACAGACTGAGCCATTGCTCTGATCTCAGGAACAAGACAGAGCCTGCTGGTACTAGTAGTTGGGGTGTCTGCAGGGAAAAACCTGACTGTCTGCCCCACACCTCCCACCTTACCAGAGCCATCCTTCCTACTCTGGCTAATAAAACATGGCAGACGTCCCCAGGTGGGTCGGGTTGAGGGATGGGGTGCTGATCCCTCCTGAATATCTCTTGGAAAAATCCAACCAGCGTACATGCCTTCCACTGGCCAACTTGACAGAGACTGCACCCTCACCTGCAATTGCCAAGTCTGTGACAGGCCCATTAATCCCAGTTTGGTAAGTGAGGGAACTGAGGCTCAGGATGGAAAAGGACCAGCGGGCATCTGCATCTATGAGAAAGGGCATGTCAGCCAGTTTCCTAGTCTGGATGTAGCTGGGGCCTTGTCCTCAGGCAGCTGGGACATCTTTCCCCGAGAGATGCCCCCCATCTCTCCATGGGAGATGAGTGACAGAGAGGAGAGGCTAGGTCTGGCTCTCCTCCCCATTTGTGGCCTGCTTGGGGGCAGAGGGGGAGCTCACAGG
Organism: Chionomys nivalis; assembly: GCF_950005125.1. Taxonomy (NCBI): domain Eukaryota; kingdom Metazoa; phylum Chordata; class Mammalia; order Rodentia; family Cricetidae; genus Chionomys; species Chionomys nivalis. The sequence continues at coordinate 10,332,835 of NC_080092.1, read as the reverse complement.
TCTTCCTAAAAAGGCCTCTAGAAACTTCCTTTATAGCCGGTTGGCCCCCTGGGAGTTCAGAGGTTCAACCTGGGTGACCCTTCTGGCACTGCAGCTGGGACACCTTCCTTTAGGAATCTCCAGCCTGGGCAGCCACAGTCCTTGACTGTGCCTGTTCACTGCCCATCCCCCCAGATAGGAGGGGGAGGCCCTAGTTAGCTGGTGGCTGGACTGGGAGGGGCATGAGGGTGGGAAAGAGTCTGCTTCAGGAGCAGGGGCTTCCCATCTGCTCCAGATGCCCCTGGTGGGGGATGGGCAAAGGGGCTGAGAATCTTCCAGTGCCACGACTGTTGTGGTGAGGGAGCAGCAAAGGCCCCTCAAGTCCTTTGTCTTGGATGCGGGAGAGGCCAGGTAGTACCCAGCACAGGGAGGGGTCCGTGTGTGCCTTTACAGATGGCTAGGAGAGGGGACGCCCATCTAATAGCCCTTGGTGTCTTCTTCCAGTCATGGCCAGGAGTGGGTGGGAGCCCAGCAGAGGCTCCTGGAAGCTGCTGAGCCTTCTGAATCAGCCTGGGCTGGGAGCCTGCGGGAGAGCAGTCCCTGCCATCAGATAGGATTTCTATGGTTTCACCCAGCAATAAAAAGGGGAGAAACTGAGGCTCTGAGAGCTTTGGTGACTTGTCCTGTGGTATCTTGGTGTGGGGGGAGGACAGAAGTCATCCCTTTCTGCCTAACTTACCCACTCACTCTACAGAAGCCATGGAAACCTTCAGACCCATCTTCACCCACAAGGAAATGCCCCAGAAGGGGCCTGCCAGACCCAACCTGATCCAGCGTCTGGGGGGCCCAGGGTCTGTGGAACCGAGCAGGGTAAGGTATCCTGGCATCTGAGACTGACCATGACCCATGAAATGCTACTTCAACCTGGAAACTGCCCAGTTCCACTCGTACTTCCCAGGTCTGCTCCCAGGGTCCTCTGCGTCTGACTGGCATATCCCAGCCTGCCTGAGCCAGTTCTCCCTTGAGCCACACTATTCTTCATTCAGAGCCCACATGGCCATTTACAGTGCCTCAGCCCCAACTGTGGTGCCCCTCCTCCTCCTCTCATCCTTCCTGTTCGTCCCCCTCTCCCTCCTGAGTGGTGGGGACCATCTCCACAGACCTTACATCAGGTTGGGTCTGGCAGGCCCCTCCTGATAGCTATTTCCTTGTGAGTAAGGATGGATTTGAAGGCTTCCCTGGCTTCTGGATTTGCTTTGTAGAGCTAAGTGGGTAAGTTAGATGAGGAAGGGTATAGGGTAGAGACCAGCGATTGTACAGTGCGGCTACTGGTGTGGCCTAGGGTAGGTGGGAGTCCCGGGGATGAAGCTGAGGAGTTGGGTCCTTTTGGTCATCACAGCTGACCAGTAATGGCAATATCGTCTCTCCCCTCCTCAGCCCTTTTTCAAGTCTGTACCTGATCCCAGTGTGTGCCCCAGATATGAGGAAGAGACCTCTTGCCCTTGGAAGACACTTCCATTTGTAGGACTTAAGGTACCCTGAAACCTACCACCTCCCCTGATAATAGATACACAACTGAATTCACTCACTCAGCAAACATCCACCCAAGACCAAGTGCTTGGAAAAGGAAGTTCAGGTGCGGTAGAGCCGTGTAAGGAAACAGACCTGGATATTCTATTCTCTTTAGTTAGTTTTTCGAGACAGGGTTTCTCTGTGGCTTTGGAGCCTGTCCTGGAACTAGCTCTTGTAGACCAGGCTGGACTCGAACTCACAGAAATGTGCCTGCCTCTGCCTCCCAAGTGCTGGGATTAAAGGTGTGCGCCACCACTGCCCGGCTCAGACCTGGATATTCCAGAGTGTCCCATCTCCCAGGTGTCCAGGCTAACCTCATTCTTTCACAGTGGGGCAACTAAGACCTAGGGTCTTGCCTTATATCAAATTAAGAGATAACTGGCTTTTCCACCCTATATCTCAAGGACTTCACATCTCTGCTCAGTTCGTTTTGGGAAGAGGATTCGGTCCTGGGTCAGCAGGAGCAGGGCAAGGGTCAGCTGGAATGATCTTCTGTTGGTGTATGTGTGTCTTCATGTTTGTGGGTACATACGTGTGTTGTGTGTGCAGAGACCAGAAGCTAATCTTGGGTGTCATTCCTCAGAAGCTGTCCATCTTGTTTTTTTTTTTTTTTTTAAATATTTATTTATTATGTATACAATATTCTGTCTATGTGTATGTCTGCAGGCCAGAAGAGGGCACCAGACCTCATTACAGATGGTTGTGAGCCACCATGTGGTTGCTGGGAATTGAACTCAGGACCTTTGGAAGAGCAGGCAATGCTCTTAACCACTGAGCCATCTCTCCAGCCCCCACCATCTTGTTTTTTGAGATAGGTCTCTGATAGCCCTGGGAGTCACCTGCTAAGCTCAACTGGGTCCCAGAGATCTGCCTGTCTGCTTCCCCAATATTGGTATTGTAAGCACGGGCCGTTATGCCTGGCCTTTGTCACATGGGTTCTGAGGCCTGAACTCTGGTGTGTATGCTTACATGGCAAGCATTTTATCAACTGAGCCATCTCTCCAGTCCTGGCCATCCCTTTTTCTTCCTCAGTGGGCTCGGAGCTGCCTAGGAGCCGCAGTCCCTGCCCACTTCAGGCCTTTCTTCTTGAGGGAGGCTCCTTATGCTAGAGAATGCCTGAAGCCGAAGGTCAGTGGCAGAACACAGGACCTGCAAGGGTCAGGCACACTCGGCATGCTTGAGGGCTGGCGACATCGTGTGTGGTGTTAGTGATGCATTAGCTAGACTTGGGCCCAGGGCTGGCATGGCAGGCCTCTTAGCGTTGTTGGGTTTGGTGGATCGCCGTCCTTCAGCAGCAGGTGGACCTTGTTCAGGTAGCTCTAAGAGACTGAGGCTGGAGAGGCTGTGCCACAGAAGACATGCTGAGGAGGGGGTCAAGGAACTTAGAGCTGCAGGGGAGTGGGGGTAGCTGTCCACTTGATACGCAAGCCTCAGGCTTTTAGGGAGTTAAAGGTTCTAAGGAAAGGCTAAGGGTAGGTGGCTCTCAGCTGAAGGGGAAGTGGCACTCTTTTGTGTAGAACACTCCGTGGCTCCTCGGTGCTCCGCATCTTCCTGTCCAGTCCCTCTGCGCCTTGTCTTACACTGAATCACAGACAGACTTAACTGTCTCTCGTCACTGTAGGCTTTGGGGGACGACACTCCTGTAGTGCTGTGGGGCAGCCTTGGGCTCAGGAAGACCGATTTGAATCCTAGCCTCACCATGGTTTGCAAGCTGTCACCTTGACAGTTTACTTTAATTTAGAGATGGGGAGAATAGCACCTCATTCAAGGGCGGCAGGATTTCTTCTCTTTTTACAGTCCTAGCATTAAACCCAGGGTCTCCTATGGGCAGGCGCTCTACCCCTGAGCCACTTTTACTTTTTAGAGCAAATATAGACTTAAGAAAAAGTGGGGAGCCGGGCGGTGGTGGCTCACGCCTTTAATCCCAGCACTCGGGAGGCAGAGGCAGGCGGATCTCTGTGAGTTCGAGGCCAGCCTGGTCTACAAGAGCTAGCTCCAGGATAGGAACCAAAAGCTACGGAGAAACCCTGTCTCGAAAAATCAAAAAAAAAAAAAAGAAAGAAAAGAAAAAATGGGGCAAAAAAAGAAAAAGTGAGCCTGCTGGTGGTAGCACACACCTTTAATCCCAGCACTCAGGAGGCAGAGACAGGTAGGTCTTAGTGAGTTCGAGGCCAGCCTGGTCTACAAAGCAAGTTTCAGGACAGGCTCCAAAACTACACAGAGAAATCCTGTCTCGAGAAACCAAGGGATGGGAGGACTGAGAAAGAACTCCTGAGAGTAAGAGGGCTCCAAGGGAGGAATATCCCTTTTTTTAACCTTTTTTTTTTTTTTTTTTTTTGGTTTTTCGAGACAGGGTTTCTCTGTGGTTTTGGAGCCTGTCCTGGAACTAGCTCTTGTAGACCAGGCTGGTGTCGAACTCACAGAGATCCGCCTGCCTCTGCCTCCCGAGTGCTGCTGGGATTAAAGACGTGAGCCACCACCGCCCGGCTAATGGTTTCTTGAGACAGTGTTTCTCTGCTGGGATTAAAGGTGTATGCCACTACCACCTGACTTTTTCCTTTTTTTTCTTTTTTCTTTTCTTTTTTTTTTTTTTTACTTTTTAAGACAGGATTGTACTGTGTTGCCCACACTGGCCTTGGTTTCATTCTGTAGTTCAGAATTTGTAATCCTCCTTCCTCAACCTCCCAAGCATAGGCAGGCAACACCAGCTCCAGCTCCCAGGTTTGTGTCGTTTCCCGCTCCCCCCCCAGCCCTGGCCCCCACCCCACGGAGCTGTGTGCCCCTGACATTGTTTCACTGCCTGTGTATCCGAGCGACCTTCAGGCCTTGTTCCATCTGATTTATCCTGGACCCCAGCAGAGAGCCTGGTGTTGGAATGCATAAATGAGTGGGGAGGGAAGGACCAAAGTCCAGAGCCCGCCTTCACCCTCCTGCTCTTGAGTTGGCAGGTGTGCTTGTTCACAGTAGCCTGTGTCTGCCCAGGGTAGTGGGAGAGGTGGGCCACAGGTATGGGCTGCCTGATGTGTTCATGGGCATTGCTGGGCTTGGCTTGGGAAGTCATTTCCTTGCCTTTGTGGATCAGTCACCCATACCTACCTGGCCTCATAAGCAGTGGCACCTGCCATTGAAGCCAAGGACTGGCCTCTATGTACTGTTGTGCACACATGTGTCTGTATGTCTGCTTGTCCACCTACTGCTCATCTAAGAAATACTGGCCAGTACCTGTGCTGGCCTCAGAACACCCTGATGAGTGCACACACACACTGTCCCCGCCCCCACCCTAGAACAGCAGTGTAGCAGTTTCGTGGGTGTTTGTTTGTTTTGTGGGACAGGGTGTCACTATGTTGCCCATGCTGACAGAGACCTTTCGATCTTCCTGCCTCCACTTCCTCAATGCTGGCATTGTAGGCCTTTGCGACCACACCTGGTCTGTGCAGTGCTGGGGATAGAACCCCGGGGCTTTGTGCATTCTAGACAAGCACTCTTCCAAAAGAACTCCATCTCCAGTCCCACAGGGCAGTTCTGCCTATTCTTGACCTTGCTAACTTGCTGGGTGTGTACCCCTGTCTGACTCCTTGCTGCCCACCCCTCCCAGGGATTTCGGTGGCCTTGTCCAGCCCTGTGTCCTTCCCTTCCAGCCTGGCAGGCGGTGTGGGGGCTGCTTGGCTGGCTTGCCTCTGGCTGAGGCCCAGGTGCAGGCTTGCTCATGGACCCATACCCCCCCATCAAAAGCTGGGCAGACAGGAAAATACCAGACATAGTTGTGCAAAGGTGGCTGCAGGCGGGCAGGCAGCAGGAGGTGGGGGCCCGAGAAGGGGGCCCAGAGCCACCAGAACATTTGGAGGCTCCTTGGCTGGACAGACCTTGCTGCCAGAGGGCCACATGCTTGCATGAGTGGATGTGGAAGTGGAGGCTGTTGCCGCAGGACAAGGAAGCGCCGTGTGCCCCCCCCCCAGAGGCTGATGAAGGGTGCAGGGGGAGCAAACCTGTCAGCCTTTTGTTTCAGTTCTGGGTGACCTTGGTAGATTCACAGTGCGGGTCACCCCCAGCCTGGGGCAGAAGTGAGAATCTCCAGGGCTCTTAGTTACTAGCATCTTCCATGTGCCAGGCACTGGGCCAAGGCCTGTCCCATAGAATGCCCTGTATATCTGGGATCGTTATTGTGGTGCTTGAGTTACCAATGAGGAAACTGTTCTGTGGAGGCTTAGAGAGTGACTGGGACCTGTCTGAGGCCACACAGCCAGAGGAGGCTACAACCAGATAGTGGGATGCTAGCTTTGCTCTGTGAACTCGCCATAGCCAAGTTCTCTGCAAACTGTGTGCTCGGACGCTCCTCAGACAGTCCCCAGTATCCTCTAGCAGAGAAGCGTTTGGATCTGGATTGGTTGTCTGGGGACATCTGAGTTTTTGAGGTGGTATTTGTGGGCTAGGTGCCCCTCTTGGGACTCAGAGGGGGCTACACCTAACCATGGGTTTCCAAGGAAGGCAAACCCCAAACCCTTCCAGAAAGTGCATTGGCTCTGGTCTCTTCCTTAGGCCTGGGGAGGCCTCTGACCACTGCATCCTTGCAGGGCCACTTAGTGCTCAGAAGGGCTCCCCAGGGAGGGCTTCCCCTGGTGCCCCCCCAAACCCTGTGGTCACTCTACAGGACAGTAGAGGTCCAAGGCTCTCCAAGGAGTACAGCCAAAGTTCTGGTCTGGAATGAGATTTTAATGTTTGTGGGTACATAGGGAGGGCCAGTCCTCCTGGGGGCTGTCCTTATAGACTTGAGACTTAAGCAGTGGTATTACTTAGGATGGGTTTAATAAGTGCCTCTTGTGTGTCTAACTGTTCTGTACATTGAACATTACATCCCACCTTAGGAAAGAGGAGGAGGGGGTCAGGGGACATGGCAGGAAGCAGTGGAACAGGGTTGGGGCTCCATGTGGTCTGACCAGTGTTTGGAAGCCTGCCTGCTGCCTGGTTGGGAAGGGGGCCCTGAAAGGTCCTGTCCCTGCCATTGCCTTCCAGCCTCCCTCACTGGGCGGCCAAGGAGGGTGGAGCTCTTGGCCAGAGTAGGGAGCACAGCCGGTTCCCAGGAATGTGGGGTTACGGGCAGTTTGCTTTGGCAGCATTGCTGCCTCGGCTCTCCCAGCCTTCTGGTGGCCCCCCGACCCTGTCGTCTCTTCCAGTGCCCCACCCACTGCCTGCCCACTGCCTTTCCTGATTCTGCACCTAGCTCCAGAAGCCCTCTGGATTGGGAGGTGGTGACCAACCTAAGCAAGTCCAAGGACACAGGAGGGGTGATAAACCCTGTGACCCAGGGCAGGGCATCTGTAAAGTCGCTTGAACCTGTTACCTGCTGTAACAGATGCTGGCATGTTAGACCATCAGCCACTGGCTGGGGCAGTCACTGTGATAGGCACCATGGCTTTGGTCTTGGCTTTGCCACCCATGATTACAACCGGGGGCAGGTACTTCCCCCAGTCTTCAGATTCCTAGTCTGTAAGAGTGGAGTGCTAAAGTAAGGGTCCAAGTTACCAGACTCGGAGACACACACCAGGGCCTATGTGCGTGTGCTAGTCCAGACTGACCTGGAACTTACTGTGAAGCTAGCCTTGATTTACTGATCTAACTGCCTCCGCACAAGTGCTAGTATTATAGGCATGTGCCACCATGACTGACTGCATCTTGGGCCCGTGGCAAGTTCTAGGCTGGGTTTGCTATAGCTCATCAAATGAGCAATTTCAAGACTACCCCTGGTGAAATGGCGTGTTCTTCATTAGTCACACCGCTGTGAGGTAGGTGGACAAGGATACAGACCCCACCTTGCTGAGATCCTAGTCTTTTAATGTTTGCCAGGGACTGAAGAACTATCTAGCATAGGTAGCCCTCCCTCTTTACCCCTCCAGTCTCAAGGCCAACTAAATGCCCTCTCTCGGGCAGAGAAGAAAGGACATCATCCTGAGCAGGATTCCAGTCCCCTTCTATTAGCTTGGTGACTTTGAAGCTTGGTTTCCCCAAGAGGAAGGGATGGTGGCAGATAGGTCTATAGGGGGCCGGATGCCCTGCAGGAGCTGCAGCTGGGGGCCGTCTGCTCAGGGTCAGCAGCGGGCACACAATAGCAGTCTTTGTCTTGGTATGGCTGGCGGGGGGGGGGGCACCAGCCCACCCTCAGGGTGACCCCCCCCCGTTGTGGGAGGGCTGTCCTCACCCCTGCCGCCCCGGTGGTCCTTGCTCAGCCAGCCCCCTCTCGTGCTTCCTCCCTCACTGCTGCTTCCTTCAGCTCCCTCTTTTCTAATTAGTTCCTTTTGCAGCTGGAGGATCCTCTTGGAGCCTGGGTCATGCGACCACCTCTTTGAGGGCTCCCTTTGCAGACCCATGCAGGTGGGCGTGTCACAGGGTGTACCCAGCCTACCCTGAGTGAGCGCTGTGAGGTGCAGCCTTTGCTCAGCGATTGCAGCTGCACAGTCAGAACAGGGTGTGAGGCACTCAGCCATCCTGACCAGTAGGGAAACTGAGACCCTAGTGGTTTCCCCAGCAAGGTTGGGATAGTGACGGGCTAGTGTGCTCCCTGCCCCTTGACATTGCATCGGTGAACTGGAAGAAAAGTGGGGCCCCTACCCCTGTGAACCACTAGCTTCCTGAGACCCACTGATCTCCAGAATTCTAAGGGCAAGCAGCCGGGTCGTGGCTGGGGAGGCAGCTTTACCTTTTCTGGGTCACCGCCGCCGCCGCCCCCCCCCCCCCCCCGCACCGTCCTTGTTCTAAGCGTTTAAGTCTGGCTCTGGAGGGGCTGAACCGCAGAGGCTGTTTAGAAGAGTGGGGGACCTGCCCCTCACTTGCGCCTTCACCTAGCTCAGTAACAAAGAGCAAAGCTGAGCTCAGACCTGCTGATGCTGGTTGGGAATGGGAACAGGGAGAGGTTGGCCAAGGTCAGAGCATGAGTGGGGTCATAGGCCGTCTACTCCCTGGGGGGCTATGGGTTGGAAAACTTGTGAGACTCCTTGGGGCGTCTCCTTCCTCCTTTCCCAGGAGGGGCTGCGGCGCCTGGGCTGGGTTCTGGCTTCCAAAAATGACCCCCTACCTCCCTTGGCAGAACCCAGGGACAGGAAGTGAAGGGGTGTCCCTGGAGACTGGGTCAGCCAATGGGGGGGGGCAGTAATTGGCGTCCCCTTTCCTGCAGTGAGTGCTCCACCCAGGGGGGGGCGCTCCTGCTGGGGCCTTCTCCAGTCCTAGGTGAACACTGCACTGTTCCGTGGGGTCCCCAGAACCTGGTGACACACCAGTGGTTCCTCCTGGGCTCCCTCTGGTGGGAGGACAACATGGAACAGGAGCAGGTGCCAAAGGATCCTGCTCGGCTGGCACTCTGACTACAAGTCAGCACTTGGGTTACTAGCGCAGGCGCCATGCCAGTGATCTTCTTTTTTCCACGGTGGCTGTTGGGGGCAGGGAGGCCTGTGGCCTTGGGCCAGAAGAGGGACCAGGCCACCAGCCCTTCCTGGCTCCTGAATTCTTAATCAGCATAAATATTTACTTCCTTCCTCCCCTTCCAGGCTCCCAGCATAGAGCAGCTTCAGGGAGGTTGGACTGGGCCTGTGTCTAAAAATAAACAGGTAGAGAGACAGACAGACAGACATAATGGGCTGCAGGTCAAGCAGAGGGCAGCCTTTGCCTAGACAGGAATGGACAAGCAGGCCCAGGACCACCCATCACTGTCACCTACCCATCTACCTAAGAGGATCACCAAGGTGTCAGTGAGGACAAGTGCATCTGACAACTTCAGTGGGGACAAGTGTGGACCCGAATCTCAGTCAGGAGGGGCTTCCTGTGCTCCAGTAAAGCAGCCTTGTGTGCCCAGCTCCCATGGAGCCACTGTAGTGGGAGCTGGGGTTATGTCCTCACAAGCAGTATCTCAGGCCAAGGAAGGGAATGCCCTGAAGGGTGGAGCTTGTGGGAGGCAATGGGAAGCATGTGCAGGGCTGGGATGCAAGTGAGGACCTGGAGAAGAGATGGTTGGGATACGGTGGCTGCCTGCTGCCTTGCTCACTCCTGTAAGGGCACTTTTCTTGTTGCACATGGCTCCCACAAGCCCCCGAGGATACGCTCAATAAACTGCTCCAAGTGTTTCCCAGGTAGTGGCTTTTCAGCCATGGCCACTTTTTTTTTTTTTTTTCTCGAGACAGGGTTTCTCCGTAGCTTTGGAGCCTGTCCTGGAACTCGCTCTTGTAGACCAGGCTGGCCTTGAACTCACAGAGATCCACCTGCCTCTGCCTCCCGAGTGCTGGGATTAGAGGCGTGCGCCACCACCGCCCGGCCACTTTTTTTTTTTAATTATTATTAAATACAGTGGTAGAATCCCATAGCGTGGTTGTTTAGTAAAAATATTCTCAAGGTGTGACAATCTGAAAGTGAACAAAGGCAGGGGAAACAAGGAGGGGGTTTCCCATGGGCAGAGAGACTGCTGCTGGAAAAATGAATTGAGTTTGGTGTGGAAGAGCTGGCCATGTTCTTAGGTCAGTGGAGCCTGTGAGTCCACCCATGGATATGAAGATTACAACAGTCAGAAATTGTACAAGCTGGAGGAATATCACAGTATGGAGTTATAAGAATATTGTTACAGCTTTTTTAAAAAAATACTATCTACTGTCCTTTGCTGGTCCTGACAGACTGTATAGCTGGCGTGGCCACAGTCCTCAGCCGCCCCCTGGTGGCTTGTGAAGGCCTAACCTCTGTCTTACCTGGAAGGTTCAGTCCTTGTCTTGACCCGCTCCCACGGCCAAGCTTTGCACAGCCTGCCTGGGACAGGCCCTCAGCCTGCTTCCCTTAGAGGTGACATAGGTCCCTGCCCTCAGGAGGCACTTCTGGCATAACGGGTGCTTCATTGGCTACTGAGGAATGCTACCTACATCTTGAAGGATGTTTGTTGCTCCCCAGCCTGCTTTTAGGTTTCTGAATTCAGACTGGCAGGCTTCCCAAATATAGCTTCCCATTCTATCAGCAGTGACAGTTGGGACTTAGCCAGTTAGTTCCTGGGAGATGTAGCTTCAAGTCTAGCTGTTCTGCCAGCTTGTGAGTTCTGTCACTGTGGCCAGTTTCTAACACTTATTCTCACTTTTAAATGGAGACCACAGACTTGGCCTATTCCAAAGGTCTATGGGGAGTGGCAGTGGAATCTTGCACTGTTTAGATGCTGACTCTCCATGATATGCGTGAGTCAGGCCATTCAGGATGTTGTCTCTACTCTGCTGCTTCGAGTTTTACGGTATAGCTAAGGAGAAACCTAAGGTTACAGTGTCACCGCACAGCCTGTGTCCTTCCCCAGGTTCCTGCCTGAAGACCAGCTGGGTACCCTCTCTGACCCTCCACATCACCATGCACTCCTTGGACGAGCCGCTTGACCTAAAGCTGAGCATCACCAAGCTCCGGGCGGCGAGAGAGAAGCGGGAAAGGACACTGGGTGTGGTCCGGCATCATGCTTTGCATAGAGAGTTGGGCCTGGTGGATGATAGCCCCACGCCTGGCTCCCCAGGCTCCCCCCCACCGGGTACTGTTGTCTCCATGCTTGTCCATTCTTCCTTTAAGTGGGTGAGACCTGCCCAGTTTACTCAGTGGGCCTGTGGAAGGATCTGGAAAAGAGGCAGAGGGGGGCAAAGTAGCAGTAGTGGGCCCAAGATTGTCCCTAGACTCTGAGACTGTATGTCTGGTTGAACTAGGTGGTGACTGGGGACAGAGCCAGGCAGATGTGTCTTACAGATGCTTTGTGCCCCACCTACCATGTGGTACTCACCTCGTCTGTCGTACCTTCACCTGGACTTGAGAACCAGTTTAACCACATGCTTGAGATAGAGGAGTCAGCGTACCCCAATTTTCCCATTTTACGGAAAGGAACACTAAGGCAAAACATGACTGGGAGTGAGGTAGTCTTATGGTCTGGTTCCAATTATACTACTTATTCCATGTGTCAGATAAGTCTCATCCTTAAGATGGTACTTGAAATTTTAAATCTTCTGTCTTTTTGTTGTTGAGATGGTCTTGTGTATTCCAGGCTGGCAATGAACTCATTAGGTACACCAGGATGGCCTTGAATTCTTGATCCTTCTGCCCCAGCCTCCTGAGTGTTGTGATTACAGGTATGAGCCACCCCGCCAGCCACATTTGCTGTTTCTGGCAGCTAGCTCTCCTGGTGAAGGTCAGACAAGATGATGATTTCATCACAATAACTGTCCTGTCTGTTCCATGGATATCTGGGTTCCCAGAGTAGTCAAAGATGGTGGTAGGGATCCCAAAGTAGTGGGACTTGGTCTAACAGGACTCTAGCCAGCTTCCCTGAAACATGATCTTCTTCAGGCTTCCTGCTGAACCCCAAGTTCCCTGAGAAGGTAGATGGACGCTTTTCCACAGCCCCCCTGGTGGACCTCAGCTTATCACCACCGTCTGGACTGGACTCTCCAAATGGCAGCAGCTCCCTGTCCCCTGAGCGCCAGGGCAATGGCGACCTGCCGCCATTGCCTACTGCTGTGGTAAGGAGGTGGGAGGTTCTAGAGAGACAGAGGCTTCCTGGGGCTTCTTGGCAAGTGCCACCAAATAGGTGGTTTGAAATGAGAAAGGAATTCTCTCAGTTCTAGAAACTCTAAGTAAAGATGGTGATAAGACCGTGCTCCTAGAAGGCCCCAGGGGCAGGCTCCTTCCTTGCTCTTAGGTTCTGGAAGCCCTAATGCAAGGCATTCACCCCCAGCTGGTAACGACATTTGTCGTGACCACATCTTCAGCTGGCCCCGTGTGTCTGTCCAGGCCTTCCTCTTTGTCAAAAAGACATAAGGTAGCCGGGCGGTGGTGGCGCACGCCTTTAATCCCAGCACTCGGGAGGCAGAGGCAGGCGGATCTCTGGGAGTTCGAGGCCAGCCTGGTCTACAAGAGCTAGTTCCAGGACAGGAACCAAAAGCTACGGAGAAACCCTGTCTCGAAAAATCACCCCCCCCCCCCAAAAAAAGACGTAAGGTGTTGGATTTAGGGTCACCTTACTGTAGTAGGACCTCACCTTAACTAATCACTCCCAAAAAAACTATTTTCTTTCTTTCTTTCCTTCTTTTCTTTCTTTCTTTCTTTCTTTCTTTCTTTCTTTCTTTCTTTCTTTCTTTCTTTCTTTCTTCTTTTTTTTCCGAGACAGGGTTTCTCTGTAACCTTGGAGCCTGTCCTGGAACTAGCTCTTGTAGACCAGGCTGGCCTCCAACTCACAGAAATCCACCCGCCTCTGCCTCCCAAGTGCTGGGATTAAAGGTGTGCACCACCACTGCCTGGCTGAAAAGACTATTTTCAAAATAGGTTATCTACACACACAGGTGCCTTGGATTAGCACTCAGGGTGTCTTTTACGTTGTTATCATCATTATTCATTATTTATTATTTATTCATTTATTTATTTTGAGACAAGGTTTCTCTGTCCTAACTATCCTGGAACTAGCTCTTGTAGACCAGGCTGGTCTTGAACTCACAGAGATCTGCCTCCTGAATGCTAGGATTAAAGGCATGTGCCACCACCACCCCACTTGTTTTTATTTATATTTATATTTTATTTTTGAGACAGGGTCTCTACATAGCCCTGGCTGTTGTAACTCACTATGTAGACCAGGCTGTTCTTAAACTCACAAAGATCTGCCAGCCTCTGCCTCCCGAGTACTGGAATTAAAGGTGTCTTACAACTGGCTGCAGTGATATAAATTAACATTGTCCACAGGAGGGTAAAGTGAGGAGTCTGGCATGGAGGCAGTGGCGGCACACACTTTTAATCCCAGCACAAAAAAAGTGTGGGGGTGGGTCTGGGCCTGCCAGTGGGGTACACTAACAGGCTCTTATCCTTACGCCTTAGGATTTCCAACCACTTCGCTATTTGGATGGTGTCCCCAGTTCTTTCCAGTTCTTCTTGCCCCTGGGCTCTGGGGGAGCTCTGCACCTACCTGCTTCCTCCTTCCTCACGCCCCCCAAGGACAAGTGCCTCTCACCAGAGCTGCCCCTGGCAAAGCAGCTGGTGTGTCGATGGGCCAAGGTGAGTTGGGAGCTGGGAAGAGTGGTGAGGGCTCGGGCGGTACCCTACTTGGGATCAGAACCCTGCCTGCCTGGCCCTACAGTGTAACCAGCTCTTTGAGCTCCTCCAAGACCTGGTTGACCATGTCAATGACCACCATGTCAAGCCGGAACAGGATGCTCGGTACTGCTGCCATTGGGAGGGCTGTGCCCGCCACGGCCGTGGCTTCAATGCCAGGTGAGGGAGCCGGGTAAGGGCAGGAAGGGAGGGGCTGGGTGCCCATTGAGCTGAGTGTGCCTCTGGGCCCTCCCTGGAGCAGGTACAAGATGCTCATCCACATCCGGACTCATACCAATGAGAAGCCACACCGATGCCCCACCTGCAACAAGAGCTTCTCCCGCCTGGAGAACCTGAAGATCCACAACCGCTCCCACACAGGTAAGTTTCTCATGGAGGAGCTAGGGGATGCCAGGGAAAGACCAGAAAGAGGGACAAATCGCATTGTTCATGTCCTGCTCCCCTTGTTTGAGACAGGGTCTCATGTAACCCAGGCTGGGTCTAACTGTGTACCAAGGGTATCTATAGACTCCTAATCTTCCTGTATTCATCTCCCAAATGCTGGGGTTATGGGTGTGGCTTTCCTGTTACCTTGCAGGCCATTTGCTGGGGAAACCCTTACATGGATATGATCTTCTAACACCACCTTAGGTCTGGCAGACTGGGTCTGCCTCTCTTCATTGTACCCCTAGCCCCATAGACCCACACACCTTATTTTAAATTACTCAATTAGTACATTGAAAAGAGCAAGCTGGGCATGGTAGCACAAACCTTTAATCTCAGTGTTTAGGAGTCAGAGTTCAAGGACTACCTGATCTATGGAGCAAGTTCCAGGCCAGCAAGAATTATATAATGAAACCATGTCTCAAAAAACAAAAACAAAATAAACCAAAAGGAAATAGGTGAAATTAAATTAATTGTAATTATGTATCCTATGAAACCCAATATATAAAAACATGTCAGCAAACCGAGGCATGGTGATGAATGTCTGTATTATATTCCCAAATAATGAGGAGGTTGAAGGGGAGAGTTGAGGTTTTTTGTTTGGTTGGTTTTGGTTTTTCGATACAGGGTTTCTCTGTGTAGTCCTGGCTATCCTAGAACTCATCTCCTCGAGTTCTGGGATCAAAGGCATGCCCCATAATTGCCCAGCAAGCTCAGGAGTTCAAGGCCATCTTAGCCAACGCAGTAAGAGCCCATTTCAAAAAATTAAAATGACCAAAACTAAACGGCAGAACACTGAAATCCTTCCTTTCATACAAAGTCTCAAGATCTAGTGTGTCTTAGCCTCACAGCACATCTCCTTCTGAGCCCAGGTTCATTTCAAAGGCTGAGTGGCTACAGGTGGCTCCTGTCCTGATCAGCATAGTGACTTGGTGATTCAAGCCAGATAAGGTGGTGCATGCCTTTAATCCCAGCACTTAGGAGGCAGACAGATCTCTGAGTGCAGCCTGGTCTGCAAAGCTTGTTCTAGAACAGCCAGGGCTACACAGAGAAACCCTGTCTCTAAAAACAAGACCAAACAATAACAACAACAAAATTGTGAGCTGTGCTGTGCAAGGCCACATGAAAGGCCCAGGCAGCATTGTTAGTGCTCACCAAGGGCACATACTCCAAGGTCGAGTTCTGCCCAACAACAACCACAGCATCTATAGCAAAGGGATCTGAAGGGTGTACAGCAATTCTGGCTGCTGTCCTTAGCTGGGCCAGCCTCATGCCAGGTGCAACGACTGTCTCCCAAATCAGAGTCAGAAAGCTTCAGGAGCTCTGGGCCTGGGAGAGGCAAGGGGATAGGTGCCAAGATCTGGCAGAGTTGAGACCCCTCAATGCAGCCCACCCCTACAGGTGAGAAGCCCTACGTCTGCCCCTACGAGGGCTGCAACAAGCGTTACTCCAACTCGAGTGACCGATTCAAGCACACCCGTACCCACTACGTAGACAAGCCCTACTACTGCAAGATGCCTGGCTGCCACAAGCGCTACACGGACCCCAGCTCACTGCGCAAGCACATCAAAGCCCATGGCCACTTTGTGTCTCAGGAGCAGCAGGAGCTCCTACAGCTGCGCCCACCCCCGAAACCACCACTGCCCACTTCCGACAGTGGCTCCTATGTCAGTGGAGCTCAGATCATCATCCCCAACCCTGCTGCCCTTTTTGGAGGCCCCAGTCTACCTGGCCTGCCCTTACCCCTGGCCCCTGGTCCCCTTGACCTCAGTGCTCTGGCCTGTGGCAATGGTGGGGGTGGGGGTGGGGGCATGGGCCCTGGGCTGCCAGGCTCTGTTCTGCCCCTCAATCTGGCCAAGAACCCGCTGTTGCCCTCACCCTTTGGGGCTGGTGGACTAGGCCTACCTGTGGTCTCTCTCCTGGGTGGTTCTGCTGGTAGCAAGGCTGAGGGGGAGAAAGGTCGTGGGTCACTGCCTGCCAGGGTCCTGGGCCTAGAGGACCATAAGCCTCCCCTGGAAAGGACGGAGCGCAGCCGCTCCCGGCCAAGCCCTGATGGACTCCCCTTGCTACCGGGAACTGTACTGGACCTGTCCACAGGCAACTCAGCAGCCAGCAGTCCAGAGGCGCTAACTCCTGGCTGGGTGGTCATCCCTCCAGGGTCTGTGCTGCTCAAACCAGCTGTGGTAAACTGAACCTGGGCTACCCATCTACCAGCTGTGACAGCCCAGCTACCTACTGTGGGCTCATCCCCTGACGAACAGAAACTATTCTGCGAAATAGCAATAATATCCTACTGTTTCAGGGGCCCAAGTGTCTGCTTCCTGGGAAGCTGCAGCCCCAGACAAACTGGGTAGCAAGGATGGTGCTAGCTAGGTCTTTGATGGCTCCAGAGTGCGGACTTAGCTTGGACCTGTTGTCCAAGGAGGCCATGCTTTTGGATGCTAAGGCCTCACTTGCCTCCATTCCCTAGCACATCATTTGGGGGAGGCCTTCCTCTGCCTGTCCTCCAAGGACCTCTAGTCCTGCCTCTTGCTCTGGTACATTCCTCTCTGTGAGCAGTCTGGGCAGGTTGTTATTCCTCCCTGCCTTACTACTTGTCAAGTGAGAAGCCCTCAGTGATCATACACCCATGCTTGGGAATTCCTTAGACTCCTTTCCCTCTGGCACACCCCCTGGAGGGAGAGCAAGACAGACACAGGCCAAGCTACAGGAAAAAGCTGCCTTTTCCTACCTACTGCTATGACAAGGTGTTTCCCTGCTTACTTAGCAGAGAAGCCTGCTGCCAGTGCCCCCTTCTGCCGGCGTCAGCACTGCCAAAGGGTTGGCAACGCTTTCTAAAGAAGGGGTAGCTGAGCACTCACCTTTCCCTCGGGAGTGTACAGGCAGGTTCAAAGGATCATTGCACTGGTCCAGTCCAGCTTGGGTTGGCCTGGCAGGGTTATCCTGCAGAAGCCTGGCTATCCTGTAGCAATCTACACCAGTGGACTACCAGGCTTGGGAAGCAGCTACAGGTTTGGGGGTTACAAAGTCATGGAATGCAGGAAGAACTGATTCATCAGACTGGAGCTTTCTAGAAACCAAGAACTGAAGCCCATGGGTGTGAGGGAGGCTAGGTAGCCAAGAACAGCTCTTGGAGGACCAACTGCCTGCTAGGGAAAAGCTGACTTGAGAGTGGACTGGGCATGTGACAAGGTTGTTTTCTTTGACTTTCCAGTTGAGTCCCTTTCCTGGTGGTGCCTCTTTTGCCCACAAGCTCTATCCAAGCTGGCTCCCCCAGGGCTTGTACTATTCAGAATAAGGTCTAGCACTGATGTAGGGCTAGAAAGCCAAGGACATTGGAGGACTGTAGTCTACAGCTCCATAATGTGCCAGCTTGGGCCTCTTGCTGCCCTCTGTACTATGATGCAGAGTGGCTAAGCTCCTCCTCTCCCCATCTGTACAACAAGAGTTGCTGGGATGGTAGGGTCCTCAGTAGCTCTGTGGTTCCTCTGAGCAGCTTGCCTGTTTTTTCCCAGACTGCCCTTCTGTTTCAGAAGGGTCACCCTGACCTGACCTGCCCGGCTGCTGGGCTTAGGACCCCAGCCCTGATAGGGCTCGGCTGTGCTGGCTCTACCCCTTGAAGGGGCTGTGAGCAAGTTAAGGAGCTGGTCTCCTGTCTTCGGGTCTACCCATGATCCAAGCAGCCTCTTGGCTCCTTTAGGGCCCTAGGCCTTACTTAGGTCCCTGGCTAGGAACTGGGTTTGAGACTCAAGCCTGAGAGCAGAGGAACAGGGCACTGGAAGGTGACATTAGCTCAGCATGTGATTCAGTGATAGACCAGGCTTGGAAGGGCCGGTGTACTTGTCAGTTTGTTGTTGCACATTCCAGGACATCAGTATTTTAACAGGTTCTAAGTGCCTTTCTATTGTAGCTTATGTTTTTCCTCCTTTTGGCTCCATTGCTGTTAGCATAGAGTTTAAAAAAAAAATAAGCTAATGACTATAACAATTTATTTCCTCCATGTGAGAGGAAGTTTATAAAGAAACAATAAAAGTGAGTTGCAAAGATGGTTTCTGCATCTTAGATGTGCCAGGAGCTGGGTCACTTGCTCTGTGCCTGGTCGTGGGCACCCCCTAAAGACCTGGCCTGGAGCTTTCCCCTCAACCTGCCACTCTAAGGAAGAGATCAGAAGGCCCACCCACTTGGGACTACAAAGGGAAGACCTGGAAGGGTAGGTAGTAAGGAACAATAAGATACAGATTATTCTCAACTACAAGGCCCAGGCCTTGGTCCAAGCAAGAGGCTGGCCAAAGCCGCTTCCTGCTACACATGGAACATTCTGACCAAATCACTGAAAGCAGTATGCAACTCCAGCTGGAGTTCTGAGGCTAGGGGTTCTTTATCTTGAGGGAAGGCATGGGCAGACCCTTGGTCTCCTCAGGACTGTGTGGTAGAACACATAGGAGGGAACAAAGCCTCTAACAGATCCTGGCCAGGCTTCTAAAGTGGGTATGTGGCTGTTCACCAACATCCCACCCACCAGGCTGTCAAAGCTGCTGCTGCCCCCTGACTCTTTCACAGCCCCAAAGAGGAAGTGAGCGACCTTCTCAAATAGGAATATAAGCACTGGAGAAACATGGAAAAGACATTTATTACCAAGCTATAAATTATGAGGCAATGGGTGGGGTGGAGTGTGCCCAGCAGTCACGTTTTGGGCATCTGCCCTTTCTTTCTGTCTTCCTGGGCTTGTATTCGGAGTTCCTCATCTAGGCGTTCCTTTGCACGGACAACCTAGGAGGAGGAAGATCAGGCTTTGGCAATCTCTGCTCTTTGCCTGAACCAAGGGCCTTTTCCCTTCCTGTCCCAGGCCCTAACAACCTCCCTAGAGGACAGCAGACTGCCAAGATTCAAACAACTTAAGTAGCACTCTAAGGTGGAAGGGGAAGCCTATGGCTTCCTTTCCTCATAGAATTAAAAGCACTCACCTTTGACTGCAAGTAGAAGGAGCCACCCACGGATTTATCATTCACTTTAAATAAGTGTTCATAATTCTGCGGAGATGAGATAGTGAACATCAGGGAAGGCTGATGGCAAGAGAAGTTAAAGGGCCTGACCTCTGACCCACATGTCATGTAGGAAGCTGCTGTGTCCAAAGGATACAGGTAACCCTGTGGGGATGGCTCAGCTGCTACAGTTAACTGTGTCTCTACTTACACAGCCAGTCTCTCACTGGCTGTGGTCAGAGCTTCCACACCCACCCTCCTCTGCCCATGCAACACAGTCCCGTGACCCATGAGAGGCCTCACCTTCTGGACCTCCTCAGGGTTCAGCTTGGAAATGTTGAGAATCTGCTGGGCCTCCTGGAGGCTGAGGCCAGAGAGGTTGGATGCAGCTGCAGACTGGCGCCCAGCGCGACCCCGAGCATCAGCAGCTGCCTGGCTCGCTGTGGACACATGGGTGTCTGCTTAGCCCCCTCGGTGGCCCAGAGCCTCCCCCAGGCTTCTCAGAGACACTAAAGAGGCACTTCTCTCAGAGCAGCTTCTCTTTAGCGCTGGCTTCTTTTTGGAGGGGAGAGGCAAACATTCCACACTGAAGGGTAAGATGGGGTCAAACTAGGCTCTTGGTCCCCCAATCTAGACCACAAGATGACCTAGTCGTCCCCCCCCCCTTCCTTGTCCCAGAGGCCTAGCAAATTTGAGAGCTTTAAGCTACTTTGGGGACTATGGAAAAACTAAGGGAGGAACAGTAGCGGGTGTCAGAGCCCCCACAACTGGTCTAGCCCGTACCCAGACCACCTAGGGGACTGCTTTCCTTTGGTAACAGTCAAAAGCCAGCAAACTTTCTCTTCAGGTGCCAGATAATAAACTTTTAACCTTGCGGCCAGTTAGTCTGTGTTGGAATTATTCAGCTCTCCGTGAAAGCAGACAGAAGATGGGACTACCTTACTTTATTTACCAAAATGGACTATCACGGGGGCCCATCTGCCCTGGACACTTGTGCTAACCAGGCCAAACTGAAAACAAACCTTTCCTGTATATAGGAATGTCTCAAAATCTGGCACCGCCTCCTCCCATGGGAAAGTACTCCAGCATCTAAGCCGCAGAACTTTACCCAAAAGAGGTCCCTTCATGCCGGGCGGTGGTGGCGCACGCCTTTAATCCCAGCACTTGGGAGGCAGAGGCAGGCGGATCTCTGTGAGTTCGAGACCAGCCTGGTCTACAGAGCTAGTTCCAGGACAGGCTACAAAACCACAGAGAAACCCTGTCTCGAAAAACCAAAAAAAAAAAAAAAAAAAAGAGGTCCCTTCATTCACAACTGACACAACCCACGGGGGAAATCTAAGCTGGGCAGGGCTCCCAGCGTGCAGGGATAGAGTCTTACCTGCAAACTCCTGCCTCAGGGCCCGGGCAAAGGCTCTGCCCACCACCTGCACACCCATCACAATGATCTGGGCCAGGTATTTGGCCTGTGGACAAAAGGAACACCTTGGAGATGTGGGGATGATCTAAGGGCTAACTTCTCTAAACTTCCTTGGGTGGCTCTAAATTCGCTGGCGTGCCCAGAGGTAGACTGGAAAGGCTATAGGGGATGAAACCGACACTGACTTACGGGAAGAAACTGGCTTGAGAGTTAGTGCACAATACAGTCAGTCCCAGACTGCCACCAGTTTAATCCACGCCAAGGCTGATGGCTCCTCTCTGCTTTTGGGACCATCGGGCCAGCGTCCATATTACCAGGGAAAAACAGATCCATCCTAACTCTCCCAAGAATTCAAGCCCCAGGACTTGGAATCTGTCCATGAATACAACACAACAACAAAATCACTAAAGGTCTGTGGTGTGCAGAGAGGGGAGGCCCAGTTCTCACACAGTGCAGATTCATCTCCTCCCAGCCTCGTTCTCTCGATCCTCTCCCCTTACCCTTCCCCCATTGCAGCTGCACTCTTTACTTCTAGGTAAGCTCTCCTGCTTCTTGAATGCTTCATGTCTCCACTGCTCTGAGTTCCTTCACTATGAATACCGTCCTTTCTACATAGATATGGCCAAGACTGCCCAGGCGCGATGTGGCGTAAACCTCGAACTCCAGCCCTCGGGAGCCTGGGGCGGGAGGGTACATAGACTTTGAGGCTAGCCTGAGTTACAGAGCAAGACAATGCCCCAAACCAAAAATCTTCAACACCCTTCAGGGCTTGGCAAAGCACGCTATAGCCTTACTCCCGGGTGAAATTCCTAGGCTCCTCCCACATATACCTTCCCACAGAACTTTTCTTTGCCTCTTTTGGAAGCGTCCTGGGTATTGAATCCAAGGCCTCTCCTGTGGTGGCAAGCACTGTAACACTGAGCTATACCCTCAGCCCTCTTTACTAAAGTATGCAGGCTGCCCTGGAACTCATGGAGTCCACACTAGTTCCGAACTCCTGACCGTCCTTCCTAAGCCTTCCAAGTGCTGGGTTTGCAAGTGTAAGCCACCATGACCACCTGAGAGAAGTTCAGAGTTGAATGTGGAGGACACGTGATAAAGACACAGGGAATCAACACAAGTCCCACTAGATGTCGGTGACCCAGTTACAAGGCAGGTACTATACAGTGGGAAATGTGTAGTCTCAGAACGTGAGCAAAACTGGAAACCAAACCAGGTTCTGACTCTTCTGGGAAAGAAGATTTAGCTTCCTGGAAAAGTTAAATTCTCGGTCTTTTAAGTGTAAAAACGGGGACAAATGAGACAGATTAAATAACAATCTACATACAGCAACTGAAATACAGCCACCTTCCAATAAAGAACAGGCTCTCCCCCGGGGGTGGTGGCGCACACCTTTAATGTACAGCACTGGAGAGCCGAGTCAGAGGCAGGTGGAGCTCAATGAGATGAGTTTTAGACCAGCCTGACCTACTACACAGAACGTACGTGGACAGCCACGGCCTCAGACACAGTGACACCCTGTCTCAAATAAGTAAATAAACAGATAAGGAAACAAACAAATGGCCTCCCCCAACCAACACCTTCCGACCACTCGGGCAAACCTCAAGAACCTGCCTTTTAAAGGTTGCACAGGTGACCTGCATGGTTCCCACACACACTCGGCCACCAGGTCTCGATTTCAGCTTAGGTCCCAGGTCTACCAATTCCTTGGACGAGCCAACTGTCAAAAACGCAGTTAAAAACCGAGCGACATGCAACGCCGGGTCCTGCTACTCAGGAGCCGGCCCACTCTCCAATCCCCTCCTCTCACCGCCCACAGCGGCTCGCTGACGCCGAGGCAGGGGACGCCGAGGCAGGACTTGGCCGGGGGCTTCCTGCCGGCCGAGCCTCGGTTCCCAAGCCCGCGGTCGTCCCCGCCCGAGCGTCAACGGTCTGCGACCCCGCGACACGCCACCGACATTGCTTCCTGTGGGGTACGCGGGCGGCTCACGACTCTGACTCGACCTCCCTTCCCGAGCCTCACCATGGCGGCCGCTCCACCTCAGGGGCACGGGTGCCGCTTCCCGACCCCGTGGGACCAGCTCTTGCGCGGCCGGTGGGTCAGAGGTCAAGGGAGACCGGAGAGCGCGTGCGCGAGGCCGCGGCGCAGTTCCAGGGGCGGGACTCAGACGGAAGTCACCGTGACTGTAGGCGGAGCCTGCCCCGGGGTCCGAAGACTACTGGGCGAGCGACGGGCGGCTCTAGACCTTCGGTGTGTACTCGCGCACCAAGCTTCGTTCCTTCACTTTCCCAAAATATTTAGGAAGAAGCCATCATATGAAATAAGTCAAAGTAATATAGGAATGGATGTCAAATTCTCTGAAATACTTAAGAAAACTAGGTACTTCAAAATAGGTTTAATTGCAGATTTCTCCTGCTTGTGAAACTTTTTCCTAGATACCCTTCAGGTTCGTCCCCACCCACCTCAAGTACGTAATCCAAAGCCACCTCAGAGAGGTCCATCAAGTTCCCTACAACATTAATGCGCCCACCACGCTGTTCTGCTTTGGAGGGTCTGGGGTGTGCTTTAAACAACAGATGTTTATTTTATTTTCTGATGGCTCTGGAATCCTTTTTCTGGGGGGCAGTGGTGTCGAGATAGGGTTGCTCTGTGCAGTCCTGTCTGTCCTGGAACTCTGTGTAGACCAGTCTGGCCTTGAACTCAAGAAATTACTTACCTCTGTCTCCTGCTGGGATAAAAGGCTTGCATCACCACCTAACTGGTTATGGAATCTTTATGTCCAAGCTGATCATATTGCCAGATTTTTTTTTTTATTTAAGTTCCTCTGATTGGCTTGCAGAGGAATATCTCTTCTCTCCAAGTCCTAACAAGATCTTCTCTGGTCTGTTCATAATCCACACACCAAACAGTTCCACCTTTTTGAGTGCACAATTCAGTTCTGCCATCGCCATCATCTCGTTCAGGCCATTTCCAGCCGGCAGTCCCTTCCCTACTCTGGAAACTGTCCATGTTTGCTCTGGACATTCTATAGAATCAGAACTAAATGTGGTCTCTTGTGACTGCTTTATCCCTTCATGCTCCATCTGCTCTATATTTTTTCCTTGAAGCGCTCATCCTCTACAACAGCGGTTCTCAACCTGTGCATCGAAACTCCCTTAGCAAACCTCTTTCTCCAAAAATACTTACATTGCAATTCATAACAGTAACAAAATTACAGTTATGAAGTAACAACAAAAATAATTTTATGGTTGGGGGTCTCCATAACACGAGGAACTGTATTAAAGGGTCGCAGCATTAGGAAGGTTGAGAACCACTGCTCTACGACATAATTCCTTTTGTAAAATAATCCGATAATTAATAATTAATTTAACAAGTAATGAATTTAAATAATTTGATATTTTACCGCCATCATTTATTGCTATGCCTCCCCACTAGAGTATGAACTCTCAGTGGTCAGAACATTTATGTGTTTCCTCTTAGCTATCAAGCCTGGAAGGCTGTCTGGCATGCCATGGACACTTATAGGTGTTTGGTGAATGGATTTAAGTCAGATTCCTCCAGAGCAGTGGTTCTCAACCTTCCTAATGCTGTGACCTTTAATACAGTTCCTCATGTTGTGGTGGCTCAACCATAAAATTATTTTTGTTGCTGCTTTGTAACCATAATTTGCTACTGTTGCGAATCACGATGTAAATAGCTGTGTTTTCCAATGGGCTTAAGTGACCCACAGATTGCGAACCGCTGCTCTAGCCCACTGCCCATTCTTTCCTTCTTCCCTCTAGCTCTCCAAACTCTCTTACCCTGGTACACTGCTCAACTTCCTTTTGTTTGCTCTTGGCTCCTTCAGGTTTTAGTTTTCAGTTTCAAAGAACACAAGTATCTCCTTTGGGTTCCCTGCCTTGACACACTGCTTGTCCCGCCCCCGAGGCAGTTCACAGATTTCCTCATAGCTGCTTTCCTATGCATGGCCTGGTTCCCTAGGACAAAGCTATGATCAGCTATCATTACAAGTAAATGGAGCAAAGTAAAACCAGTATGAAGGAGCCCAGAACCAAGTTCTCTCACTCATATTCTGTCCCCTTCTTTCTAGACTCCCAGAGACCAGCATGAGAGGCACCAACTTAGAAAAGTTTAATTGATGAAAACATCCAGAGCATGTATAGGCTGGTTGTGGGGTTCACAGCACTGTAATGAAGCTGTTAGCTCCACAAGACCCTTTCTCCTGGCCTCAAGCCAAGGGAAGCAGGACAAATGGTCCTAGGCCCCTGAGGATAAAGCTGCTCCCAGCAGCCTGGTGGGGGACCAGCCCCCAATGTCCTTGACTGGATCTGGGGCAGCAGGCAAGACAGGTTGGCATGTAGTAACTGACGATGTTAGATGAAGCCAGCAGAGAGACCAGGAGAGACGAGGCATCCGGGGTTGGCCCAGAGACATGCTACTGACATCCACTTCCCACCCACTGGTGTTACATGCTAACAGGTAGCTGCTGGGATAAGCAGCAGGCCCCAGAGGGCAGAGGAGCAGTGGGCCCAGCAGCAGTGGAAGTGCCTGGGGCCTGCAGGAAACCCAGGGCTCCTGGGCTCCATGTGCCTGCCATGGCCAAAGCAGCGCTGTCCAGTTTGCAGAGATGCAAGGTGTGGAGGGCAGCAGGTGGTCCTAGGAGGTGGCAGTGGCAGTTGAGGCCAGGGGTGCCTGGTGTGCAAGCTAGTCCTGGGGTGAGAAACCAGGAGGCAGGAGTTAAGAGGGCCTAGGGAGCCGGGTGGTGGTGGCGCACGCTTTTAATCCCAGCACTTGGGAGGCAGAGGCAGGCGGATCTCTGTGAGTTCGAGACCAGCCTGGTCTACAAGAGCTAGTTCCAGGACAGGCTCCAAAACCACAGAGAAACCCTGTCTCGAAAAAAAAAAAAAAAGAGGGCCTAGGGAGGGAGGGTGCATGCCACGGCGTTTACAGGAGGAACAGTGCTGTTGGCTAAGGAAGCTGGGCCAGCTGTCACTCACCCACTCGTCTTCATCCACCCCTTCAAAGGAGTCCTGGGGCAATGGGTCCTCTCTGTTTCCCAGCTTCGCCACCATAGCATTAAGCAGCTGTGAAGGGAGATGGGGAAGCACTGAAAGAAATGACTCCCTGACCTTAACAGCTTAAAACCCCATTTTAACAGCAATAATGCTGAAAAGAACCCTGGCAAGGTTGATGGGTCTGCACTGTAGAAGATGCAAAGACAGTAAAAGTGTCAGGGACAAGAGACTGCAGTGTGGTACCGGATACAGGAGCTGCTGGCTCCTCGAAGGCTCTGCCTCAAAGGCTCAAGTGTGCACCAGAATCACCATAGGCTTAGGTCACCAATCTTTAACTTTGGCTGGACAAGGGCTATCTAAAATGTGTGTGCCTCACTGCCCTCCCCGGCTTCTGGTGCCTTGGGGACAGCAGCAGGTCCCTGTGTATGACCCCTCCCCAAAGTCTAGTATGGAAACAAGTGTGACACATGGCTTGTCCTGCCATCTGGGTTGGGGCTGGTGACCTGGCAGGTAACCCAGCACACGGAGGACACTGCACAGCACAGCACAGCCCTCTCCCATGTCTGCACAGCACAGCCCTCTCTCCCATGTCTGCACAGCACAGCCCTCTCTCCCATGTCTGCACAGCACAGCACAGCCCTCTCCCATGTCCGCACAGCACAGCACAGCCCTCTCTCCATGTCTACACAGCACAGCCCTCTCTCCATGTCTGCACAGCACAGCACAGCTCTCTCTCCATGTCTACACAGCACAGCTCTCTCCCATGTCTGCACAGCACAGCACAGCCCTCTCTCCCATGTCTGCACAGCACAGCACAGAACAGCCCTCTCCCATGTCTGCACAGCACAGCACAGCACAGCACAGCCCTCTCCCATGTCTGCAGAGCACAGCACAAACCTCTCTCCATGTCTGCACAGCACAGCCCTCTCTCCCATGTCTGCACAGCACAGCACAGCCCTCTCTCCCATGTCTGCACAGCACAGCACAGCCCTCTCTCCCATGTCTGCACAGCACAGCACAGCACAGCCCTCTCTCCATGTCTGCACAGCACAGCACAGCCCTCTCTCCCATGTCTGCACAGCACAGCACAGCACAGCCCTCTCCCATGTCTGCACAGCACAGCACAGCCCTCTCTCCATGTCTGCACAGCACAGCACAGCACAGCCCTCTCCCATGTCTGCACAGCACAGCACAGCCCTCTCCCATGTCTGCACAGCACAGCACAGCCCTCTCTCCCATGTCTGCACAGCACAGCACAGCACAGCCCTCTCTCCATGTCTGCACAGCACAGCACAGCACAGCCCTCTCTCCATGTCTGCACAGCACAGCCCTCTCTCCCATGTCTGCACAGCACAGCACAGCTCTCTCCCATGCCCACCTCTTCCTTTTTTTGTTCGTCAGACTTCTCTTCCAAGTACTGTGCTGAGGATGGGGCTCTTCGGGCAGGGGCCTCACGGGGGGCTTGGCTCACTGGGGTGGAGCAAGGACAAGCATCAAAGAAGGCCCTGTTTAGAATCAACTCCCAGGAGATTCTCTGGCAGAGATCAGAGAGGTGGCATTAACAAGTATCAAAGACCCTGTTCACCAGACCTGCCCAAAATTTATATTTGTAAGAATATGCATGTGAGTAAGGTAGTGGTGGGCAGAGGCAGGAGGATCTCTGTGAGTTCAAGGCCAGCCTGGTCTACAAATAGAGTTCTAGGACAGCTAGAGTTGTCACACAGAGAAACCCTGTCTCAAAAAAAAAAAAAAGTACATGTGTTGAGTACACAACATGTGTATGTGTGTCTAGATAAGCACGTGTACTAGGATAAAACATAAACCCCAGGACTTGCCCTCCAGGGGCTCAGAGACCGGGTCTGGAGACATGTCCAGCCATCCTTAGGTGAGCCAGGTCTCTATGTGGCAGAAGAAACAGAGGACTGTACTTGGACCTTCTGCTCCTTTCTCCCACTCCTGTCCAGATTCCCTCTCCCCCACTGTCTCCCCATTTTATCCCTTACTCAACCTGGGGTCATGCCCGGGGGCTGCAAACTCAGTAGCTGGGGCTGTCCATTAGCACCCCCCAGCCAGGCTTTGGCATTGAGTACTGGCTTCCAGCTCACAGCTGTGTCCGGGAACACATCATCCTGGAAGAATTCTTTCTGTAGAGGAAAAAGGGGATTATCATGAGAACTGACCAGGGGCCCGGGACCATGAGACCTGGCCTCGTCCACACTGGCAATCACATGCTTTCAAAATTTCAGTAGAATATAGAAGTATATGTTCCCCAAAACTAGACAGTGGGGAGCTTTGGATGAAAGAACAGATAAGAACCTAAATTCCTGGGTCCCTGGTCAGCCACAAAAGGAAGGGATTGAGTCCTTGACCCAAACTCACCCTGACTCGGGGCAGCCGGAAAGCAACAGGCTCCAGGGAGGTCTGGCGTAACCGCAGGCATCGGGCAAACTCCACTTCCCGAATGTCACACTCAGTCTTGGGCAGAAGGACAAAGCCCTAGGAGGGGTGAGGAAGTAGAAAGTAGAGCCAAGAGCTCCTAACTGGATACAGGGCACCCTAAGGTAGCAGACAGAATTCCTCACTTAGGCCAGGAGGGCCACGGCCTGCCCTTCAGCAGCTGCAGTGGTCTGAATGAGAATGGTCCCCATTTATTTGAATGCTTGGTCCTCTGGTGATACAACTATTTCGGAAGGATTAGGAGGTATGTTACTAGGGATGGGCTTTAGGGTTTTAAAAACCCACGCGATTCCACAGTTAGCTCTCCCTCTCTCTGCCTGCTGCCACTCCCCCTGCCATAATGGTCATGGACCCACCCTCTGAAACAGTAAGCAAGTCTACAATTCATGATTTCTTTTCTCAGCTGCCTTGGTCATGGTGTCTCTTCACAGCAACAGAACAGTAATTAAGACAGTCATGGTGTGCTGCCAGTGGGAACAACTAGTTTTTACGGGGAAAAGACCAGACATGTATCACTGGCCTATTCTACAGAGGACAAAGTCCCACCATGTCCCACTTTAAGCAGTACTTAAAGTAGTATGCCACAAGCCATTGTGAGACAGGTCCCCTGCATGAGTTTAATTCATGTGCATACCATATTAAGGTAAGCAAGAAATGAAGCAGAATTTGTTCCCTTGGATGTCTTTGCTTGATTGAAGCAGGGTTTTACTATAGCACCCAGGTTGTCACAACTCATGACCTCCAGAGTGCTGGGATGACAGGTTTGTGTCATCATGCCTGGTTCATATAACTTAACCTTATATAGTTTAGTTTTTAGTAATGGCTGAATATAAGCCAGCTCTCAAAACTTTCAGATTATTCCTGTCAGCTAAACCTGCTACTGGGCATAGCTCTCTAGATAGGACCTTGACTCCCTTGACCCCCATTGGCTCCTGCACTTCTGCACATGACCACAAGGGGGCATGGGACGCTCGCAGTCCAACTTGGGGACAGAAAGTAAAAGAGACATCACCTTGTGAGGGTCAGATGATGTGAAGCTGTTGCACTCCAAGAAGAAAGGGGCCTCTGGGAGCACCTCATACAGGAACACACGGGTATCACCCTGGAGGACAGAGGTGGGGTATGGAAGGGAAGCAGCCAGCTACACCAGACCCTGCCCTGCCCCCACACCCAGGCACTCCATCCCAGCCAACCTTGCCAGTGAGAAGCACCAGGCCAGTATCAGGGTCATAGCTTGGAAGCAGGGTTGAGGGAGCTACATCGAGACCCAGCACTGCTGAGGGGCCGTCTGCTAGGGCATCAGCCATGTACAACTGCAGCTGGCGTTCACTTCGGCTGCCAGGGAGTCAGGGGTAGAACAGATCCTAAGAAGCCTGGGGTGGGGCAACAACTCCCACAGGGGCCCCGTTCCTGCCTGGGCTGGAAAGCCTAGGGCCAGCAGTCCGAGGGGAAAGGAGTCCAGCCCTTAGACGTGGCTGGATGGGGCGTCCCCTTGCCTCCCAGCTCGTCGTCCTCCATACAACCCTGACCCCAGTGTCTGTCCTGGTCTGCGCTTCCGTCTGGACCCCTCCCCTCGCGTTGTGCTTTGCACCCTCAGCTGCAGCAGCCCAGCCTGAATGATGAGCTCCTCTGATCCCTCTCTTGGGAGCCTCCCTGCTCCATCATCTATGGTGCCTGATGCCCCCCTCAGGCCTCTCCTACACACCTGGCTCTGTGTTCTCTGCTCTACCTGGTCTTCATCAGGCATGGGTTCCTGGGCCTGGCTTCACCCTCTGAATCCTGTTAACACACATTCGCTCCCCAACACTTTCTCCCGTCCGACTGCCAACCCGTCAGTCTGTCTGTCTAATCACTGACAAATGCATCTCTTTATCCATCAGTGCCTACATCTACTGATCCATTTATACATCTACTGAGCGCTGGGCAGAGTTTTTGTTTATTTTATTTTATTGTCTTTTCGGTTTGTTTTTCTTTCAAGACAGGGTTTCTTTGTGTAATTGTCTTGGCTGTCCTGGAGCTCACTTTGTAGACCAGGCTGGCCTCGAACTCACTGAGATCCACCTGCCTCTGCCTCCCGAGTGCTAGGATTAAAGGTGTGTGCCAACACCACCCAACTTTATTGTTTTATTTTGAGACAGGGTCTATTTAATGTAGTCCTGGTTGTCCTTGAACTCCTCAAATTCAGAGATCCTACCCTGGGATTTAAAGTGTACTCTATCGCGCCTGGCTGACAGATGTTGTGACCTTGGAAAAAAGGAAATCAGGTAAATTGATAAAGCCTAGGGATGGTGGTCCCTAAGTCCTCACCTGTCAAAACCAGATACCAGCAAACAACGACCATCACACACCCAGACAATGCGGGCTCCACGGCCACCTTCAGGTCCCGGACCCTCCTGTAGAGATAACATCACACAAAACTCAGTCAAAGCCCCCTCCAAATGGACAGGGGGACACTATTAGCTCAAAGGTGCTCACTTATAGGGATGCAGAGCTGCTCCAGGGCTCACAGACCCTGAGCCCTTTCCCCCAGCTCCTACATGCTTACTTGCAGGGGCATAGGGCTGCTGATGGGTGTGTAGACCCTGAGTTTGTCCCTGTCCTAGACCATGCACGCTCACCTGTAGGGGTTCAAGGCTGCTCCGGGGTTCATACACCCGTACATGCCCATCCTTGCATACAGTGGCCAGCTTCTGTCCATCTGGACTCCAGGCCAAGCTAAAGATCTGGGGACAAACAAGGGCATAAGTGGCAGCCTCTCCTCTCAGGGCTGGGCCCCTGCCTCTGCAGCTGTCCTACCTGGTCCTGATGGCCCTGCAGCCTCAGCTGCTCAGTTCCAGCCTGAAGGTCCCAGATGCGAACAGTCAGGTCATAGGAAGTGGACGCCAGTACGTCAGCAGCCAGGGGATGGAAACGCAGAGAGTAGATCTTTTCTGTGTGGCCTAGAGAGGACCAGAAGGTGATGCTGAGTCAGCCCTGGGAAGTCACTGCCCTACCTGGCTGTATCAGGGCCCTCTAACCTGTGAGCACAGTCTCAGGTGTGGTGAGAACATTCTCAAGGCCTGCCGGGGGCACTCGCCATAGTCGGATCCGGGCATCCTCCCCAGCTATGGAAAAAGGAGGAGTATATCTTCACTGCAGAGCTGAAAACACCTGGCTTCCCTGCCCACTCATGGCCTGGAACCTTCTCAATTCTGGGCACCCAGGCTCCTTACCCACAGCAAGACGGTTTGGGTCAAAGGGGTCCCAGGCTAGATCCATTACTGCTGTCCCATTCTGCAGTGTGGGCAAGGCCGTGTCAGGCAGGCGGCCTGGCTTCTGTAGCTGTAGAAGGAACCCCCACCCCAACGCACATCAGAACCAGGCAAGAGAGCCTGTCCCAGGAAAACAGGTGCCTGAGCCCACCTTCTCCAACAGAATGACATATGCCCCACTGCTGGGTGGCCCAAGCTCTCTGCCTTGAACAACTTGTGCTGAGCCCCAAGTGCCCGCTGTGAGGCCCCAGAAAGTGAGGGCACAGCAGCGTGGAAGGGTGGAAGGAGCTCAGGCTTGGGGCTCAGGTTGCTTGGGTTTGAATCCTACTCCACTTACGAAGCTGTGTGACCAGGGCAGATCACTACACCTCTCTGAACTTCTTCACTCTCATCTGAAAAATGGGAATAAGAATGGCACCTACCACATGAGGCAGCTGAGCTGGTTAGAGGGTACGCTGGGCAGGTGCCTGATGCATGGTCTGCGCTCAGTGAGTTGGGGTAGACCCTTAGTGGCCTGTTCTCGCCTACTACAGGGACCTGAAGCACAGCCACCTGCCCGCCACTGCTGAGCAGGGGCACAGCCACAGGGCCCTTACCTCAAGCACAGCCACCTGCCCGCCACTGCTGAGCAGGGGCACAGCCACACGCAGTCTGTTAGCACAGAAGCCGTCGCTCTCGCCAGGGGTCGTGAGGTTGAGTCCCTTAAGGTTGGTGATGTGGCTGTCTCGGTGGAGGACAGTGCCCTGAGCATGGCGGAATTTAGAACTGGGGCCTGGGGGTGATAGGGACACAGTCAAGGGTGAGGATACTGCATCCGTGGATCTGTGCCTAGTCTTGGCCACCAGCTGTCCTCATCACTGGGAGGAGCCTGGTGTGGGCCCAGGTAGGCCTCTGTAGGGTTGGCATATACAATTTGTCCAAAAAAGCTTGCCCATGTTCCTCTCCAGCCGGGAAAGCAACAGTCCTAGCAGCAGGAGCCTGGGTTAGTCTATGCAAGGTCTGTCCTCAGGGTCGGGGCTAGGACTGGGGCAGACAGGGTCCTGCGCTGAGCAGCTTACCCAGCAGACTCTGGAGTGACCGCTGACTGGGGCTGGTACCGATGCCGCTGGTGCTGGAGAGTGAAGGTCCCAGACTGGATGGCGTGGAGGGTGAGATCAGTGAGCTGGGAGGGGAAGAGAAGCCCTCCTAGAGGGAAGGACTTGGTCAGCCAGTGGTCCCTGGATGTACTAACCAAGCAGAAAGAGGACAGCTGGCTGGGCATGACCCTGTTGAGTTATAAGTCAGGTGGCATCAAAAGAGGGAATGAGCTTTAGGCCAAGGGGACAGGGGTGGCTGCTCCTGCCTTCCAGTTTGTGGGAGACTATATCAAGAGTTACAGCTGCTAGCATTTCAAGAACAACCCTGCTTCTTTTTGTTTGTTTATCAAGACAGGGTCTCTCTGTGTAGCCCTGGCTGTCCTAGAACTCACTCTGGTTTTTTTTTTTTTTTTTTTTGGTTTTTTTTTTTGGGTTTTTTTCGAGACAGGGTTTCTCTGTGGTTTTGGAGCCTGTCCTGGAACTAGCTCTTGTAGACCAGGCTGGTCTCGAACTCACAGAGATCCACCTGCCTCTGCCTCCCGAGTGCTGGGATTAAAGGCGTGTGCCACCACCGCCCGGCCTCTAGAACTCACTCTGTAGTACAGGCTGACCTGGAACTCACAGAGGTCTACCTGCCTCTGCCTCCTGAGTGCTCGGATTAAAGGTGTGCGCCACCACTGCCCAGCCAGCCCTGTCTCTTTGACACCTGCTCAGCTTAGAATACAATGCTCAGTTCTTTAGTAGGCTGCAACACTCCTCCATCTTGGCCATGCCCGACAGCTAAAGAGGATCATCAAGGCTATTTGGCAGGTTGAGCCGGGCGGTGGTGGCGCACGCCTTTAATCCCAGCACTTGGGAGGCAGAGGCAGGCAGATCTCTGTGAGTTCGAGACCAGCCTGTTCTACAAGAGCTAGTTCCAGGACAGGCTCCAAAACCACAGAGAAACCCTGTCTCGAAAAACCAAAAAAAAAAAAAAAAAAAAAAAAAAAAAAAAAAAAAGAGCTAGTTCCAGGACAGGCTCCAAAGCCACAGAGAAACCCTGTCTCGAGAAAAAATAAAAAACCACTTCAGCACCCTACTGTGGTGTCCTGTTAGCTGTGGGGAGGTGAACTGGCACTTACACTTGGGTCTGTGTCAGCTCTGGGAGTCTCTGCAGGCTGGGCCATGTCCAGGGGCGGTTCCATAGTGGGCACCAGGGAGGAAGTGAAGCTGGGGTGGGGCTGGTAGGCTGGGTTGAGGCTGACTTTCTGTACCTGGGGGAAGAACATTGAGGAGGGTACATGCTGCCAGATGTGAAGGAGACCCTTGGAGGGGTGGACATGAAGTTGAGAACCAAATGTGACCTCCCAGGCATTGCTGAGACTGGGGGATAAGAGGAGCACGAGCCAGGCTTGGCCCTACCTGCTGATTGTCCCCAGCCCACCAGGCGTGAGCATCAGAAGCAGGCACAGAGCCGGCTGTGTCAGGAAACAGGTCCTCATGGAACTCCACAGCCTGGTGAGGGACAGGTAGTTGATTAGTGAGGTCCAAATCCTCCAGGTCCCCAATCCCTTGTCCAGGCCCCTCTCACTTTTCGGGGTACATGGTAGCTGATGGGTATGATGGCTGTGTCACTCAGCTGTAGGACTTGAAGCACCTCACAACTCATGACAGCCAGTGCTCGCCGGGGGACAAGGGCTGCCCCTCGCAGTACACTCTCCAGAATACACTGGGTCACTGCCAAAGACACCATAGGGGAAGGTCAGTGAGAGAAGAAAGCCAGTGACAGGGTGGCAAGGGAGAACAAGGACTCACCTGGGCTCAGCGCAGGCTGCTGTGGCGTCACCTCGTAGCAGGACAGCTGATTCTCACCCTGAAACACACAGAGCCTAAGTCCCACCTGACCATAGGCTGTAGGCTGCAGCAACCACCTAGGAACCTGGATCCTACTGGGCGCTAAGCAGCGCCATGGCAGACTTTCCCTCACTTGCTCATTGCATTGTGTGGTGAGCACCCAGGATATACATCGGCATTTATGGCATGCCAACAGCAAGCCAGCATGTGGTCTCATCCTCCTGAGGATGATCTAGAGGTCATATCATCTTGACTGCTTAGGTGAAGATGGTACAGGATGGGGCTGCACTGTTTTCGGTTGCTCTTTCAAGGGACAGCAAGGAAGAAAACAGCACAGGGCTGAGATTCTCAGTAGTGCCTGTGGAGGGCAGTGGGTGGGGCAATCCAGCTTTTTGCTCACCTTTCCTGCCAGAACCAATAGCCCAGAGTCTGGATCCAGCAGGGGTATCAGAGACCTAGGGAGAGAGAGCCAGTGGGCTAGATGGTAGATCAGGGATGGTAGGAAGGCTGACAATCTGTGACATCAGATCAGGGACCTAGAAGGTACCAGTAACTTGATCCTTTTAGCTGCATCTGGTTGGCCCCCAGAATCCTCAAACTCTTCTCCTGGTTGCCCCTATACTAAACCCCTCCCGCCCACCCACATACATATTCAGCCGTTTTGTTTTCCTGCAGAGCTAGCAATGGCCCTGGGCATTGGGAGCTCAAGCCTGACCTCTGCCTCAGGCATTCATGAGAAGCTCACATATACATAATGTCTTAATGCTTCAGTCAACCTAATGAGACCAGCACAGCCAAGGAGATTAAGGGGGTAGATGCTCAACCAGGGACCCTGCAACCTAGGCACAGTAGGGTCCGCTCTAGCCACTCCAGGGATGGGGTGGTACCACCCACTCATCTCCATACACTTTAGAGGCATATATGGCCCTCCATGCTGACTCCAACTCCCTGTGCCCAGCTGGACCAGGCAATGGGGAGAAGGGCCCCTGAAGCTGCTGGGCTTCCCTAGAGTCCTGGTAGCTACAGCCCAGGCCAGTAGGAAGAACATGCCCTGAGGTGAGGTCATGGTGGGAGGGAGTGGTATCTGGGAATGCAGAGGGCAGGGAGCCCCTGACGCTACAACAACTTCAGCCCAAGAACTCCTGCCTCCCTCTCTGGGCCCTGGAGGCCTTCACGTGCAGGTCCCTGGCCCAAGAGCTCCACCCTGCAGTTCTTCCTACTGGGGAAGAAGTACCCAGGAGAACAGGAGAACTTGAGAGCCTTCTTTTCGCCTTGTTTTTCCATTTTTTTTATTTGTTTGTTTTGTTTTTGTTCCTTGAGACGGGGTTTCTCTACGTAGCCCTGGCTAGCCTTGAACTCAGAGATCCTTCTCCTCTGCCTCCCAAGTGCTAGGATTAAAGGCACCGTGCCATCACACCTGGCTGTGAGAATTCATCACTTGCTTCTAGTCGTGGTCTCTGCCACACTCCCAGAGTTCCATCCCTCTTGTGGTCCTTTCTGGGTCAGCTGTCCAGTTCCCTCCTCCCCTGACTACTAGTGTGCTTCCAGGAACCACAGAGTGGGTGGAGAGCTGGGTGGGGCCCCCAAGTGCCTCCACACTTTCTTGGAGAACCCTAAGTTGGTAACCTGTGAGTAACACAGGCCCTAATTACCTCAGGATGGCAGGGTGAGCTGGCCTCACTGATGCCTGTCTCCATTCAGCCTGACCCCTGCCAACCACAGCGGAAGGCAAGTAAGGGATAAGGCGGTAGGTGGCTCAGGGTCACCTACAAGACTGGAGTTGACATTAGAGCCCTTGCATCTTCCATATAGCTTTACTCACTCATTTATTATAAGTATTTCTTCGTTCCCTTAAGGAAGTAATCTGTGCTCAGTCCTCAGCTCACCTGCTGGTATGAATAAAGGAGGGTGCTACAGACCCCATACTAACCCTCAAGGCACAGAGTTGCCTGGTGCACAAGGCAGACACAGTCCCATAATTAAACACATGAAAGAAGTGATGTTGTGTAGCAGTAGGCGGGGCTAGTTGGTCTTGGCTGGACCACTGGGGAGGGGTGCTTCTTCAATTCTAGTGCCAGGCAGAAGTCAAACATCACAGGGGATAGTGTTCCAGACAAGAAGAGCATTCTGGCTGGGCAGTGGTGGCGCACGCCTTTAATCCCAGCACTTGGGAGGCAGAGGCAGGCGGATCTCTGTGAGTTCGAGACCAGCCTGGTCTACAAGAGCTAGTTCCAGGACAGGCTCCAAACCCACAGAGAAACCCTGTCTCGAAAAACCAAAAAAAAAGAGCATTCTGTGCAAAGGGCTGGTAGCGGGTATGAGCTTAAGGCTTTGGAAGGTAGGGAAGGTGATGTGTGTGTGGTGACCTGGGCAATGAGGGTGATGACTGAGACTCAGGTAGGCAGAGCCAGTTGAAACAGGGCTCGGTGAATCAGGAATTCTGTCCCAAGTAGGTGACAATTAGAAGGTGGTGATTAATTTTTGTTTGTTTTGTGACACTGGGGACAGAATTCAGGGCCTTATACATGCTTAGGCAAACTGTCCTACCATGCCCAGGTGTGTGGTGTGCTTTAGACAAAGCAGGGTAGGAGCAGGATGGCACTGAGATGGGTCACAGAGATTAGAAAGAAAAGGCTGAGAAAATCAGGAACCAATGGAACATAGGACTGGAGCAGAGATGGGGAGCAAGTGATCTGGGGGCCAGGGGAACGTCTCTATGGCCTTCTGCTGTATTGCACAGGAGAGAACACGACAAGAACCCTGTGAAGTCCACTGGGGCACTGAAAGTTTACCAGCTCTCTACACCATCTCCTGAAGGCTGGCTAGGCCTCCCTTGCCCTGCCCCTCGTCCTGCCCCGACTCAGGTGCTGGGTGGCAACAACAGGAAGTCATAGAGGGCAGGGCTGGCTCTACTGACAGGTCAGGCCAGTCCTCCTTGCCTTGGGCAGAACCACTTGGACATCTCTGCCAGGCAGGAGCATCCTGCTGCCCACTGCTCAGGATGGGCAGGGAAATGGGGTCATAACACCCAGAACTAACAGCCAACAGCTGGCACGGGCCTGACTCCAGGCCTTGTGAAGACAGCCAAGTTGTGTCTGGGTCCAGAATGTGGAAGGCTCACCTTGACTTGACAGAAGGCCAAATGGGGAGGGAGATAGTGCCAGTGCATCTCCTGCTACTATGGTTTCTAGGCTTGCCACCTTGGAGGGCTCTCACCCTGACATCAGTCCAGAGTCTACCCTAAATCTAAGGTCAGAGAGGGTCCAAGGCCTGGAGCTATCCCTAACCAGAAGACTGAGGAAAATGGTGTCACCTTCTAGACGGTGAGAGGTGACTTTGGTCAGATAATGCCCTAAGCTCTACAGGAGCCCTGCGGAAGGACAGGGGTGGGCTTGCTGCGGGAAAGCAGCTCCGAACTCCTCTGGTATCCTCTCCATCCATGAGCCCAGACAGTGTAGCAATGCCCCTTATCAAAAGCAGTCTAGGTTCTATGGATCTGTCACTGTCACCCAGGCTGGGCCAAAGGTATCCCACTCTCTTCCTTTGTGGGGGTCTCTGAAGGGTGGTATCTAGAGAGTGACAGTGGGAGCTTAGACAAGTTGGGATATACGGGAGGACGGCTCATGAGAAGGGCTTGGGGACAGTTTGACTAGAAGTCACACCGCACTTGTGTGTTTCCTCTTTTTGCTGGCATTGGGTATTGAATCTAGGGCCTTATTTATCCTAAGTGCTTTACTACTGAGATGTATCCCCAGACTTGTATTTGAGAAAGGTCTCATGCAGTTATCCAGGCTGCCCTTGAATTTGCTATCCTCCTGCTTCAGTCTTCAGGGATATGGATGTCAGAGCTGCCTCCCAACACTCGCTGACCAAGGAGCCTGGCCAGAGGGGACAGTGCCACTCAACCTCAGAAGACTTCCTGTTCAAGACAGGCTAGGAAACCCCATTTTAATGTGAAACCACCTGATTTTTCAATTCTGGCAAGGGCTTCAAAGTTTCAAACCTGCCACACAGACCAAATGAAACACTTGGAGTGGTGTTTGTGTGTGTGTGTGTGTGTGTGTGTGCGCGTGCGCTGATGTTCTGCTTTACAACACAGGGACCCTGCTTAGCTCCTGATAACAAGACCCAGGCCACCTTCATTTCTGGTGCTGGAATCCTGCAGAGGGCAGACAAGTCTCCAGCTAATGTGACTCAGCCAGAGGGCTTGGCTACAGGCCAGGCACAGAGGGGGTACAGCGGTGAAATCTGGGAGCTGAGCTGGGTTCCCAAAGGCTCTGAGGCATGATCTTAACCACAGACCATGGGGGAGGAGGGAAATGATCATTTTCCTGGAATCCTACAAGCCAGGGGATTTTTCTGAACTAGCCCTTGGCACCGGCCCCTCCCGCTCAAGAGCCACTGTCAACAAACACCTAGGTCCCTCCTACTGTTGATGGAGTCCCCAACCCCACCTCCTACTCCAAGCATATTGTGGTCTTCAAGGTGAACTTCCAGTCCCTGGAGGGGTTTGAGTGGGCATCTGTTTCTAGGTCGCAGACTTTCAGTTCAGACTGGGAAGGTGACCAGGGATGCTGCCATGGCTACAAGGATCCCAAATCCTGCATAAGAGATTTTACACACGAGGCTCTTGGGAGCACTTCGTGTGGCCTTTCTAGCTTTTGAAATTGGGATTAGCTACCAACAATAACACATTGAGAGATTACACCTAAAAATCTAGATTTGCATGAAAAATCCTGAGCTTTGGCAGACTGGACTGGTCATGGGGACTAAGCCCTCACCCGGGCTGGCCTTACTATCCTATCCTGGGCTTCTCCAGATCTTCACTGACCCCTGAGGTTCACATAAATTCATGTCACTTTTTTTCAACTGAAAAGTAGGACTCTGTCCAATGTCACACGGAAAGCTAAGGATTGACTTAAACCAGCCTAATAAAATCTCTCCACACTGGGGTTCAGAGATATCTAGGTACAGATTAGGCCTGCTCCGTGCAACGACCGGCTCCGCGGAGGGGTGTGTGCAGGTTCGGCCAAACCCCGCCTTGGCCAATGGGCAGGAGCCCCGCCCTCATTGGAGATGGTCCCACCCCCCACATCTTAAGGAGAGACCAGCCTCCTACGAGCCAACTTCGGAGTCGGAGCCGGATCCCGGGGCTGGGAGACGCGGACGCCGCAGCCTCCGGACCCCGGGACCCCGGACCCTTCGGGACTGGCCGGAGACGAAGGACTGAGGCCCCACTGAGGCGGTGGGTCGCACCGCTCGGCTCCCTCGGCTGCCGCCTCCCGGTGAGTGTCTAGGGACAAGGGCGGGGGCGCCAGGCAGGGCTGATCACACTCGCCCTGCACACTAGCACACACATTCTCCTGTGGAACTGCGACTGCGGGAGCGAGGGGCTTCCTCTGGCCTCGGCGATTACCTGGGCAGGCACGTCCACTTGTCTCCTGTTCCGAGTGGGCCCGGGGCCTCCCTTGACCCTCTGGAGAGTCAGGGTATGCATTTGTGCATGGCTCACCTACCCGTGAGGCTCTGAGTAGACAAAATAAACACCCCCCTCCCTTGCTTCCTCCTCCCACGGCTGGGCCCTCTGGCGTGACCAGTTTTATGAATCAAACCTCCTTTAGGGGATGGCCCAGCCGTAGTCTGGTTACTTTTCCCTCATGGGGTCAGACAGACTGGTGCCCCTGTGCAGATTGGTCGCCTGGGGTCCTCTGGGCCTTGTCACACATGGCAGGACTGGGGCCCACAAATATTCAGGCAGCCCAGGAGAGGGATGGGGGTGGGGAGACCGATGGCTGTGCCCCCAGGTGAGAGATGGACTTTGACCAGAACCTTTAGTGTCCCAGTATCAGCATCTCATCTCTCCCAGTGAATGGGCATTGCTTGGGCTGCAAACCCAATGGCCTATAGCCAGTCTAGTCCTTTGTGTCCCCGGGTCTCAGCTCTGGGGCCAGAAGACGGCTGAGGTTCCCTGTGGTCAGGCAGGCCAGCTGATTGGTGCCAACCACACTACCTCACCCCCATTAGTTAACGATTACCACACCAGGGTCGCTGGCTGCTTTCACCCATTGGATCTCAGAGAGTGGAGTCTGCAGGGTAGAAGAAACCACAGGGTCCAGGAGCCCCCTTGCTTTATGCATTAATGGTAGGTCAGAGGAAAAGACAGAAGAGACACCAAGACAGCCTTCTCCCCTGTCTGAGCCAAGAGCCCTCAGGGAAGAGGAAAGGCCAAAACGTAAAAGGTCCCTTCCCCCTAGGCTAGATTTTGGGTGCTGGGAAAGCAAAGATGTGGGTGGGCTGGAGTTTTGTGAGGGGCTCCATTGGTATGGGCAATCAAGGCCAGTATGGACCCAGCTGTTAGCATAGCCCCATAGAGCTGGGGCAGGCAGGTGGGGGATGGGAGGGCAGTCTCTAGAGTTTACTGTCCTCTCCCAGGGGAATCAGCCCCTGAGGAACTTCTGTAAACAGAGTGTCAGAGGCAGGAAGAGGGCTCTGGTAATGAGCAGCCCAGCTGGATTCCCTCCAGACCATTATCCAGCATCTCCTATCCAGAGAGGAAAGAACCTAGGAGCACACGTGCCAGTGCCAGCCGGGGAGAGGGGCAAGCAGGGCATGTCCCTACCCCGCCCTCAAACTTTGGAGCTGCACACCAGACAGTTGCCACCTGAGATCTGTGGGGTGGAGGGCTGGAGTCCTAGGGGTTTGGATGCCACCCTCTAGAAGTGGCTGAAGAGGTGAGCACAGGAGCCCCCAGACACTGCCAAGACCTATGCAGATGAGAGACAGCCAGGCAGATAGCCCTCGGTTGATTCTCACTTCCATTCCAGATATCCCCAACCCTGGGTTAGTTGGGGTAAGTCCCAGACAAGAGCCACGGTTTGTGAGTGAACCCTCGTGGTGCTGCATAGCTTCTAAGAACAGGAAAGTAGCCCTCCCCTCCCCACCCCAGGCAGACAGTTCTCTTTGCTATGTGCCTACAGCCATTCTTGACCAGTGACAGGTCCTAATCTTAGGTGAAGAGAATCAGCCATCCCTCCCAGAGCTCCCTTCAGCCACCCTCAGCCCCTCCCAGAGCTGTGGAGCCCAGGGCCCTGGTGTTGCCAAGAAAACCGGCTCCCCTCACTGCTGTGGAATTTGTGTGTTCTTGGGAAAGGAGAGAGAGGTGTGTACACACACACACACACACACACAGGCCCAGAGGAGTGTGGCCAGAGGGTGTGTGTCTGTGCACGTGACCCGCAGCAGGGCCTGCAGGGGTGCTTTGGTGTTTTGCATTTGCTGGGGAGGACTGGACCTCCTTCCTTTATCAGTTTCCACATTCCAAAGTCAGCCGGGTGTGTGTGTGTGCGCGCGCGCTCGCGCACGCGTGCGTGTGTGTATGTATGTGTGTGTGCGCGCGCGCGCGCGCGCGCGCACGCTTTCCCCAACCCCTCAGCCTGCTGTCCAGGCCACAAGCCTCCCCCGCTTTTCCTCATTCCAGTCTCCCTGGGTGTGAGAAGTCTTCGGGCCACCTCGGTTTGTAGGGATGGGGGAAGGCAAGAGGCCAGTTCTTCTTCAAGGTTGGGGACAGCCTCCCCCCACCCCCTACGCACTCCAACTCCTGGGGAATGCAATAAGGCTCTGGCATTCCTGCAGGCTGCCTGAGAGATTTCATTAAGGAGGGAGCCGGGGAAGGTTGGGAACCTCGTTGGCACTCAGCCTCAACCGCTGGTCAATAATGACAGCTGTGGGGGGGAACTGTGGTCCACTGACCAGTTCACGGACCCCAGAAGGGGCCTCTTGTGCCATACAATGGCTGAGGGTTCATCTAAGA
This sequence comes from Chionomys nivalis, assembly GCF_950005125.1. Lineage (NCBI taxonomy): Eukaryota > Metazoa > Chordata > Mammalia > Rodentia > Cricetidae > Chionomys > Chionomys nivalis. The sequence goes on along the minus strand of NC_080092.1, from coordinate 10,290,938 downwards.
TTGCTGAGTGACTTGTAGGACAGTGGCATGGTGAATCTGAGTAGGATAAGGCCCCTTCTGAGACCATTTTCTTCCTGTCTCCCTGAGACTCCCGTGCCCAGGAAGCTTGCAGTGACTAAGGTGTTTTGGAAGATTCGGGGTTAATTGCAGGGTTAAAGTTTATTCAGTGGGTGCCAAGCCCTGGGCAGGGACAGGGCAGTAGGAGGCCAAGCCCCAGTGGCATCACACCTGCCGCGTGCTGACAGTGGCATTCTACTGGCCCACTTCTAGTTGGGCCACAGCCACCACATAGCTCCTGGGGCCACAGGTGTTCCTGCCCTACAAGTGGCACCTCTCCTAAGATGGCTCAACCTGTCACCCCAAGGGTTCGCCTGAGCCAGAGACTGATCTTAGTCACCAAGTTATCTGCTCTGGCTGACAGGTCTGGCAGCAGCCAGGTCACCCGCAGGGCCACTTAAAGACACCCACCTGGAGAGGGACAAGCCACCCTGGCCACACCTGTTCCAAGGCCCAGAATCCTTTCCTGGACAGACACAGCAGCTAAGCTGAAGTCCTCATGGCCTTTCTGCAGTTCATCCATTTTTTCTGGGCAGAAGACCCACCAGACTTTCCTCACAGCAGGGCTGCTTACTTAACTGACTTGTTTTAAAAGATGAACACGGCCCAGGGAATCGAGGCGTTAAGGGAACTTCCTAGGTAATCCTAGGTAATGCAAAAGCCCTTTGAGTTAGGGCAAAGATGGGAGCCACAGAGGGCAGGGAGTCGGGATGAGGTCACAAAGCGGAGTGAACAGTACTGGCTTGGGATCCCCTGATTAATCACAAGCCTGAGCTAAGCCTCCTCCCCCACTTTCTGTGTGAGAAATAATAGAGACCCTCGGCCCATCTTCTCTGTTGGGCCAGGACTGCTGTGTTCTAGAGAAGGGGAGATGGGATGGACCAAACCGGGGCCCAGAACTGCTTCGGACACGTCAGCGAAACTGGAGCCAGCCATTCTGGCCGCCGGCACAGTCCCGCCTGCGGGAGGGGGCTGGGGGGGTATTGGCAGCCTCCTGGGGCTGGGCTGCTGCCAGGCCTGGCGAGCAGAGTAGAGCCCATTCAGGCCAGCACCAGGAGGCAGAGGCTGGGAGCCCAGAGCTGAGAGTCAGACTTGCAGAGTCTATCCCATCAGGGTAAGTGTGGAAGGAGGGGTGGGCTCTGTCTGAATTGTCCTCTCCACCCTGCTGGGCACACGGCCTGTCTTAGCATCAGGGAGATGCACCAGCTCCAGGGCTGATGTGCTCACCAAATGCCTGGGTTCTACCCCACCCACTCTCCTGTCCCTGCCTAACCTCAGGCATGTGTATGGGTGGGTGCCCACAGTGTGTCACACACTTGGGTGTGGAGGGCATTCTGGGCCCTTGAGAGTTAGATGACCAATGCCCTTAGTTGTCCTTACTCACAGAGCCCCTCCTGGAGGAGGTCATGTGCTTCAGGAGGCTGGGCCAAAGGACAGCTTACCCCTAAATTCCTTTATAGAACTAAGGACCCCACCCTCACTTTCCCATTGAGAGTAGAGGGATGCCTGGTCAGGTGGCCTTAACCTGGGCCAGGGGGTGGGGGGGCTCTAGTTAGCATGCAGGTGGTACAGAGGGTCCTGCTAATGAGGAAGCCAGGACTCCTGGCTTATAGGTAGCCACTCTCAGTGGTTAATGTTTACTGACCATATGCAAGTGCTTTGGGAAGGAGGTGTTGTGACCAGCTCCAATACATGCTGAGGTGGAGAGCCAGGCCTTCCTGCCTCTGTTCACCAGGCTGTGGTAAAGTCAGGCCAGTGTAGGTGAGGAATCCAGGAGGAGGTCTGACCCTTCTGACCCCTAAAGCCGGGGGCTACTCTAGAATTCTCCCCACAAGGATCAGATACCAAACAAAGGCCGTCAGAGCGACCTGTGATGCTGAAAGCACAGGGCAACAGCCACTCTAGTGAAGCCACCCACCCTACACGTACACACGCCAGGGACTAGGACCCAAGCCCAGACAAGCTAATGTCTTCAGAACTCCCAGAGGGCCCAGATTTGATTCCCAGCACCCATCACTTATAACTCCAACCACCAACCACTTGTAACTCCAGTTCCAAGGGTCCAACAGCTGCTTCTTGCCTCCACAGGCACCGCACATACATACATGCATACAAAACAACCTTACACGCGGCAAAAAAAGAAAGCACTTCCTGTTTAAAATCAAGAGTCAGGCAGCCTGAGGATCTCTGAGTTCAAGGCCAGCCTGGTCTACAACAAGAGTTCCAGGATAGCCAGGGCTGTTACACAAAGAAACCCTGTCTCAAAAAGCCAAAATAAAAAATAAAATAAAATCAGCATCAAAAAAATAAGTCCATGTGAGTTCGAGACCAGCCTGGTCCACAAGAGCTAGTTCCAGGACAGGCTCCAAAACCACAGAGAAACCCTGTCTCGAAAAACAAAAACAAAAACAAAAACAAAAACAAAAAAAGTCCATAGGGCTGCCCTTAACAGTCATGTAGGTGAAAGGTGGAACTCAGTCAGGGGACTTAGCTGGTTGTGGTGGTGCATACCTTTACTCCTAATACCTGGGAGGTGGAGGCAGGAGGGTGTCTGTGAGTTCGAGGCCAATCTGGTCTACATAGTGAGTTCCAGGACAGCCAGAGCTACATAGTAAGACCCTGCCTTGAAAAACCAACCAACCAACCAACCAACCAACCAACCAACCAAAAATAAATAAATAAATAAATAAATAAATAAATAAATTAATTAATTAATTAATTAATTAATCAGAAAGAAAGGACTCGGGAATCTTTTCAGCAGAACTCGGGCCTGAGGCCAAGCCTGTCTCCTGCTGCTATAATGGTTTCACCCTTTTCCCGCCCTATCCAGATTCCCTTCAAGGACTGTTCACGCTGTTCTCAGAGCCATGACAGAGCTCCCCAGCTTGCAGACTGTAGCTTGCAAGCTGGAATTTTCCATAGCTGTAGCATCATCTTTTGCCTCAGTCTCCCCTTGCTGGGAGGGGTGAAGCCAGGAGTCAAGTAAAGAAACTTAACATGACTCTTAGAGGAATGGGAATTGGATTAGTTATGACCTGTATGGTTCTTGGCCTAGGACCCTAGTCCCTGCTGATTTAACTCAGTGTCCTCTCTTGCCAGCCTGTATGGACAGTCCAGTTTACAAGCTGACAGCCCAGTGGCCATCCTGTCATCAGACGCATGTGCATATCCTTCACCCCTTCCCCTTTAACTGCTACTAGTGCAGAGTAAGGAGCCCACCCCAGCCCACCCCCGCCTCACAGCAAGGATATTCAGGGAAGGTGAGGTGTGAAGTAGGCTGCTGCCAATTGAGGCTTCACAGCTTGGACAACTGAGCATAGGACCGCCTGTCTGGATAAGTTCTTAACATAGCCTTAAACAAGACCCATGGGGAGACGACGCAACAGAGTGGCCATGCTAGCCACGTGCAGGGTCTCCTCCTGCCTGACCCTGGCCTGGCCCCACTGAGAAGAGTGACTGAGGGGAAGGCCCGTTGAGCCCTACATGAATGTGAGATGTAGACGGAGGTCATTGGAAGTCCCTATCTGGAAGCCTGGCCAAACCAGCCATCCTCCCAAGTTTCTGAGTCACGGTGGGTGGAACAGGTCCTATGGGGTAAGGGAGTTAGGGGTGCAGCTAACAGCGTTTGAGGTCACAAAGTGCACAGCCCTATGGTGCTGGTAGGATCAGGTCCTCGAGGTTCTGGCACTTGTTTCGGTTGACTCTCAGTATGAGCCCCTACCTAAATGCTCTGGGCACTGAAGGTAGGCCTGTGAGCTGGCATAAGGCTCCAGGCATCTAATTTACCTGTCCTGGGTAAGTCTGTCTTCTTCCCTTTCACATACCAGGAGCCCTTGTGCTTTGGGAAAAGGGAGCCCACAGATGGGGGAGTGGTGAAGGCAGGCTGGGTGAGGGTCTTGTTACCTGTGGGGGAAGGGAAGCCCCAGCTCTAGCACAGAAGGCCCTTGTGTGAGCAGCAGGTACCTGGGATGGGAGGGGATTGTTTGTCAGCCACTAAGCAGGGCTGTCTGGGTGGGGCCCTCAGGCTTAGGAGCCTGAGTAAAAAGAACAAGCTACTGGCCTTTCACCCCAGGACAAGATGGGAGTCCCACCTCTGATGGCTTGCTAAGACATGTGGCTCTGGAGGGAATGGGCCTGTCCCCGGGCAGACCGTCATACTGGCGCTACTCAAGCCCTGGGTTCCACCTCAGACTCACTGGTGCCTCCTTAAAGCCCCTTCCCTGTGTGACTCTGCAGAGACAGAAGCTCCCATCTAAACTGGCCACTGGGGAGCTGAGGCGGCAGTGTGTTGAGCAAATACCGGCACGTGGAAAGGTTGGGGCGCTGTCACTTCTGGGGAACAGTGCTGTTCTTCATTTCCAGGGGTCTGGCCCAGAGCAGAACCCCCAACCATCTGTGGAGTTGACCTGATGTACTTGTCTAGCCTGGCACTGTCACGGGCCACCGTATAACACTGTCTGTCCCTCACCTGAACCATGGGGTTCCTCATCTCCAGTTCATGCTTTGATAAATTGACAAATAAATCTATTCATTTAGCTACCCCTCTCCCCCAGACGAGGACACTTGCCAAGCAAGGGCTGCCAGTCAGCCTCTACCCTCTTCTAGGAACCTCATCCTGGCCACATCCTGGCGGCCCACAGCCCCCATCCTGGGCAGGTCCGAGAGCACAAGTGGAAAAACACGGATCCCATAGTTTCCATGTGAAGTTTTCCTGCTGCGGTCTTTCCTCACTCAGAGAAGGGAGGGACACAAGAGTGTTTTGCAGGGGCCAGCGGCCCCAACAGCCAGCTTCTCTGCTTACGCGCCCGGGCCGACTGCCATCCTGTCTCTCCAGATCTACAGGGAGGGGCTTCAGGATCCACAGTTCTCCTCCTTCCCTGACCAAGCAGCCAGCTAGAAGGGGCCTGGGTTCAGGAAGGGAAAGCTGTCTTGTTAGTAGCTGTTGGTCCCTGCACTAGCCTAGCTGGCCTCTACATGGATGCTCATTCGTGACAACCAACGCCATAAAGATATGATCACTGAGGGAAGGGTGCCAGAGATGAGCCAGGAACTGGTCAGGGACACTAGGGACCTGACTCACAAGTTCTGGGCTCTGCTGCATTTGAGGGTGGGGAGCGGTGAATTCCCCTCTGGCCTTCATGATGTGGCGGCCCTCGGCCCTGACTCATAAACTCTTTGCTCCTAGGAACGGAAGATGCACCCCAGGAGCTGCCTGCCACCTCTCCTGCTGTTCCTGCTGCTCCTGGAGTCTGCAGTACAGGGCTGCCCATCAGGCTGCCAGTGCAACCAGCCACAGACAGTGTTCTGTACTGCCCGCCAGGGAAGCACAGTGCCCCGAGACGTGCCACCTGACACGGTGGGCCTGTACGTCTTCGAGAATGGCATCACCACACTTGATGTGGGCAGTTTCACTGGCCTCCCTGGCTTGCAGCTCCTCGACTTGTCACAGAACCAGATCACGAGCCTGCCTGGTGGCATTTTTCGGCCACTGGTTAACCTCAGTAACCTGGACCTAACTGCCAACAAACTGCATGAGATCTCCAATGAGACCTTCCGGGGCCTGCGCCGCCTTGAGCGCCTCTACCTGGGCAAGAACCGCATTCGCCACATCCAGCCTGGAGCCTTTGATGCGCTTGACCACCTCCTGGAGCTCAAGTTGCAGGACAATGAGCTTCGGGTGCTGCCCCCACTGCACTTGCCCCGCCTACTGCTGCTTGACCTCAGCTACAACAATATCCCGGCCCTGGAATCTGGAATACTGGATACCGCCAATGTGGAGGCACTGAGGCTGGCTGGCCTAGGGCTGCGGCAGCTGGATGAGGGGCTCTTTGGCCGCCTGCGCAACCTCCATGACCTGGATATTTCTGACAACCAGCTGGAGCACATGCCATCTGTGATCCAAGGCCTGCGCGGCCTGACACGCCTTCGGCTAGCTGGTAACACCCGCATTGCCCATGTCCGGCCTGAGGACCTGGCTGGCCTGACCGCCCTACAGGAATTGGACGTGAGCAACCTGAGCCTGCAGGCCCTGCCCAGTGACCTCTCAAATCTTTTCCCCCGCCTGCGCCTCTTAGCAGCTGCCCGAAACCCCTTCAACTGCTTATGTCCCTTGAGCTGGTTTGGGCCTTGGGTGCGGGAGAGCCATGTTGTGCTGGCCAGCCCTGAAGAGACACGCTGTCACTTCCCACCCAAGAATGCTGGCCGACTGCTCCTGGATCTGGACTATGCAGATTTTGGCTGCCCAGTCACCACTACCACAGCCACCATACCCACCATAAGGCCTACTGTCAGGGAGCCCGAGCCTTCACCTTCTAGCCGAGCTCCCACATGGCCCAGCCCCACAGAACCAACTACCCAGGCGTCCACCTCACCATCCACTGCCCCACCAACCGTGAGGTCTGCTTCTCAGCCCCAGGACTGCCCAGCATCCACCTGCCTGAATGGTGGTACCTGCCGCGTAGGGGCGAAACATCACCGGGAGTGCCTGTGCCCCGAGGGCTTCACCGGTCTGTACTGTGAGAGTCCAGTGGGGCAAGGGATGAAGCCTAGCTCCATGCCAGACACCCCAAGGCCCCCTCGGCCCCTGCCCCTCACCATCGAGCCAGTGAGCCCCACCTCTCTGCGTGTGGGGCTGCAGCGCTACTTGCAGGGCAACACTGTACAGCTCCGGAGCCTCCGCCTCACCTACCGTAACTTGTCTGGCCCTGACAAGCGCCTGGTGACCCTACGGCTGCCCGCTTCACTTGCAGAGTACACAGTCACTCAGCTGCGGCCCGATGCCACCTATTCCATCTGTGTCACGCCCTTGGGGACTGGGCGGGTGCCTGAAGGTGAGGAGGCCTGTGGGGAGGCCAACACTCCCCAGGCTGTCCGCTCCAACCATGCCCCAGTGACCCAGGCCCGTGAGGGCAATCTGCCCCTCCTTATCGCACCTGCCTTGGCCGCTGTGCTTCTAGCTGTGCTGGCTGCTGCAGGAGCAGCCTACTGTGTGCGGCGGGGGCGGGCAACAGCTACAGCTCAGGACAAAGGGCAGGTGGGACCGGGGACCGGGCCCCTGGAACTAGAGGGGGTGAAAACTCCCTTGGAGTCAAGCTCTAAAGCAACAGAGGGAGGTGGGGAGGCCCTGTCGGGAGGTCCTGAATGTGAGGTGCCCCTTATGGGCTACCCAGGGCCCAGCCTTCAGGGGGCCCTCCCCGGTAAGCACTACATCTAAGCCGGGACCCATAGAGCAGCCAGGCTTTTAGTCACCACCCCCTGCTGCCACACAAGCAAGTTCTCGATATGCACCACCGGGCACATGCATGACGGCGCTGTGGGACCTGTCCCCGACCCTCTCTGGCCTGGATCTCATTTGTGAGCTGCTATGGCCCAGACGAACCATCATAGCCATCACTATGTCCAAAACAGGTACCTGCTGTCTGCTGCAGTGTGCGGCCCTGGGGTGTGAGTCCTGCCATGTGCTGGTAACATGGCTAGGCATGCTGGGCTTCCCCACATGGACTCTGGTGACCAGTGAAGGAATCCCCCAGAAGTACTGGATGGGGGAGGCACTATGGCTGTGGCCTTGGCCCCAAAAGTGCGGGAACACTTGAAACTGGAAAGGAAGGTGCTCTGGGCACAAGTGGATTTGCTTCTATTGTTTTGTTTTGTTGTTTTGTTTTTTTTTAAATGTATTTATAAAAGATCATTTCCCGTTTATGCTGGGAAAGTGTTTTTCAAACTCAGTGACAAGGACTTTGGTTTTTGTAAGACTATTGATGATATGAAGGCCTTTTGTAAAAAAATAAAAAACAAAACAGATTGACTGTCTCTGGTTGGGCTTGGGGTGCATGAGCTGTGTGTTCTGTGGACACCTATGTCACTGGCCACACACCAGGCATGGGTTTGCCAGGGCCGCTGCTGAGAGCTTCCCCAATTAGAATATACCAACCATGGGCCCTGAGCCATGGTAAGTACCTTCACCTGGGTGGGACAGGAAACCGGACTAGGTAGGGCAGCTTACCCTAGCTAGCCCCAGTCTCCTGCCTGCAGGAGCCACAGGGTCTGTGTATAAGGTTGGAAGGGTCTCATAGCAAACACAGGACACAGAGGGACTCAAAGGGAGGTCACATCCTCCTTGGGTGCTGTGAAGGGCAGATTACCCCTGCCTTCAATAGCGAAGACAGCCTGGAGCTTCCTTATTCTAGAGCCTAATGATGGTGATCCTGAGACAGGTGGCTTCCAGTCTCTACCGCAGAATCCTGGGCCAGCCAGGTATGTGTGGCCCCAGCTCCTTCCTGTCTACACTGTACAGGAGGGCATTGGTGGGGGAAACATGGGTCACCAAGGCAAGAAGCTTGCCGGACAGAAGGGGGAGGCCCGAACAGAGCATTAGCAGCAGGGACAGGGCCAAAGGGCTGTCTGGCTTGTAGATGGTACAGAATTTGGTGGCCCTGAGTACTCTTTCACTTCCTGCCCTGGGGATATATCCAGCAATTCTGGAACCCCAAGAAGGGTGTTTTCTAGGAAGACTACAGGCTGTGGGGCAGCAAGACTACATCCAAGGACAGATGTGGCCTGGACTGAGGTGGGCAGCTCGGGAAACTGAGGGACACATGGCATCATTATCTGTTACCCGTAGGACAGAGAGGAGCTGGGCCCTGGAAGGGCCCAGCAAAAGCAGAAGCACGCCATTCACAGGCCCCCAGTGCCAATCTGTCTTCCATGGGTCATGGTCCTGGTATGAAGTCTCACCCTGGAGGGGAGGAGGAGGCCCAGCCAGGCCTGGGGAACAGGCCCTGTGGTTCGGGGTGTTGATGTCAGCATCAAGTCAGTCTCAGCCACAAGAGGCTCTGGATTCAATTAGTGGCTGCTGAGGGCTCTGGCGGAGGCAGGAGGTGGACTGGACGGGTCATGTGGGGCAGTAGGTGGGAGCATCGGGCCTGGGTGGGGCCTCTTTCTACAGAGGCTGCAGTGGTGGCGGCAGCAGCCCAGGTGGATTTCCTGTAGGCCTGGGTTCTATTAGGACAGCAGGCGTGGTGAGGCCTGTCCCTCTCGCCAGCCCCATCAAAGGGGCCTTTGTGGGCCTGTGGCCACTGCTGAAGTATGGCAACTGCTGAGTAAATGTTTTTTCTGTAAAGCAAACCTGGCTTAGAGGGATGGCAGGGTGGGGTGGTGAGGCCTAGAGAAAGGGGAAGAGGCCCTCAGGAAAAGTATCCAGATCCCATCCTTAGCGGGGCCCAGGTCAAGTCAAACTAGATGGCTGTGAAGTGTGGGGTCTTTTCATTGGAAGCACCGTTCCAAAAGCTTCATAAGCTCCCATTCCAAGGCTAACGGTTTCCTTGAGAGGAGGAGAGGCACCCATGGGGAACAGCAGTAATAGCTCACAGCTGCAAGACGGGTGGGATCCCAACCCCTGCTTCCTGGTGCAGAGAGAGGTGACAAGCCACAGGGAGGGCTTTCACCCTGCTGCTACGAAGGGAAGGACCTGCAGTTCACCCGCACCTTTCGTACCATCTTAATACCCAGCCTCTCAGTACACCCAGGAGCAAGGGACGAGGCAGGCATGGCCCTCTACCATAGCTCTCTTCAGTAACCGGCACCTCCAGCCTGTGCTGAACCTGGGATCGGGCACACGGGAAGTACTGGAAAGCCCAATGAGCACGCCGCAGGGCCTGCGGGAGACTGGCGACATTCTGCCCTCTGCACTGTGGCAGGCAAATGACAAGGGATGGTCAGAGATGGAATCATGACAAAGGCCCCAGGAGAGGAGGATGGGGAGGGCATGTACCTGACCCTGGGGCCCTCTAGCTCTTGTGAGCACACACTGTTCTGCCTAAACCAAGATGGAAACTCTGTAACAGAGAGATCAAGGGTGGCAAGTGACACGGCTGCCAACCCTCCCCTGGGGCTGCGCCCAGAGCTGGCACTCTGCACTTTCCATCTTCAATCATGGCAGGGGCGGGGCGGGGCAGGGGTCTGCTTTCCAGTATGCCTGTGAGGACACGGGGACCTGCCACCTCTCTCAGCAGCCTAGTTACTGGCATGCATCAATGTCCACCAGCTTTGTGGAGGCTGAAGAGTCCTAGTTCCCTTGCCAAGGGAATCGGCTCGCCAGGGCATAGGCCAGGGCTGGGGGCTGTTGGGAGGAATGCTGGGCTGACGGCCCATCTGGGAGTGATTTGACAAATTCCAGTCCTCGTTGGTCCTTCGAGGCTATTCTTAACTGCCGTAATTACAGGGTCAGCCCTGGCCAGTGGCACCATGGGGTCTGGGCATGGTTAACTCTTCCAGGGGCCATCCTAATGCCGGGCAGGAGATGCCCTGCAAGGGAGGGGATACTTAACATCACTACCACTGAGAGTGGAGCCTGGTTGGCTGGAAGTGCTCGGTGAAAAGTACCTGACTGATGGTGTCAAGTGCCCTTCACACCTGCAGCACCTCTGCGGGAGGCCTGCAGGGAACAGGTCATCTGGCTTGGGTAAGTCTGGAGATAAGATGCTAAGACAGTGCCAGGCCTGGGGACACAAGATAAATGCTAGTTGTGTAGCTCCAAAGCCCAGCACCTCTGTCTCCCCCAGGGCAGTGCCGTCCTGATGATACTTCTCTTGAGACCAAGCCCCTGACCCTGAATATGCCTCAGCTTTGCCTTCCTCATCTATAAAATAGATATTGCCAAGTCAGGCATGATGGTGAATGCCTTTAACCCCAGAATTCAGGAGGCAGAGGCAGGCAGATCTCTGAATTCGAGGCAAGCCAGGTCTACAAAGAGAGTTCTAGGACAGCCAGGGCCACACAGAGAAACCCTGTCTCAAATAAACAAAGTATTTCAGCCTCTCCCTGCACAGTAAAGGGTGGGATGCAGAGTGTCTATTGCCCTGACCACACCTCATCCTCTGCCAGTCTAAAGAATACGACTTCCCAGCATTCCCTGACCCCTAATATGATGCTCTTGTTTCTGAACCTTTGATAACCCTCGCCCCAATGTGATTCAGAGTCTTCAGTTCTGAAATATTCTAGAAAGGAGAGGCTGGATGATAGCCAAGGACCAGGGACCTATTCTGTCTCCAGTATTCCCCACTCAACCTACCCCGAGGGTTCCCCATCAGTCCTTCCATCAATAATCAGCTTCAGAGCAGGGTCCAAGTTCCTCCCTCCTTCCCTACAGCCATGCCTGGCAAAGTCTCTGATCCTCTTGGAGCCTCCTTAGCTATTCATGATGGCTGTGCAGATTGAATAGACTGTTTATCTGAAGAGCCAGCTTGCTAGTGACTGGTTATACGCCATTACAGACCAAGAGCTGCTTGGCCTGGCCAGGGATCCCATAAACTTTCTTCCACATACTTTTGGGAGGTAGGAATGGAAGAAGTACCCATTATCCTTTGCTCTCCAAGGGTAGCTGAGGACATATGTGAGGCAGGTCCCAAGCAAACTTCCTATATAAACTTCAGGGGACTCCAGGCCCCCTGTGCCTACTACACACTCCAAACACAGCCATCTGCCCCAGCATCTCATACTCATCGGTGTTTACCTTCCTACCACAACCTCAAGTATCGCTGGGCCCTCAGCTCCATGAAAACATCCATAGCCAAAGCAAGCCCATTTCTATCACCTATACCCCAATGACACATTTTCAAAGTCATAGCTCCTCCCCTAAATTCAAAAACACACTTGAACGAACCCCTAGGCAGTGAAGTGTGCCCCATGACCAGGGGCCTACTTTTCTGACAGGGCCCCAAGAGGATAGGACAAGTTCATTCATTGGCCCATTTCAGACAGCCTCAGCATCCCCTGCTGGTAGAGCTGGGGTGCTGGGTCCAGATGCAGCCCAGGCTCAGCGCTGGTCACACTCGAGTGATCAGCCAGCCTCAATGACAGGGCTGTCCCAGTGGCCAGTGTGAACACCTTCTAAACTCTTGGCTCCCAGCTCCCAGCACGTTAAAGCTCCTACCCAGGCGAGGTGTCCATAGTGGCGGAGGCCAAGGCGTTGCTGAGGCAGCGGGTGTCCCAGAGCTTCACTTCTCTTTCCCGCATCTGTGGGGAAGCCGGAGAGAGGCTCAGAGGAGTCTCCCTGCTCCTGGAGCCCAGTGTGTAAGGGTGCAGCCTGGCATGGTCCCCTGCCCCAGAGCAGCAGGGAGTCATGACAGGGAGGGGGAGTTTGGGTTTTCATGTCCTGTTCTGCCCCTTTAAGAACCTTTGGGTGACAAGGGACAAGGGGCGTTTCCCTCCATGGACTCTGGTCCCTGTGGGGCCACCATGGCTCCTAGGGTCAAGCTTAGCTACTGCAAATGGAATCTGCTAGTTTTCTAAAGCCCTCAGTTCCCTGGGGGCTCAGGACCCAGCTGCACAGCCAGGCCGTATATGGACAGGCCTCTAACTGGCTGTCTGCACCCACCTCCCAATGGCCTCACCCAACCCTCAGGAAGCAGGAGCCTAAAGGACTAGACAAGTTCCTGGCTGGCAGTGCCCAGAATGTTGGAGGAAACACTACCTGGTTGAATCCGGTGGATACAAGATGCTCCTGCATGCCTGTCCAGGCCAGTCGGGTATCTTTGTTGTTCTCATGGGCCTGTGTGCTCTGCGGGGAAACAAGCGACAGCACTGAGCCATCAGGGCCCCCTACTGGGGACAAGGACCTCCTGAGAGGCTGGGAACTGGGATGTCCTGAGCATACTTGTCTGAGTGCCCACAGAGAACAGGAGAGGTGCTGAAGGCCACATGTGCCACAGGAAGAGCCCCGCCTCCACCTCTGAAGGCATCTCAGCACCCAGAGGCCACCAGGCTCAGGTTCATCCCCCTCCTCCTGAGTGCAGCAGCACTTTCTCACCTCCGTGGGTGCCCTGAGGGTTCTCATTTAAGAGCTGTATGAACTTGGGGAGTGCACACCCTCTGCGCGGCTCATTCGTCTCACTCGTAAACGCTTACGGTGCCCATGCCACCCACTCCCTGGAGCTGCCTGGAGGATCAGCTGAGAGCGCACATAGAAGGGCCGGGCCTTGAGAAAAGCCCCGTGCAAATCACGGGATTAGAGGGATTATTGCCGCCTCCTGTCACTGCCAGCAGGACAGAGGGCGGGCCTGTGGCCAGGCTCTGGGTAACATCCTGGAGAGGGTAAAGCAGTGCCCCTGGTGGCCCTTCAGGGGTGCTGGAGCATCTGACAGACAGGAAGGCTGCAGCCCCCAGAAAGGGAAAAGTTTACACAGCAGGGGGTGGATGGCCCTGTCCCCCTTGGGCCATGGCAGGAGGGAGTCCAGGGGCCAGAGGAAATGCAAACAGCTCTCTCCCAGTCACCCTGGCCCCTGGAGCCTGAGACAAGGACCCTGTTACCAAAAATAGCTCACCCCAAATGTGGCCAGCCTCCTCCAAACTTCCCACGATCTCCTTGGGAATGAATGAGGCAGGGAAGTAGCTTGGAGAAGCTGGCCCAGGGCCCCCTCCCCAGCATGCAGAGGCTGACCCCAGCGTGGGAGACCACTGGAAATGCTCCGCCTGTCCTTCAAGGGGCTTTTCTCACTCTTCCTTTCCCACCCAGCCACAGTGGCACAGGAAATCGGAGACGGAGCCTGAGAACTAGGGCCCCAGACTTCTCTCTCCACGTAAAAGGGGCTGCAGGGTCCTCACAGGGGTCAAGTCACTGGCTCGCCTCTGACACACTATTATGGGTCAGCAGTGTCATCTGAGCTCTTGTTCCTTCACCAGTGTGCAGTGTCCCTTGTGAGGGCGGAAAATTAGATGGCTCATAACCGGTCAGCACGTCACTCACTCATTCACGTCCATCAAGCATGGGAGGCAACAGTGGGCGGGGCGAGTCTAAGGCCAGGAGTGTGCATGGTGAAGACGATCATTCTTTCCTAATACGAATGTGCTGTGCTAGGGGCTAGAGACACGGGAGAACCAATGGGACATTTACACACAGAGTGTGTCAGGAGGCCAGCAGACTGAATGGAGGAACGTCACTGCAGTTACTATCTGTGCCACAAAGGAGCAGAATGAAGGCTAGCGGAGGAAGCCCTGAGTCAGACTGCCTTGGTGAAAAGCCACCCTTGCCGCCACTGCCCCGTCCCTGGATGAGTTCTGTGCCTCGCTTTCTTCAGCTCTGAAAAGCACAATGGCATCTTCTATTGTAAGAGCTAGGTGTCAAAGTCTACTAATGTCCAGCACTGTGTCTGTGTTTTGCTGTTTAATTTTTTTTGGGGGGTGGGGTTCTCAGACAGGATTATGTCATGTAGTCCAGGTTAGTCTTGAACATTTGATTTTCTGCCTCAACTTCCTAAGTGCCGGGCTTATGTGGTTTTTTTTTTTTTTTAATATTTATTTATTATGTATACAATATTCTGTCTGTGTGTATGCCTGAAGGCCAGAAGAGGGCGCCAGACCTCATTACAGATGGTTGTGAGCCACCATGTGGTTGCTGGGAATTGAACTCAGGACCTTTGAAAGAGCAGGCAATGCTCTTAACCACTGAGCCATCTCTCCAGCTCCTGGGCTTATGTGTTTACAGATGTGCACATGACATCCAGCTGCAGATGTCTATTTTACAAGGTAACAGGGCAGAGAATGTAACTGAAGGAACTTTTTATTTGAGCTAGAATGGAAGAATCCACACAGAACTAACTCTGCATGGAGACTGGGAAGCAAAAAGCTCCATGAGGCAGCAGGTAGGGAAAGGAGGTGGCTAATCTGGTGCAGAAGTTTCTGTGACTACCATGGCCAGCAAAGGAGCCAAGAAGGTAATCCAGTTGTGCCTGATCAGTAGTTGGTGCTGGCTCAAACTCTGGGAGTCTGACCCCAAATAGTTTATTTTAGACATATTTAAAAATAGCACAATTTGGTGAAAATTTTCCTGGTAATAATTAAATCAGTACTGTGTGATGACTACATCAAAACTCTTTGTAAAGAACATGTGATACCTTCCAGAGGAATGGGCTCTACAGACTGACAAGCTCATGACAAGGGTCTGGGGGAATCTAATGTTGTCTTGGCCATAAAGATAGCACAAAGGTCACCAGGCTATTATCCACATCCGCTCCCAGACTTCTGGTTGGATAAACAGGTCATGGATCCCTCCCTTTGAAGGGGCAACCCTGTGTGTTTAACATTCCTGGTCCCCTTAGTGGTCATCAGTGACCACAAGGACCTCTGTACTTCCCACAGGTTGGGGTGGCTGCCACCGGCAGCTTTCCACGCAGATATATAGACTGGGGTAGACTGTACCTTGGTCCGCATCTTCTACCTTCCCATTCACATACGGAGAAATCAAGGCCTAGACAGAGGAAGCTATGTGCCATGATTGCCGAAAATGCAGCTGTCGGCTCCTTCAATCCCTAAGCCTTGTGAGCTAGGACCCATTATCATGAGGAGGTCTTGTGACTCATGGGTAATGAGACTCACAGCTGGAAGGCGGCAGAAGTGGGACCACCACCAGTTCAGCCGACTCTGGTTTCCAGCAAACTTCCAAGGCTGACCTACACTGTAGGTCATGTAGACCTATACTGATGCTCATGTAGGTCTTTTCTGTCACTCAGTCCCCTAACAATTCTCCCCATCTCTGGCCTGGAGAAAAGAACAGGAATGGCAGTGGTCCGGCTGCCCCAGCCAACCACAACCAGGGGGCAGCGGCAATTTCACATTCTAACTGAGGGGCAGTCACATCCCTCTCCAACGGCATGTCATTGGAGTTCCCAGCGTAGGGGAGGACCTCTCAACTCCAGGAGATGGGCAGTCTCCTTGGCAACTACAACAACTACCAGAAGGTACCTACTTGGCTCATGACTCCCTTCCCCCTCCTCCTGGCTCTTTTTTTGAAATAGGGAATCGCTAAATAGCCATGATGCCACTATCACCATCCTCCTCCTCATCCAACCATCATGACGCTAAGGTAGTCAAAAAGCACCTGTCCAAAAAGAGAGGTCAGAGATGGGCAGTGGTGGCACACACCTTTAATCCCAGTACTCAGGAGGCAAAGGCAGGCAGATCTTTGTGAGTTTGCCAGGACAGCTAGGACTGTTACACAGAGAAACCCTGTCTCAAAAGACTAAAATAAAATTTTTTTTAAAAAAAGGCTTGTTCCAACTTTCTCCTGCCCTCAAACTTCAGAAGTTTTAAGTTGAAGAGACAGCTCAGAGGTGAAGAGTATTGGCTACTTTTCCAGAGGACCCAGGTTTGGCTCCCTCAACCCACATGGCAGCTCACAACCCTCCCTAATTCCATTCCCACTTATACACATGAAGGCAAAGCATACACACAAAAATAAATACGTTTAAATGCAAAAAGAATTGCTGCTTCCCTTGATTAATAATAGCTTCAGGGCCTTGCTTGCCCCCACCCTAGGCTCTGGCTTAAAGGATGGCAGAGAAAGTCTAGAGGCTCAGGGAGGTTGGGCTGGGGCTCTGCTTCTCTGCTGGATCCTGGGCCAATGACACTTGCTTAGGAGGCTAAGACAGGAGGTCACTTGAGATAAGACCAGCCCGGGCCACACAGTGAGAATCTCCATCTCAAAAATTAAAAAAATTAAGATAGGAAGATCAGAAGTTCAAGGCTAACCTAAGCTATATAGTAAGTTCAACACACGCCTAGAATACATGAGGCCCTGTCTCAAAAACAAACAAACAAACAGGGGGCTGGAGAGATGGCTCAGAGGGTAAGAGCACTGGCTGCTCTTTCAGAGGCCTTGAGTTCAATTCCCAGCAACCACATGGTGACTCACAACCATCTGTAATGAGACCTGGTGCCTCCTTGCCAGCAGTACACTGTATGCTTAATAAATAAATAAATCTAAACTTTGAAAACAAACAGGCCGATGGTGGTGACTCACACCTTTAATCCCAGCACTCAGGAGGCAAATTTGAGTTCAAGGCCAGCCTGGTCTATAGAGCAAGTTTCAGGACAGCCAGAGCTACACAGAGAAACCCTGTCTCCAACAAAAATAAAACCCCAAAACAATGATAGATAAATAAATAAAAACCTACACAAATAAAAATAGAAATAAGAAATTAAAGCAAAGTAAGGGTATAAAATACAGAAGGAGCCACCCAAGGTCGCTTGCTTCAAGATTAAGTGCCTAGAGGCAGAGGCCAAAGATGACAGCGGAGAGAGGACAACTTTGGAGGAAGTCCATGGGTTCAGATGAAGACAGGCCCAGAACAGAGCAGGTAGGACCAGGGTGGTATACTCCACCCCACCCCCACTTTGGCTCCTGTTAGACAGGAAGGGGGAACTCAGAAAAAGCGCTTTCAGAAGGAGTCTCTGTGAGCTGGCCCCTCGGCTCACACCACCCTGGCCGCCAGCAGCGGTTTTTCTAATAGAAGCCAGGTGTGGGCCAGATGCCCTGGGCGGAAGTTGGGGGGAGGCAGGGACGGTTGGAGGGCAGCATTCCAGGCCTGTGCTGCCCCCGCATTGCATACAGCCTCATAGCCAAACACAGGCACCATCCCAGAGGCCAGTGGAGCTGCCCACGCTCTTCCCAGATCTCCTGGCTAAAGCCCCTCCAGGGGGCTCCTCCAGCTCAGATCCTCAGCGCCTGCTTGTACTCTGCAGCAACATGGAAACCCCTGGCTAGCAGCCACACCAGCTCCACCTCAGCCTCGCTCACAGACCACCTCTGTGGGGTGTTAGGGAGGCGTAGGAGGGGAGGGAAAAGGGGGTGGGGATGGGGGAGAAGGCAAGCTGGAAGGAGGCCACTGCAAAGGGGAAAGAAGAAAGAAAACACTCAGAAAGTTGGCCCAGGGTGATGCCTAATAGACACAACTGCAGGTGCTTTGTGTAGCGCTCCCAGAACCGTGGGTACGGGACCCCGAGAAAGGGCTTCTGTCTCACCCTAAAGCAGATTTGGGGACCTCTTTCTAGGCAAAGGCTTGGGGGTCAGAGAAAGCGAGCAGGCGAGGTCTACTGTTCACACCTCATCAACCTGAGATTCAAATGACCCACTGGGATGCAATCAGCAGCTTTTTCAGGGACTTTGCTCTCGGCTCAACCATCTGATGGGGCCTCTTTTCAGTCCTCAGCTGGACAGAGTAGAACTAATAACTATTTAGGCCCAAGAGGTATAATGTACCAAGTGAACAGATTTTTTTTTTTTTTTTTTTTTGGATTTTCGAGAAGGTGAACAGATTTTTGAGGATGAAGGTACAAGAGCCCCAGGCTTATGGGGACCTAGTCCTCCAAACAGAGGAAAGACTGCTAGGCCACTGGCAACGGAACCAGGATTTATCCCTGCTGCTTGTGCTGGCTCTTTGGAACTCATTCTCTTTGGAGGGATAACTGTGCTCAGCCTAGATATAGTAGGGAGGGCCTTGGTCCTTCCTCAAAGCAATGTGCCTTGCCCTCTCTGGGGAGTGGATGGATGCCGGGGAGGTAGAGGGAACTGGAATTAGTATATAAAATGAAAAAAGATAGTTTTTTAAAAAATAAAATAAAAATAGAAAAAAAAAATCCCAAAAAGATTTCTGGGAAAAACAAAACAAAACAAGAGGAAAACTATCTGTGATGGGTCTTTACTAAGGAACAAGACTTTGTACCACACCTCCCTGGGAAAAATGTCTCATCAGTTTTCAGTTCTAGAAAGAACTAAAAATTCCTGGGACTCAAGTGATGGCTCAGCTGTCAAGAGCACCGGCTACTTGATCAGAGGCGTTTGATTCCCAGCATCTACATGGTGGCTCACAACTCTACGTAATTCAAATTTCAGAGGAGCTGCTATGCTCTTTTGGCCTGTAAGGGCAGCAGGCATGCACATGGTGCTATAGACATACAAGCAAAATGCTCATAGCCATGAAATAAAGTGGTTTTTTTTTTTTTTCGAGACAGGGTTTCTCTGTAGCTTTGGAGCCTGTCCTGGAACACCCTTTGTAGACCAGGCTGGCCTCGAACTCACAGAGATCCACCTGCCTCTCGAACTCACAGAGATCCGCCTGCCTCTGCCTCCCGAGTGCTGGGATTAAAGGCGTGCGCCACCACCGCCCGGCAATAAAGTGTTTTTTAAATTCTTTTTAAAAAACATTTTCATTTCTTTTTATTTTATTATCTATATAGTGTTCTGCCTGCATGTGTGCCCGTGGGCCAGAAGAGGGCACCAGATCTCATTATAGATGATTGTAACCTGAGTCACCAATCACTCCAGCCCTTTAAATCTTTAAAAAAAAAAAAAAAAAAAAAAAAAAGGAAAGGAAGAAAGAGAAAGAAAGAAATACTAGGGCTAGAGAGATGGTTCAATGTGCATGATGCAATCCCAGCACTCGCAAGGCAAAGGCAGGAGGATCTCTGAGTTCAAGATCTATAGAATTCTAGGACAGCCAGGGCTACACAGAGAAACCCTGTCTCAAAAACCAAAACAAAACAAAAATATGAATTATGCTCTTGCAGAGGATCCAACTACTATCTGTAACTCTAGCTCCAGGAGATCTGATGCCTCTGACCTCTGTAGGCACCTGCACTCACATTAACAAACCCTTACCCAGACACACGATTCAAAATAATAACTGTTGGGGCTGGAGAGATGGCTCAGTGGTTAAGCGCACTGGCTGTTCTTACAGAGGACTGGAGTTTTTACCCATATGACAGGTCACAACTATTTGTAACCTCTGTTCCAAAGGAACCCACTGCCCTCTTCTGGCTTCTATGGGCACTGCATGCATGAGGGGTACACATACATGCAAGTAAAATAACCATACATATAAAATAAATAAATATTTTTAAAAGAACAATAAAAATAAATCTTCTTAAAAAAGAAAAGAGAGGGCTGGAGAGATGGCTCAGTGGTTAAGAGCATTGCCTGCTCTTCCAAAGGTCCTGAGTTCAATTCCCGGCAACCACATGGTGGCTCACAACCATCTGTAATGAGGTCTGGTGCCCTCTTCTGGCCGCAGACATACGCACAGATAGAATACTGTATAAATAATAAATAAATAAATAAATGTCGGGTGGTGGCGCACACCTTTAATCCCAGCACTTGGGAGGCAGAGGCAGGCGGATCTCTGTGAGTTCTAGGCCAGCCTGGTCTACAAGAGCTAGTGCCAGGACAGGCTCCAAAACCACAGAGAAACCCTGTCTCGAAAAACCAAAAAAATAAAAAAATAAAAAAATAAATAAATATTTAAAAAAAAAAAAGAAAAGAGATCCGGGTGGTTGTGGCATACACCTTTAATCCCAGCACTCAGGAGGCAGAGGCAGGTAGATCTCTATGAGTTTAAGGCCAGCCTGGTCTACAAAGGGAATTCCTTCCAGGACACTCAGAGCTGTTATATAGAAACCCTGTCTTAAAAAACAGAAAAAAAAGTACAAATACAAAAATACCCAAAATACCAAGTATGGTAGTTCACACCTTTAATCCCAGCACTCAAGAGGCAGAAGCAGGTGGAATTTTGTATCTGTAAGTTCAAGATTAGTTTAGTCTACATAGAATGTCAATCAGGGCAACATAGTGAGACTCTGTGTCAAGAGAGAAAGAGTGGAGACAGACAGAGAAGGGGTGGGGGTGTCAGGAGAGATGGCTCAGCAGTTAGGAGTGCTTCTAGCTCTTCCCAAGGACCTGAGTTGAGCACCTGGCTCCTACATCAGGTGGCTCACAGCTACATGCAACTCCAGCTCCAGGTCTCCAATCCCTATTCTGTCTTCAGTGGGCACCCACGTATATACGTGTGCACGTAGCCTGTCTCTCATACATGCATATATACACAAAAACTATTAAATAAATCTTGAGAAGCCAGGCGGTGGTGGCACACGCCTTGAATCCCAGCACTCAGGAGGCAGAGACAGGTGGATCTCTGTGAGCTCGAGGCCAGCCTGGTCTACAGAGCAAGTTCCAGGACAGGTTCCAAAGCTACAGAGAAACCCTGTCTAGAAAAAAAACCAAAAGAGAAATTAAAAATCTTGAGAAAGAGAGAGAGTAAGAAACAGAAATAGAAATTCACCGATCTCATTCCCTGCTTAAAGCTCTAGAGGCTTCCCACAGCCCCGGGGACAGACCCTTTGTGTAGACAGACTGCCGCCCCTCTAGAACAAGCTCTCGTCTCCCCTTCCCATCCTCTCAGATGACTTCTAGAACAAACTCTTCCCAGCTCTGGCCTTCTGCTTATGGCCATTGTAAAACTGAGTCCTCATCTGTAAGCTAGTTTCTCAGGACAAACACTAAACCCTCCAGGAAAGAGAAGCCCTTAACAATCACTGAGGACAGGGCCATCTGTATGGCTAGCTGACTGCTGCCTACAGGGTCTCTGCTGGAGAAATGAATGACTCTCCAGAGGCCCGAGGATCATGACTGTGTGGGCTCCAGGCACCCAGTACGCAGATGACAAGAGACCTACAGTCCCCAGGTCTTTCAGGAAAAGGAAGCCAGTCCATCCTGTGGACACAGAAATTAGGATGCGGATTCTTCCCGATTCCTCAGTAGCTGGTCTCTGCCGACCATGCCAGGTAAAGACAGCAGGGCTCACAGGAGGGAAGGAAGTTGAAATCTCACATTATGTTCCCTAAGTCGACGCATGCCTCCACTGACAGCCTGAGGGCAGCCTGGCTGCATCCCACCCTGTGAGCAAAGATAGGTGCTAGGTGCTGCCCAGGATTCAGAGATCAGGTCTCAGAAAGAGTTCCCAGCAGCACTAGCTGCTGTCACCACCAGGTCCTCCATGTGCTGGAACTGTGCAGTCCTCATCCTAGGTAGGGCTTTTTACCCACCAGCAATGGACACAGAACTTACCTGAGAGGCCTTGGTTCTTGCTCTGGGGTCAAAGATCCGTAGCTGCTTGTCCTAAAAAAGAACGGACATATACTGGAAAGTAAACATAGAAAGTAACAGAGAAAGATATCCAACATTTGTCTGCATGGACACACACATCCCTCCCCGACATGTATGCATATTGGCAAACACTCTAGTGAAAATTAGCCTTTCATTTCCTTTTTTTCTTTTTTGGGACAGGGTTTCTCTGTGTAACAGTTCTGGCTGTCCTGGAACTCTCCCTGGAGACCAAGCTGGCCTAGAACTCACAGAGATCCGCCTGCCTCTGCCTCCTGAGTGCTGGGATTAAAGGTGTGCACCACCACCGCCCAGCTAGCCTTTAGTTTCTAATAATTATCAACATCTGTGTAATTGCAACAATGTATTCCACCAGTGGAAGAGGTAGTGAGGAGAAGCAGGTGCGGGATATGACTGGAATCTTAGCACTTGGGAGGCAGGAGCAGTAAAAGGTTTCCAAATTCAGGGTCAGCCTGGGTTATACAGAGTGAAAAATATAATAATAGGTCTGAGCATGGTGGCATTTGCCTTTAATTCCAGCACTAAGGAGGCAGAGGCAGGAAGATTTCTATGAGGTCAACCTGGTCTATACAGCTACATAGTAAGACCCCATCTCAAAACAGACATCTTAAACACAACAGCAACAAAATACTAAGGGAAATGGATGTAGAGGGAAAATATGGAAATTTTCCTTTTTTTTTTTTTTGTTCTTTTTTGTTTTGTTTTGTTTTTCAAGACAGGGTTTGGAGCCTGTCCTGGAACTAGTTCTTGTAGACCAGGCTGGCCTAGAACTCACAGAGATCCACCTGCCTCTGCCTCCCAAGTGCTGGGGGATTAAAGGTGTGCACCACCACTGCCCAGCAGGAAATTTCTTTATTATGATATATTTTTCTATAAAACAGTTCTAAAATAGTCTGTTAAATAAAAACATTTATTTTTGGGGGGCTGGAGAGATGGTTCAGCAGTTAAGAGCACTGGCTGCTCTCCCAGAAGACTTAAATTCAATTCCCAGCACACACATGGCAGCTCACAACTGCCTGTAACTCCGGTTCCTGAGAACCTAACACCTTGACACCAAATGCACGTAAAATAAAGTTAAATAAATATTAAAAATAAATAAATAAAAATAAAACTCTGCCTAGAAGGGTGACTCGTGCCTATGACCCCAGCATTCAGAAACAGGCGGGGCTGGAGAGACGGCTCAGCAGTTAAGAGCACTGATGTTCTTTTAGAGGACCCACGTTCAATTCCTAGCACCCACATATCAGCTTACAACTGTATAAAACTTCAGTTCCAAGGACCCAAGGGCACCAGGCACCTACATGGTACACAGATACACATACAGACAAAACACTGTATACAAACAAACAATCAAAAAGAAAAACTTAATGCTTGCTCTGTGCATAGCCTGAGTCTGGGCACTTCGGATGAAACAATGCACAGCCAAGCCCCAGTGAGGAGGGAGTTCACAGCTAAGGGCTGCAATCTCTAGCCAGAGTTGTCACAGGAAAACCTGGAAGAAACCCGAGTTGAACCTCAAAAGACAAGCACAAGACAAGGTGGAAAATCCCAAACAAGATGCCGAGACAGGAGCTTGGTGGTGTATGGTGTGAAGGGGAAGGACAGAGAAAGAAGCAGACAGAGGGAGTGGAGGGCAACGGGCAAAAACAGAGCTGGAGGCAGAGAGTGGCTAGAGGGGGCCTGGGAAGCTGGGCGGCCTTAGCGCAGTAGGGAGCTTTCCCAGCTACACTTTTCTTTGTACCAGGCAGAGTCCAGGGCTCAGATCCTGAGCAGAACTGCCCACCACAGTTAGGGCTCCTAGGGCCCTGTGACGTAAGATCAGACACAGGCAGAGAAGGAGCAAACACAACAATGTCGGGCGGTTGGTGGCACACACCTTTAATCCCAGCACTCGGGAGGCAGAGGTAGGTGGTTTTCTGTGAGTTTGAGGCCAACCTGGTCTACAGAGGGAGTTCCAGGACAGCCAGGAATACACAGAGAAACCCTGTCTCAAAAAACAAAACAAAACAAAACAAAATAACAGCAACAAAAAGGAACAGGGAAAAGGGAGAAGCAAGAGGCCCACAGGACAGGAGAGCTGGAGAGTCATCCACAATGAAAGGCTAGAGAACTCACTTCTCACTCTGCAGGGCTAGAGCTGCTGAGGAAAGCTGGAGGCCTCCATTCAAAATGCTAACCTTACTGCTGACCAGCCAGTGGCCGATCAAGACTGAGTCCAATGACAAGGTGATAGAGGTGTCTCCCACGGGGAGGGCACTGAGGTTGGAGGTGCAACATTGTTCTTGGTACATAACAAGCTCCACAGAGGAGACTGAGCATTCGTTGAAGGCTGGGTGCAAATCAGGTTCAGAGTGGGCTAGCCTTGAGGCTGTTCTAGGCCAGGCCAAGAGGCCTAACTAGGCTGCAGGGAGCTCATAGCAGGCCAAGCCCACCATCTGTGATGCCCGTTCGCCCTCTAGTGGCCTCTGGTTTCTTTTCTCAGTCATTAGAGGTCAGGGTTAGTTTGGGTGCTCTGAGAGGCAGAGCTGCCCTACTCTGGCAGAAGGCAGGACAGAGAAACCAGGCGCCTCTGATGGAAGCAGTGTGCCATATAGGCCCAGTCAGGCAGCACAAGCAGCAACTGCACAAAGCTAGAGCCTGTTCCACAAACTCTGGCAAAGAGGGACTCCGACTCTCTTACGCGTGAGCTTGCCTACCACTCCAACAACACTCTCCATGGGCATTTCCAGCTAGCCTGTGGTCATAAGGGGTAGCCTTTTGTTCCCAATACTGTATTAGTAGGGCATGTAGTACCACCTGGGATCTCAAGACACCTTTCCAGCAAAGGAAGGCAGAAGTGGGCATGTATTCTGCAGGAGCTCTAGCCACAATCAAGCTACCCACTAGTCCTTAGGATGTGCAGACAGGTACCGGCCTGGAAGAGATGGTACATCCCCACAGGTGGCACACCTAGGTCTGGAAAGGAGGGAAAGGGGCGGGGTCCCTTTACAAGTTCCTAAGTTTATTGTGCCACCCACTTGGGAAACACATACTTCTTGTCCTGGCTGCTTTGGGCTCTGGATCTAGAGGGGAAATGTCTCCCCAAGGGGAACTAGCATGAGTCCCCTGGGCATGGTCTTCTCCTCCTAACTGCCTTACAAGATAGCAGCAGGCCAGGCAGCGTCCATACTGAGTCAGCCACAGTGCCACCCCTTACTGGGCTATTATTCTTTGTCTTTCCTGGCCAAGTCTGGTGGCAAAACGGGGTTCAGAGCAGGGAAAAAGGAGGGGCTGGACCATCACATCAGTGAGGGAGGGGCACGAGGTTTCTCAAAGGAAGGAGAGGCTGGCCCTGGCTCGGGTGATGTTGTCAGGGCTGGCTTCCTGACTGGGTACCCATTTTCTAGAATGAAGGCCAAGTTTACGTCCTGGGACATGTCTCCCATCCTCTAGTGCCAAACCCAAATAGAAACCAACCAGAGTGTCTCGGGGTAATGTTTTCAATCTCCAGAGCTCAAGATAGCACCTGGGCCGGGCGGTGGTGGCGCACGCCTTTAATCCCAGCACTCGGGAGGCAGAGGCAGGCGGATCTCTGGGAGTTTGAGGCCAGCCTGGTCTACAAGAGCTAGTTCTGGGACGGGCACCAAAGCTACAGAGAAACCCTGTCTCAGAGACCCACATTGGAGCACCAGACTGAAGTCTCACGATCCAAAGGAGGAGCAGAAGGAGAGAGAGCACGAGCAAGGAACTCAGGACCGCGAGGGGTGCACCCACACACTGAGACAATGGGGATGTTCTATCGGGAACTCACCAAGGCCAGCTGGCCGGGGTCTGAAAAAGCATGGGACAAAACCGGACTCGCTGAACATAGCGGACAATGAAGACTACTGAGAACTCACGAACAATGGGCAATGGGTTTTTTTTGTTTGTTTGTTTTTGTTTTTGTTTTTTTCGAGACAGGGTTTCTCTGTGGTTTAGGAGCCTGTCCTGGAACTAGCTCTTGTAGACCAGGCTGGTCTCGAACTCACAGAGATCCGCCTGCCTCTGCCTCCCAAGTGCTGGGATTAAAGGCGTGCGCCACCACCTCCCGGCGGCAATGGGTTTTTGATCCTATTGCACGTACTGGCTTTGTGGGAGCCTAGGTAATTTGGATGCTCACCTTACTAGACCTGGATGGAGGTGGGTGGTCCTTGGATCTCCCCACAGGGCAGGGAACCCTGATTGCTCTTTGGGCTGATGAGGGAGGAAGACTTGATTGGGGGAGGGGGAGGGAGATAGGAGGCGGTGGCAGGGAAGAGGCAGAAATCTTTAAGAAATAAATAAATTAAAAAAAAAAAAAAAAAGACAGCACCTGGAACCTACTGAGTAAGGAACAGTACCAAAAAGGATACTCGGTAAGACTTAGACGTGTGCCTTCCAAAAGATGGCAGACTGAAGGTGAGAACGTGGGAAATAAGGGCTCTTCATGTGTATAGTCCATGGGTCTGGGAGTATTCGGGGCTTAAAGCCTTCATTGGTCCCCATTCCTGGATTCTCTACTCCCCTCTCTGGCTCCATTACCCCCATTCCTTTTGCTATTTTCTGAGATAGGATTTTATATAATTCAGACTGGCCTCAAACTCACAACATGGTCCAGGTTAGCTTTTAACTCCTCATCTCCTGGCCTCTGCCTTCTTACTGTTATGACTGTAGTCATGTACCCTCATTCCTGGCTGCCATTTTTCCTAAGTCTCTTCAGGCCCCGATATCATCAAAAATGTCCCATATCCCAATGCCACCACTCCCAGTTTCCAATATCCTGGTGCACAGCTACCTGGTGAATCCTCCAGCTCGGGTCCCAGGCCCCACTCCCCTTAACTTCTTACCACCACCTTCTCCTAGCAGGCTTATGACTTTTCCCTTCCAAGAGTACCCCCGACGCTGGGCACAAACTGTACCTCCCTTTCCATCCTCTGCTCTATTCTGCTCAGGATTCCATGAGGTCCTGACAAGCGTGGATGCCTGCAAGCACCCCAGCTCAATACACCTCCTACCATGGTAGCAGTACTGTCTAGATCATTCACACAAGGTACTCTCCAACTCACCTCAGTGTGGGGCTCCCCTTGTATCTAAGATCCAAACACTCAGTCCTCACCCTTCACGCCCACTCCACCACCAAATGCTCGATGGCCTCTATCTCTACCAACCCGGAACAAGTACAGTCCTCTTACTCATTCCCTGGTGGCATTCCCCAAACTAAGTCCAGACACTGCCCAGCTCAGCTGGGTTCTGTCCACACGGAAGCCACAGTAGTGTGTCCAATGCCAACTCTGTTCATCCACAGGTCACCACCCGTCCTGCTGTCTATAACTTTCCTGCCTGCCCACTGCCACTGCAACAACACCTGCCCTTGCTCCTGAAGGCTTAGCGCTGTCTCCAGACATCCCACAGACCCATGCTCACTCGCATTCCCACCCTGCCCGAGGAATAAACTCTTCTCACGTTTTCAAACTCAGCCAATGGCCAAGGTCAAATTCCTATTACCAATCCGATCAGTTCAAAACACCACATCCCTTTCAGAGATGAGAACTTCCTGACCATAGTAGCCCCATACTAAGTTTTCAGGCTGCTCGCTGCCTGCTTACCTTGCATGCTGTGCCTACAAGGGCTCCATCCCGGCTCCAAACAGCACTCTGCACAAGGTCCTTGTGGGCCTCCAGCTCTGCAGGGAAACAGCCAAGGTCAGGCACCAGGTGATGAGGGTACCAAGGAAGTAGAGGAGGGTAGGCCTGCTCTGGGGCGACTCGGGAGCAGAGTCAGCAGCCTGGAGGGGCAGGGCGGCAGCTCCATCCAAACATGCGACAGATGCATCTAGAGGCTTCCTTCCTTAAGCCTGCCCGCATCGGGATATGCCTCTACTTAACAGTCTTCTGAGATCCCTGTTTCTCAGCCTGGCTCTCGTCTTCCACGCTCACTTCTGCTCTCTCTAACGCACACACCCACTATGTCATCCTTGCCTTTGCTCTTCTATGTCCCACCTCCTTCTGCAATTTGGGGGTTTGGAATACAAGAGATGCCTACTGGAAACAGAGAGTGATATATCTATCACAAAGCTTTAAAATGTATACTATCTGCCTATCATACTATGGTACTTTTTTTTTTTTTTTTTTTTTTTTTAGGTTTCTGGTGTGGAACCCAGAGCCTTAGGAACGCAAGGCAAGCACTCATCACTGAGTTGTACCCCATCGTTGATACATTTCCCCCCACACTACTAAAAACACCAACAGAGAAGGCAAGGGCTGTCCAGATGGGGGTGCCAGAGAAGGGCAGCCACTCCGGAGTGGCCGTACCTGTCAGGGGCTGCTGCTTGGCTACATCCCAGACCTTCACAGCCCTGCCAGCTGTGCTCACCAGAACACCATCTGACGTGGGGTGGAACTGCAATGCTTCTACTGCAAGCTCCTCGGGACCCAGCACCACTCCAGGCACAGAGGGAAGGGTGTCTCCGGTGCCTGGCAGCCGCCAGAGTTTTATCTGAAAGAAAGACCAAGTTTGTGGTACTTGGTCTAGGAGCCTCACTGCTAGGAGCCTCACTGCTACATACAGTCAGGCCTGCCCAGAGCAATCCTGGTCTCAGCAAGCAAGGTCCCCTGCTAAGACAAGGCCAATACATTAGAGGTCGAGGCATCTCACCTGCTAGGGCTTGAGAGCCACACATCCCATCATGGACAGGTGGGAGTCCAACTCAGGGAGACTAGGGTGTGATCAGAGACCAACAAGGGTGCCTTGTGAGTGTTGCAGTCAAGCCTTGGAAGGACAGATCATAACAGCAGCTCTGAGCAGGGACTTGGGGCCAGCAAGGGCATGTATAGAGGTCAGGGCTCAGAGACCCCAGGCTATAGAGGGCGGGTCATAAGCAGCTCTTCTAACCAGCCCCACTCACCATCCTGTCGGCTGAAGCTGAAGCCAGAAGGAAGTCATCAAATGGAGAGAAGTCCAGGTCAGTGACCAGATCTGTATGGAGGAGCAATCAGAACTGCTGAATGTCCCTTTCAGACCCAGTGAGCTCCTTCCGGAGTTTCAGCGGTGACACCTTTGCCCACATTAAGAAGCCACGCTCCCTCTGGACACATATAGGTCTCTTCCTACAACACATATCCTGGTGAGTCCTTGGGCTGCTGTTTCTGTAGTCCTATTGGAACACAGCTCCACCATGCATTGGCATGTGTGTGGTCTGTGTTGCTTCCAGCAACAACTGAAGAGTTGAGTAACTTTATTTGGTTTGGTCAGTTGGTTTTCTGTTCTTGTTTTTTTTTTTTTTTTTTGTTTTTTTGTTTTTTTTTTTTTAAATGTGCTGAGGATCAAACCCAGGGCACCGTATATGCTAAGCACACACTCTACCACCATGAAGCACATGCTACCCAGGGTTAAGTAGCTGGAACAGAAACTGTGTAGTCTCTGCATCCTAAAATGCACACTGCCTTGAACTTTGTCGAAAATGTCTGATGGCCCTTCTCTGCACATTAACACAGAATCACATGGTTTAGTATAGAGTCTTTCTGACTAGTTTCTGTTTTTTAATTTTAATTTTTAATGGGTGCTTTGCCTGCGGGTGTATGTCTGTACACCACTTGCATGCCTGATGTCCATAGAGGCCAAAAAGATGTCAGGTCCCCTGGAAATGGAATTACAGATGCTTGTGAACCACCACATAGGGTGATAGAAATTGAGCCCCAGTCCTCCTGGAGAGCCACAAGTGCTCTTAAGTGCTAAACTATCTCTCTAGTCCTCTCTCTCTGCTTTTCCATTTAATATGCATGAATAGTTTGCCTGCAGAGTATGTATGGGCATCACACCCATTCAGCACCCAGGCCCAGGAGAGGGCATCAGATTCCCCTGGAAGTGGAGTTCCAGACAGTTGTGAGCAGCAATGTGGGTGTTGGGAACTGAACCTGGATTCTCTTCAAGAAAAGCAGTAGTAGCCGGGCGGTAGTGGTGCACACCTTTAATCCCAGCACTCGGGAGGCAGAGGCAGGCGGATCTCTGTGAGTTCGAGGCCAGCCTGGTCTACAAGAGCTAGTTCCAGGACAGGCACCAAAGCTACAGAGAAACCCTGTCTTGAAAAACCAAAAAAAAAAAAAAAAAAAAAAAGCAGTAGTATTAACTGCTGAATCACCTCTCCAGCTCCTCTCTTTCTTGTGGTTTTGAGATCAATTTCTGATGTAACATATAACAAATCAGTTTTCTCAGCTTTTTTTTTTCCTGCCTGCATGTATCCCTGCAGGCGGGAAGAGGGCACCAGATCTCATTACAGATGGTTGTGAGCCACCATGTGGTTGCTGGGAATTGAACTCAGGACTTCTGGTAGAACAGCCAGTGTTCTTATCCTCTGAGCCATCTCTCCAGCCCTCCCCCTTTCTTTTCTTAAGATAGTCTTATGTAGCCCAGGGTCACCTCAGACTTGATATATTGTATATATTGTAGGAAATAATCTTTAACTCCTGATTTTCCTGTCTTTTCTTCTCAAATGCTGGGATTAAAAGGATGTGCCACCATGTTTATTTTTAAACATATATTTTACACACATATATTTACATACATAATGAATTTTTAATTAACTTACTTTAATTAGTGTATATATATGTAGGCATGCACATGTCATGGCAGCATGTAAAGATCGGAGGACAGCTCTATTGAAAAGTTCACTACTGTCTTTTTGTGAGATCCAACGATCAAACTTATACCGTCAGGCCTGCGTAAAAGTGCCTCTACCTAGCTGGGTGGTGGCGCACGCCTTTAATCCCAGCACTCAGGAGGCAGAGGCAGGTGGATCTCTGTGAGTTCGAGGCCAGCATGGTCTACATAGCAAGTTTCAGGACAGGCTCCAAAACTACAGAGAAACCCTGTCTCAAAAACAAAAAAACAGAAACAAACCCCTGAAGCTCAGAACCAGAATCAGGATCTAGACATGCCAGCTCTCACCTCTGCCTCTTGGTGTTTTCTACCTATGAGGGAACTACCCCAGGAAAGCAGTGCGTCCCCTATCAACAGCATACTCTACATGAGAGCTGCAATACTCATCTGTGGGCAGACAGGTAGCTTTGGTGCAGGGGTAACTTTGGAGTCTTCCTCTGCAGAAGCCCTGGTAGCAGGCTGCCCTTGGGTGTAATGAGCTCTAGTTCCCCGGAACCCTCCCTAAGCTGGACCTCACAGCACAGATCTTTTCTCTCTTTGTTTTGTTTTGTTTTTCAAGACTGAGTTTCTCTGAACAACAGCCCTAGCTGTCATGGAACTAGCTCTGTAGACCAGGCTGGCCTTGAACTCACAGAGATCTGCCTGCCTCTGCCTCCTGAGTGCTGGGATTAAAGGTGCGCGCCACCACTGTAGCACAGATCTTTAAGTCTGTAATTCTAGCTTTTTGGGAAGTTGGGACAACCCCATGAGAGGCTGTCTCAAAAATAAAGTTAGAAAAATATAAAAAGATGCCGGGCAGTGGTGGCACATGCCTTTAGTCTCAGCACTTGAGAGGCAGAGGCAAATGAGTTCAAGGCCAGTTTCATCACAGAGCAAGTTCAAGGATAGCCAAGACTGCACAAACTCTGTCTCAAAAAACAAAACAAGAGCAACACACACACATATATAATGTATATACACATATGTATATAAAATATACAGACATACACATATATAAGGTTAAGGAGGTACAGAGGGAAAAATCTGCTCTAGAGATACTAAATGCTGTTCTGGCCTACATAAGTGCCAATGATGAGAGACCCTGAGTATATTAGACTCTGACCATTGCCCTGCCTTTGAAGGTTCCCTGCCTTTCAGCCTTTCATCTTGGAGTATGCTCGCCTGGGTCACCTAGCAGCCAGAGGAGCAGAGCAACGGGGGCATCTAGAACAGCCTGAGATGTAGGTAGTAGGGCTGGCCATGGGACCTGCCGCTGTTCCAATGGAGAAAAGGCAGCACGCCCAGGTTCTGAAGCAGATGCTGGAACTAGCCCTCAGCCCACTCCCTTGTAGCTGTGTTCTTCTAAGCAGGTTTCTTACCCTTCGGGGTTTGGTATCCTCATTTTCTAGTTGGGAATTGACTGCAGCACTGACTGCTGGGTTGTCATGGGAATTCAGGGAGGTCTATGTGTGCAAGGACTCACCCTGTGACTCAATTTCATTACCATGTTTCCTCTTTTGTTAGATGCCAGCTGCCTGTTCTACTGCCTGATCCTGCTGGCTAGAAATCCAGACCAAAGTCATTGTAAGGGGCCGCCTGTCCATACCCACACACTTTCCTTGTCTCTCCTGGCTGGAAGGAAAGCAGGATTCTCACCCACATCAAGGCAAGCAGTAGGGACAGCAGTGGTGCCTCTGGCATTGCTGATGCTGGCTCGCTGTCCCATCTGCAGTGTCGTCCTTACCCGCCACCTCCACGCTTCTTCTTCACCCCAAAGCACCAGCCTTGTTTTCCCTTTTTAGCTCTGGTTCATCCTGCACCAGCGTATTCCCCTCCCTAGTATAAAACTGAGATCCACTCCAGCGTGGGGTGAATCCTGGGAGCCTTCCACAATTGGAGGTGCAGCCAGATATGCTACTTTAGGAGGAACTGGGCTGGGTGACTGTGGTTTCCAAGGGTTTCCTGCCTGCTTTCCTGTCAACCTTGGGTGGCTCTGATCATGAGAACTGGAGAGTAAAATGATGGCTGCCTTGGACCACTGTGCTAAGGATTCTTTTTTTTTGTTTGTTTTTCTTTTTGTTTTTGTTTTTCGAGACAGGGTTTCTCTGTGGTTTTTGCAGCCTGTCCTGGAACTAGCTCTTGTAGACCAGGCTGGTCTCGAACTCACAGAGATCCGCCTGCCTCTGCCTCCCAAGTGCTGGGATTAAAGGCGTGTGCCACCACCACCCGGCTGTGCTAAGGATTCTACTAACCACAAGAGGATCTAGATAATCAGAAGTGTTCGGAAACAGGATGCTCGTACATATAACTATCTTTATAACTGGCAGCTAATGCCGGGTAGTGTGGCACACACCTTTAATCCCAGCGCTCAGGAGGCAGAGGCAGGAAGATCTCTTTTGAGTTCGAGGCCAGCCTGGTCTACAGAGTGAATTCTAGGACAGGTTCCAAAGCTATATAGAGAAACCCTGTCCCAAAACAATACCAATAACAAAAAACTGGCAGCTAACAACCATCTTTACCTCCAATTCCAGAAGATCCAATAGCAAAGGCACTGCATGATCATGGTAAACAAATGCATGCAAAACAGCCACACATATTTTTTGTTGTTGTTGTTTTTCGAGACAGGGTTTCTCTGTGGCTTTGGAGCCTGTCCTGGAACTAGCTCTGTAGACCAGGCTGGTCTCAAACTCACAGAGATCCGCCTGCCTCTG
Source organism: Chionomys nivalis (assembly GCF_950005125.1). Taxonomy (NCBI): domain Eukaryota; kingdom Metazoa; phylum Chordata; class Mammalia; order Rodentia; family Cricetidae; genus Chionomys; species Chionomys nivalis. The sequence continues at coordinate 10,257,812 of NC_080092.1, read as the reverse complement.
CCTCCCAAGTGCTGGGATTAAAGGCGTGAGCCACCATCGCCCGGCCACACATATTAAAACAAAACAAGAAAAACAAAAACAACCACACATATTAAAACAGAAAGAAAACAAAAAACTTAACAAAAATCAACAATTCACCTTTCAAAAAAGAACACTATATATGGTACCCAAATGACATCCGAAACTTTCAAAGTTTGGATTAGTAGGCTGGAGAGATGGCTCAGTAGTTTTTTTTTTTTTTTTTGGTTTTTCGAGACAGGGTTTCTCTGTGGCTTTGGAGCCTGTCCTGGAACTAGCTCTTGTAGACCAGGCTGGTCTCGAACTCACAGAGATCCACCTGCCTCTGCCTCCCAAGTGCTGGGATTAAAGGCGTGCGCCACCACCGCCCGGCTTGATGGCTCAGTAGTTAAAAGCACTGGCTGCCCTTTCAGAGGACCTGGGTTCAATTCCCAGTATCAATATGGTGCTATGTATGAAGCATCGGTAACTTCCATTTCAAGAAATCTGACAACTTCTGGTTTCCTCAGGCACCAGACATGCATGTGATGCACATACACGCAGGCAAAACACCCATACGCATAAAAAAAATGTACAAAATTTAGATTGGGTTAGATGTGGTATTTAACCCCAGCACTCAGGAGGCATATGCAGTTCAAGTCCAGCCTATTCTACAGAGCGAGTTCCAGGACAGTCAGGGCTTCACAGAGAAACCCTGTCTCAAAAATCAAAACAAAACAAATTTAGACTGGAAAACACCCAGAGGACTCTACATAAACCTTGGCTTTTATTATTAATGACTTAATCCTCACCATCATAACTCTGACATTAAGCAGCACCCCTACTTTTGACTCTCCCTCCTCCTACCCTGCCTAAGGACTAAGGATTTATTCTTTTCCTTCACCCCAGGTCTTCAACATGAGAGCTCTAGCCCATAGGGCTAAAGCTATAGAGACAGAGCCAACTAGGTCAATGCCTAGAGGATAGCAAACTTTCCCCAAAGTGGGCAGGCTGCCAGGCAGGCTGCTGGTGACCCCAGAAGCAGCTGCAGCAAACAAAAGCCCTTTGTAAGGGCCCAATCCCACCCTGCAGCCCAGCACAACTACTTCCTTGGACGGCTTTTAGCAGCCTGGCTGGGAAGAGGCCTTAGAAATGAGTGGTGTCCTGCTGGACTCCAGAGAACACAGGGAAGGAGCCACATGAGTTTTGTGTGTATGTGTGTGTGTGTGTGTGTGTGTGCCTGTGTTCTCAGGTAAGATATCTGGGTGTCCAGGACTGATACTGCACGTCCTTCTCCTGCTGATGAACTGGAACGTCCAGCTTCCCTCCTCCAGGCCAGAACCCCAAACCAGGTGCAGCTTTCTGACCCCACGTATCTTGCAGAACACACATAGTGGGGACAAGAAGCCACAGGCAGTGGGACCAAGTATGCGTGAATCCCTGAACCCAGGCTTCTTCGATCAAGCACCACTCACCTGAATGGCAGCCAAGGTAGGCCACGTGCCTCTTGCTCTCTCCATGGCCTTCCTGAGATATGATGCCCAACACACCTATTAAACAAACACAGGGGTTCTGACTTTGAGATTAATGGGTGCCACTTACCTCCCTTCAGAGGACTTCAAGAGGAGACCAGACCCAAAACCAGGCGACGGGAGGCAGAGGCAAGTGGATCTTTGTGAGTTCGAGACCAGCCTGGTCTACAAGAGCTAGTTCCAGGACAGGCTCCAAAGCTACGGAGAAACCCTGTCTCGGAAAAAAAAAAACCAAAAAACAAACAAACAAACAAAAAAACCAAGCGACCTCCCGAAAGCCAGCTGTCACTTTTCTTCCTGACTTTGAAGGGACCTAGTTCGTCTCTGTCTTGACCTCTGCACTGGATGTCAAGAACACCGGAAAAGAGGCTTGCTTCTTCACACACTGCAGATCATCTGAGAGCTTGGCTTTGGGCAACCTTTGGGCTTTCCTCCCATCTTCACCAGAGAAGGAAGCCAGCACCCCAAACCAGGTTGGGGGACCAAGAGAAAAACTAGAGACCATGTGAGATGGTTCACCTGGGAGACCGAGGCAAGAGAATCCTGTGTGCTGGGGGCTGGCTTGGGCTACAATGTGAGACTCTATCTATAAAAACTAAAGGGATGGGTGTGAGGTGGGGGTAGAGAGTGGGCAAGGATAGTACTTACGAACCTTTGGACCCAGCTCTTCTTAAAGTCCTGAGTTAGCCGAAAAGGTATTTATCCTGTGCTTACGTTATTTTGTCTGTGTTGTCTCAAACAGCCAAGGGAGTCCCAAATAACACAGGGCTTTTTTTTTTTTTTTTTTTTTTTTCTGGGGTTTTGTTTTTTTCTTTGAGACAGGGTCTGGGTAGCTCAGGCTGGCTTGCATCTCACGCTGTTCCAGACTTGGCCTCCTGGAGCACAGATTATAGGTATGCTGCTCCACACCTGGCACAGGGCTCTTCAGACTGTCATTATCATCCCAGCCACCCAAGGCCCAGATACAAGGTGGGGAATTGTCTGTGGCATGGCTGAAAACAGAAGCATCGGGTTCTTTCCTGCCTGGCTAGAACAGCCATCATGATTTGTGTACGAGCACTCCCTACAAGGTGAGCAGTTTATAGGGGTCTAAGGCCTGTCCGGCCCCACCAGCTCCAGCCGTTCCAACTCTCCAGTGTGAATGGAGCTTGCGCTTCTTCATCCTATCTATGGTGATGATGTTTGAACCTTTCTCCCATATTTACTTCCCTACCTGGGCGGTCGGAGTTGAAGGCAATGAAGCTGCAGCTTGATTTGATGTGGTTCCCACATGTGGGGGTAGTTCCAGCACGAATGTCACTGATCCAGGCCTGCAAATGAACAATAAGCCAATAAGCAAGATGGTTGGTGTCAGGTCTCTGCTCGTGCCTAGAGAGGGCCCTGATACAGGAAACTCCATCTTTGGTGTATGTGTGTGTGTGTGTGTGTGTGTGTGTGTGTGTGTGCGTGCGTGTATTACACATGTGTGAATGTGGAGGCCAGAGGACAACCTCTGGTGTTATTCTGCAGGGGCCACCCACTTTTTTTGTTTCATTTTGTTTAGAGACAGGGTTTCTCTGTGTAGCCCTGGCCATCCTGGAACTAGCTCTGTAGATCAGTTTGACCTTGAACCCAGAGATCCACCTGCCTCTGCCTCCCATTTGTTAAGATTAAAGGCATGTACCACCACTGTCCAGCCCCACTTTGGTTTTTGAGACCCAGAATATGGAACTCACAAATTCAGCGAGGCTGGCTGACTAGTGAACTGTCTGTGAGCTGAGCAGTGATTACAGGCACATAGCATCACCTTAGGTTCTGGACATGAAACTCGTGTTTTCATGCAGGCCCAGCAAGCAGGTTACTAATAAACTCATTTCCTCAGCCCTAGGGAACTCCGCCTGTGTTCTGCACCATCAGAGAAGTACTCCTTTGGATATGGAATTGAACTTTTTTGGATCTGTCCCAGAGTCCTCTACAAAATACCAAATGTTCTTGAAATAATCTAAGTAGCTAAGAGGGTGATTTTCTTTCGCAAATCAGTTCCCTAATAAGGAGGAGGAGGCTGTCAGAAGCAGGCGCATGTGTCTGTGGAAGGAATATTTCAGTTCAGAGAGGGGGAAGGTGACAAAGAAGTGACAACTTAACAGAAGTTGGGCTTGGCTTCTGCAGATTCTCTGCAGAGGGCTTTCCTGGGGCCGAAGGACCCCTTGAAAACACCCATACTCAGCAGGAGAAGGTAAAGACCTGGCTTCCTCAGAGCATGCTCTTCCCTTGCCTAAGTGAAAAGCAATAATGTGAACACCCCCACATGTGGGGGAGAGGAAGAGCACCTGTCCTGCACCTGAGAGCAGCAAGGTGCCCGTTTCCTCGGCGACAAAGCACCCACACTCCCACGTTTGTTGTCCATTTCCACCCAGTAGAACATCAGTACCATACGTTACTTTTTTTTTCAAGACAGAGTTTCTCTGTAGCTTTGGAGCCTGTCCTTGAACTAGCTCTTGTTGACCAGGCTGGTCTCGAACTCACAGAGATCCTCCTGCCTCTGCCTCCCAAGTGCTGGGATTAAAGGCTCCTACCTGGCTCCCATACCTTACGTTACTTTTCCTTCCTGATTCATGTTTACTCTACAGAGACAGACAACAGCTTTGAAAGGGAGAATGGACAGCCTGCTCGCCCACCTCCAATCACACAAACTGTTTTCAGCCCTCCCTGAGGCCCCTAGTTCCATGGACCTGTCTCTTTAACTTGTTGGATGGAGGTCCACACAGGAAGGCGCCCCTGAAGGTCTCCCCAGTCCCCTCCAGTAGTAATTACTGCACTCCTAGCAATGCTCTTGATTCAAACATAAACTTCCTCTCAACCTTTTAATGACTCCACACTGTACTCAGAACAAAACCCAACTTCCTCCTCTGCAGCTCTGCCCTGTACTCATCCATCACTCTGCCCTCTGTCCATCCTGGGTCCACTTTCTATTTTCTCACTGGGCTTTTTCTTACTTCTTACCCTTCTGGCCTCAGCTGCAATCCACCTCCCAGGCAGCGTTCTCCACAATGGTGAAGTAAACCCCGACTTCAGCAATTCACATCATAGCGCACACCCACACACCCCTGGGTGTTCTTCAACGCAGTATAGTGTGCTTGCTGGCCATCTTCCTCCTGAGGCTGTTAAGTGCCACAGGGGAGGGGAAATGCCATAATTCACTTCCCGAGCTCATGAAGCTGGGCAGCACACAGGCACGGAGAGGATACTGTCCAGAGAAGGAAACGGAGAAGGGCTGTCATAACTTGCTTTGGGCCACTGACGGTCACTAGAGGTCAATTCCTAAGCCCAATTATCCGAAGATAGTCCAGGCTTTCCAAATAATAGGGAGATAGGCCCGGGTCAGCATGGTCTCTGAAGCAAACTCAACAAGCATGCTGTCCTTCTCGACACTTCCTTTAGGCTCCACCTGCTCTAGCTTCTCCAGGCCCTAACCACTACCAGTAGCATCACCCTAGTAAGAGAAGAGCTTGCACCAGCAGAAGAGGAAGAGCCGGCGGAAACCCAAGGGAGGAAGCCTGCCTGGCCAAGGGGCTCCCTCCCCAGATGACACCCTCACTCTCCCGGAGACAAGAAAAGGGTGCATCTCTGCATAGGCCGGCCCCAGGCAGGGGTGATCCTAGACATCAGGAAAGAGAAGCCCCAAGTCTGCAGTTTCCCAGCCTGGCTCCCAGCAAGGCCGACCGGAAGCAGAGGCCTGGACGCGGCTGGGAGGACTGCGAGGCCTCCTGGGGGTCCCAGGGCAAGAGAAACTGGCCAGGCCTACCGGGATCACTCAGTGGCCAGGGCGCGTCACTAGAGCTCCGGACTCTGTCCTCTAGGCAGTGAAGGGGCGGCCTGGACTCTGGGGCTCAGCTGAAGGGAGCGGTTCCGGGTGGAAAGCTCGGGGGCGGGGAGGGGCGGGGTAGAGAGTCTCTGCAGCCCAGGGTGTGCAGTACGCCGGCTCGCACAAGAGGATGGCAGGCATCTGGGACCAGGAGCGAGGGATCGGGGTCCGCGGTCTGGGCTCACCTCTCGGCGGGACGGCCGGGCCTCCATGTGCCGAAACTTGGACACCTTAAAGCGGTTCATGGCGGCTGGGACAGAGCGAGTGCAGCCTCGACGACTAGGGGAGTCAGCTCTCAGGTGCGCGGTAGGAAGCTACCCGGGACTCCCGCAGCTTCCCAGCCCCACCCGCCCGTAGTTTGTGGAGGACACGCCCCGACATGCTGCCAACCAATCGGAAGCGTCTGCGGCCCATCTTGGCACGCCCCCGCATCGCCTTTCTTCCGTGCGGACGCCGCCAGCCCCACCTCTCAGCCAATAGCTGTCCTGAGAAATCACGCCCTGATGCCTGAGGGACCACAGCACCAGTAGGAGGTCACGTGAGCCGCAGCTGTCCTCCTGCTTTAGAGACCACACTTGTGTTGCCCTGGGATTAGATTTGTCGGGCTCGTCCCTGAGGCTTTTCAATCCCATGTGTGCAGTCTGTCCCACTATCTATTTCCTCGAGTAGCAGGACGGAATTAACTAGACTAGAAACGGAGGATAGCCGGGCGGTGGTGGTGCACGTCTTTAATCCCAGCACTCGGGAGGCAGAGGCAGGTGAATCTCTGTGAGTTCGAGACCAGCCTGGTCTACAAGAGCTAGTTCCAGGACAGGCTCCAAAGCCACAGAAAAACCCTGTCCCGAAAAACCAAAAAAAAAAAAAAAAAAAAAAGAAACGGAGGATAAGCAGCTGGCCTCATAAACGTGAAGCAGAATCAAAAAGGCAGATTTTTCACTCCAAGCCTTCCACGTTTTGGGTCCAGAGCTTGCATCAAATCACTAAAATCACTTACAGATAAGTGGAAAGGGCAGGCTGAAGAGATAAGGACTACTAAGAATTCTTTACCGAGATCTCTCTCTCTCTCTCTCTCTCTCTCTCTCTCTCTCTCTCTCTCTCTTCCTCTCTCTCTCTCTCTCTTTTTTTTTTTTTTTGGCGGGTTTTTTTCTCTGTGTAGTGTTTACTGTCCTAGAACTAGCTCTGTAGACCAGGCTGGCCTCAAACTCAGAGATCTGCCAGCTTCTGCCTCCTGAGGTTTGGGATTATAGATATGTGCCACCACCACCACCAGGTTTGAGGCCAGCTAGGGTTACATAGTGAGTTGCAAGACAGACTAAGCTACTAAGTTAGCCCCATATCAAACCAGCTAAATTTTTAAAAAGGCTGCGGGGAGCAGGCTGGAAACTGACTCCGTGGGTAATTGCGCTTGCTATGCAAACGTGTGAATCTGAGTTAGAACTGTTGGATCTTCCGGCATTAGAGATATGGACAGTCGTGAGCTGTCACGTGGGTGCTAAGGATCAAACCTGGGTCTTCTGCAAAAACAAGTGTTCTTTTTTTGTTGTTTTTTGTTTTTGTTTTTTTTTTTTCGAGGCAGGGTTTCTCTGTAGCCTTGGAGCCTGTCCTGGAACTAGCTCTTGTAGAGCTGGCTGGCCTCGAACTCACAGAGATGCACCTGTTTCTGCCTCCCGAGTGCTGGGATTAAAAGTGTGTACCACCATCACCTGACTAGCTTTCTAGCTTTATCTTCAATTATATACTCTAAATTTAACGCGTAAGCATATACTTCTACACCTTCAGATACAAGCTTTCAGAGTTATTTTTGAATAAACTGATGACATGACTACTCCAGAGTGTGCTGGACTTGTGAGGGGCTGAGAAGACACATAGAGACAGAGAGAAACATTGAAAATAGCAGGGTTATAAGAATGAGGAACTGGACCTGGAGAGATGGCTCAGGGGCTAAGAGCACTGGCTGCGCTCAGGTCCTGAGTTCAATTCCCAGCAACCTGGTGGCTCACAAACATCTGTAATGAGGTCTGGCGCCCTCTTCTGGTCTGTAGGCATAGAGGCAGACAGAACACTGAATACATAATAAATCAATCTTTAAAAAAAAGAATGAATAACTGGAGGAAGGGAAGTTCATGAGCTGCGGAGTTTAGGGCAGGGGAGGAGGTGAGAAGGGCTGGGACAGCTAGCATGGACTGTGAAATGTGTAACAGGTACTTGTGATACTGAGGGAACCTGGAGGCACCGCAGGGAGCCATGTGTCCCTTCTGCCAGTGATGGAGGGGAACAGGCTTCACAAGTTCCTGAGAAATGCTGGCTTAGTATCTGTTCTTATTTTATTGTTTTTGTTTTTGCTTTTTTGAGGCCAAGTTTCTCTGTGTAGCTCCGGCTGTCCTAGAACTTGCTCTATGGAAGAATTTGCTCTGTCTTAGAACACAGAGATCTGCCTGCCTCTGTCTCCCAAGCACTGGGATTATTGGTGTGAAACATCCACCAACGAGCTTGCTGGCTTTTATCTAACCACCAGAACTCCTCCTGTAGTCCAGGTTGAGTCCATTTTTGGATATTTGCATATCCAAAAATGTCATTGGAGTTTGAGGAATTGGAGTCTCCTTTGGACCTAACAATTTTTTCCTTTGTTTTCTGAGATAGGGTCTCCTGTAGCCCAGACTGTCTCAAATTTGCAATATAGCTGAACATGATCTTGAGTTCCTGATCCCCCTACCTCTGTCTCCCAGGTTGATGGTATTACAGGTGTGTGCTACAATGTCAGGCAGCATCTGATGCTCTTGCCACTTGGAACACTCCATCTGTAATTGTTGCACTGTTCATCAAAGTTCAGCTATGGACATTATATGGCTCAGGAAGGGTATTGGTAAAAGAAGATGGTGCTGTTCCGTGAGTGGCTCATGGGCCACGAGGGGCTGAGGCAGGGAGCCGCATAGAGTGAGAGAGCAGCAAGTCCCAGGCAGGGAGCCAGGTGGCGGGTGAGATACAGAGACATGGACAGGTACGCCATGCAGAGTCAGGTTGGATATTTATTTAGTGGGTTATGGAGGAGACTGGAAAGAGGTAAGGGAAAAAGCAGAAGGAGGGAGGGAGGGAGGGAGGGAGGGAGGGAGGGAGGGAGGGAGAGAGAGAGAGAGAGAGAGAGAGAGAGAGAGAGAGAGAGAGAGAGAGAGAGAGAATGGAGAATGGAGGAAAGGGGAGAAGGGAGAAAAAAGGGAAGGAAGTTCAGGCTGGAATCCTAAAATCAGCTTGCCTCAGCAGACAGGGGAGGGAGTGGGCGGGGCCTGTCTCTTAAAGGGACAGAACAGACCATTACAGGAAGTTTAACTTTCTCCCCAATCCTTCCCTCCTCCCCAGCCCTATACCCATTCCCCTTGAGAATCAGATCAAGGACACTGGAGTGCTTATAGCAGTGCTCCTATAGCTGGTAGGAGTAACTTATCAGTGTTACTTCATAAGAAATCTGTTCCTGTGAAGTGAGTTTGCTCCTCTAGAGCGGGTCTGCGCTAACATATTCTAGAACGTGGATAACATATTCTAGTGCGTGATAGATAACAGTTATTTACAATACTCTATGAAATTCTTGCTACAGGTTTGGAGAAGGCTAACGTACTTAAGACGGAGCTGAATGCTTCAAGTTCTGCTGCGACATAATCAGACACAAAAAACCTACAACCGAAAACGGGGGTGGAGACTTTCTGAGAGAACACGCAATAAGATGTAATTTTCAGGGTCAAGGTAAATCACCGGCAAGCAGTGCCGGAATCTGCGATACTGACGCCGCGTGGTCTGCTGGGATTTGTAGTTTCTTCCAGGACAAGGCTCGCTGGAAGATTACAACTGCTATACATCACTCACAAGTAAAATGCAGCATTCAATCGTACATCACAGAAATCCCAATACAGGGGAAACATACAAGATGACATCCTCGGAGCAAAGCATTTATACGCGAGCACAACTCTTCGGAGCCGACGGCGCGTACGCACTGCTCGCGCCCAGCCTGCTGCCGACGCCTCGCCTCCGGAAGACACCACCGGCTTAGCGGCGCGCAGGCGCAGTGTCCCCGGGTCAAGATGGCTGCGCGGTGTTCTCCACGCTGGTTGCTGGTGGCGGTGGGAATCCCCCGGCTGCCGGCTGCAGCGGGGAGAGGGGCCCAGCAACCCCGGGGCGGCGTAGTGGGAACATCACTGGCTCGCAAGCTGAGCATCTCTGCCTCCGGGCTTTCCATGAGCGGTTACGGCCCCCGGGCGCTGCTGACATTGAGACCGGGTGTCCGCCTCACAGGTGAGCGAGGCTTCCAGATCTCGAGTAGCGGCTCCTGGGACTAGAAAGGGCAAGTCGCCTCGCTCTGACGACCGGGGTAGCGAGATGAAGGTATCTTCCCGGTCGGGAGAAAAATTGCAGGGGGCAGAGAGACCAAGGTGCGGGCTACCCAGAAGCCGTCGAGGGGAAAGAGCTGCGTGGAGCCGGAGGTGGTGAAACGCTCCGAAGGCCGTGAACCTTCACCTCTGTCAACATGCGCCTTTCTGCCCAGGCCGCTGCTCCCTTGCCCTATTCCTTCTTATTTTCTTCACTTTCTAGCTTGTGCTAGGCACCTAGAGATCTGGAGAGATGCAGGTGCTTGTTTTCACTAAGGTCAGAAAGTATCATGAATTGACATTTCACAGTTTGCATCCCTAACATCACGTGATGTAAATGGAGAACACATCAGTCTTTTTTAGAATCCTGTAATAATGCAGTCTAAAATTAATTGAACACTTAGTGTGTATGAAGTATGTTTTTCAGAATATTTCATGTAACAGGCATAGTTACCCTTCTTTTTTTTTTTCCTCCCCAAGACAGGATTTCTCTGTAGCTTTGGAGCCCGTCCTGGAACTCGTTCTGTAGACCAGACTGTCCTTGAACTCACAGAGATCCTCCTGCACTACCACCGCCTGGTTTACCCTTCCATTTTATGGAGAAACAGGGTTAGATGTTAAAGAACTTGAAAAAGTTACAGACTAGGAAAGTGGTAGTTTTGTCGTGGCACTTACTTTCCTTATTGTTGGAGAAAATACCAAATCAGTGTGCAATAAGCCTTGAAGTGCTTTGGCCATGATCAGCAGATCAATCTTTCTCTTTAAAAAAATATATCTTAGCCGGGCGATGGTGGCGCACGCCTTTAATCCCAGCACTCGGGAGGCAGAGGCAGGCGGATCTCTGTGAGTTCGAGACCAGCCTGGTCTACAGAGCTAGTTCCAGGACAGGCTCCAAAGCCACAGAGAAACCCTGTCTCGAAAAACCAAAAAAAAAAAAAAAAAAAAATATATATATATATATATATATATATATATATATCTTAAGAATTATTTGAGCCAGGTGGTGGTGGCGCACGCCTTTAATCCCAGCACTCGGGAGGCAGAGGCAGGCGGATCTCTGGGAGTTTGAGGCCAGCCTGGTCTACAAGAGCTAGTTCTGGAACAGGCACCAAAGCTACAGAGAAACCTGTCTCGAAAAACCAAAAAAAAAAAAATAATAATAATAATAATAATAATTTGAGTCTTTATTTTTTAAAGATTTATTTATTTATTATGTATACAACATTCCTTCCATGTATGCTTGCGTGCCAGAAGAGGGCACCAGATCTCATTATAGATGGTTGTGAGCCACCATGTGGTTGCTGGGAATTGAACTCAGGACCTTTAAAGGAAGAGCAGGCAGTGCTTTTAACCTCTGAGCCATCTCGGAATAAGAGCTAGTTTCAGGCAGTTAATGAGCTGCTATTCCTAGGGGCTAGGAATTGAGCTTGTGTCCTCTGCAACAGTGGAATGTGCTCCTAACTGTTAAACCATCTCTAGCCTGTCTGGGAACTCACTCTGTAGACCAGGCTGGCCTCAAACTCACAGAGCTCGGACTGCTTCTGTCTCAGTGCTGGGATTAAAGGTGTGCACCCCCACCGCCCGGCCTCGTATTTCCTAATACTGTGTTTATCACTTCAGTGAGGATGAAGGAAACAAGTATTGAACTCTTAGTTTTGTAGTGGTTCCAGGGACCAAACGTAGAGCCTTGAAGTATTTTTTAAAATTGCGTCTTTGCTTGAGAGAGACATAGAGACATAGACAGATACTAAGTATTACTTCTATATGAAAACAGAACTAAAGGACTTCAGTTTGAGTTTGTTAAGTCAACCCGTAGGCTACAGTGGACATATTTTATCTCAAGGGATTCCATTTGTGGAAGTGGCATCCCTCAGTGTGTCCTGATACCACATCTAAGGTCATCGATTCTGCCCCGGAACTTTAATCTGTGCTCATTTCTCAAGCTTGGATTATGAAATCAGATGATATAAAAATCTTCCAAGCAAAAGAAAACAGTAACTTGCTACTTAACATTGGGCATTCTTGAAACAACATGGAAAATAATCCTGGGTTCACAAAAAGCAAGACATTTACTGGACGTGTCTTGGATAAAGCAACAACAGAAACCAAAGAGTTAACTAAACAAATTCTTCCTAATGTTGTTAGCCATTGGTGGCTTTAGGTTTTCAAAGACATTCACCTTGTATAGCCCCGTGGTTATCTACACAGTTTTATGTAAGTTCTCTGCTGCAGTTGTTGGAGCTGCTTTCACGGCCAAACTTCTGCCACTGATAGACTCATCCTCTAGGTAGTTAGGTAGTGGAAGGACTTGGAGGTTAACCAGCCAGGCTGCTATCAAGTAAAGAGGAGACTGAATATAGGCTCACTAGGAATCCACCACCCAGCTGGCTGTGTTTTTGTTTTTAATTGGAAACAGGGTGTCATGTATTTCAGGCTGTCCTAAAACTTCCTATGTAGCTGTGAATTGAACTTCTGTCATCTGCTTCCTTTTCCCTGATGCTAGGATTATGGGCATGCTCATCATGCACCATTATGCTGAGTTTTTTTCAGTGCTGGGAATCTAGCTCAGGGCCCTATGCATGCTTGGTAAGCAATGTATCTACTGAACTATGTCCCCAAGCTGTGCCCTCATTTGAAGTTCACTGAGTTTGTCCTCTAGTATGCTCAGAAAGGAACAGACCCTATAGCTGAGGCTTGTTTGATCTTCACAGGTATTCCATAGTTGCTCATTTATAATTTCCTCTTGTTGGACAAATTCCCAGACTGACTTTCTCGTTTCATTTCCAGGAGCAAAAAGTTTCCCTTTTGTTTGTACTGCTTCCTTCCACACAAGCGCTTCCTTGGCCGAAGATTATTACCAGATATTAGGAGTGCCCCGAAATGCCAGCCGGAAAGATATCAGGAAAGCCTATCTTGAGGTCTGTATTGGTCTCAGATTGACTGACAAGTTTGTAGAAAGATTGCTGGTGATCTTTATATATATTTGTGTCTATTTTAATTTTTAAAATTGTGGTATGTGTCTGCGTATGGACATGTGCACAAGAATGTAGGTGTTCACAGAGGATACTGGTTGCCAGGTGGTGGTGGCGCACACCTTTAATCCCAGCACTCAGAAAGCAGAGGCAGGTCAATCTCTTGAGTTTGAGGCCAGCCTGGTATACAGAGTTCCAGGACAGCCAAGGCTACACAGAGAAAATCCTGTCTCGAAAAACAAAAAACCAGAGGTATTGGATTCCCTTGGGACTATAATTATAGGCAGCTGTGAACCATCTGCTATGTCTGGGATTTAAATTCAAATTTTCTGGGAAAGAAGTATGTGTTCTTAGCACTGATTGCTGTTCAGTCCATTTCTTCAGCTCAGATTGTTGTTGATCTTGCCTGGTTCCTATTGACTTGGTGCATAGCACACTTGGGCAGGTCATAAGCTGCTGATCCTGTGGAGTTATATGAGGAAAAATGAAGTGTTGGGTGCATTTGGTATACTATATAGTATCGGTTAACGCTGTTTTTTTTTGTTTGTTTGTTAGTTGTTTTGTTTTTTTAGTCAAGTTTTCCCCTGTAGCCCTGATTGTCCTCTGAACTCCCTCTGTAGACTAGGCTGACCTTGAACTTGAACTCAGAGACCCTCCTGTCTCTGCCTTCCAAGTGCTGGGATTAAAGGTATGAGCCATTATTCCCCAGCTAGTCAACTTTTTTTTTAAGATTTAATTTCTGTGCATGTGTATTTGCCTAATGTATGTTTGTGTACTGCATATACGCTTGGTGCCTTCTGAGGTCAAACGAGGGCATCAAATCTCTGGAAACTGGAGTTTTAGACAGTTGTGAGCTGTTATGTGGGTCCTGGGAGCCAAATCCAGTTCTTTGCAAGAGTATTAAATGCTTTTCGTCCCTGAGCCATCTCTCCAGATCTTAGTTAACTATTTTTGGAAAGATTTCTGGTAGATGAGAAATATGTAGATCTTTAAAAGAATGATTTCTTTTCAAGTTTTAAATCTTGTTTTAAGAATAAGTTGCACTTGCCGGGCGGTGGTGGCGCATGCCTTTAATCCCAGCATTTGGGAGGCAGAGGCAGGCGGATCTCTGTGAGTTCAAGACCAGCCTGGTCTACAAGAGCTAGTTCCAGGACAGGCTCCAAAACCACAGAGAAACCCTGTCTCGAAAAACAAAAACAAAACAAAAAACAAGAATAAGTTGCACCGGGACTGGAAAGATGGCTCAGTGGGTAAGAGCATTGACTGCTCTTCTAGAGGTCCTGAGTTCAATTCCTGCAACATGGTGGCTCACAGCCATCTGTAATGAGATCTGGTGCCCTCTTCTGGTGTGCAGGCAGAACACTGCAAAATAAATAAATAATTAAATCTATCTTTTTTAAAAAAAAAAGCCGGGCGGTGGTGGCACACACCTTTAACTCCAGCACTCCGGAGGCAGAGGCAGGTGAATCTCTGTGAGTTCAAGGACAGCCTGGTGTACAAAAGCGAGTTCTAGGCACCAAAGCTACAGAGAGTCATTGTCTCAAAAATTATAAATAAATAAAAATAAAAAAATGTTGCACTGGACAGTGGTGGCACATACCTTTAATCCCAGCTCTCGGAGGCAGAGATAGCGGATTCTCAAGTTCGAGATCAGCCTGGGCCTCAGAGTGGGTTCTAAGATAGCCAGGGCTATCCAGAGAAACCCTGTTTTCAAAACACACAAAAGAATTTTTTGCTCTCTTAAGAGAGACAAATGCTGTAAAGAGTCATAACTGCGGCAAGTATTTGGGTTCTGCTTTATATCTATAGTAATGTACTTTCTTCCCCCTTAGCTTGCCAAGAAATATCACCCGGACTCAAACAAGGATGATCCCAAAGCCAAGGAAAAGTTTACCCAAGTGGCACGAGCATACGAGGTAAGAACTTGCCGTGTCTTCTGGTTCAGTCTGTCCCTGCTGAAGTCTTATGCTATTTCTGCTGAATTAGAATCTCAGTGAAGAAACAAGGCTGGTGAGATGTGTCAGTGGGTATATGGATCTGCTGCTAAATCTGATGACCCGAGTTCAATCTCCAGTACCCATATGGTGGACAGAGAGAAGCATCTTTCACAGATTGTCTCTGATCTCCACCTGAGTGCCATGACATTCAAATACTCACACATGTACACAAAATAAATAGATATAATTTTTTAAAAAAGAAGAGACCAGGAGTGGTGGTAAATCTGTAATTCTAGCAGTGGTGAGACTGAGGCAGGAGAATTTCTGCAAGTTTAAGGGCAGCCAGGGCTACACAGCCCATCTCAATACAAAACCAGGAACAGGGTTTGTCTGTATCAGTGAAGCTCCTTAGGTAATTCATATTGATAGCTGATCTTGAGACATACCAGTTAGACCTAGCCGTTATTTGGTAGCAATTTTAAAAGTAGAATATCATATAAAAATACAGAAAAACATGTCTGTGAAAGAGCCACTGACCAATTACAGAGTTATTGGAGAATGGCCATTTGTTTTACTTAGGGTTTTATTACTCCCTATGACCCTATGAGGCCATTTTCATTCTGGCCACCACACCATTCCTCTTGGACTTGATTGACTCTAGGGGTTTCTGTATATGTCAAGAGTTTCTATGTTCAAGGAACTAGATGTCCACTTATAAAAAGAGTCACAACTCAGAGGTATGAAGGTTTTATCCCCTGCTAATCTGTGCTAGAGCCTTCTACAGAAGTAGAACTAATAGGATATATGTAATCATAAGAGATTTATTAAGTTAGCTCTTTAGATCAGCTGCAGGGGAGCAGAGTGCTGTGGAGATGACTCGTTAGTTAGGAGCATTGGCAGCTCTTCTGGAGGACTCAGGTTCAATCCTAGCACCCACATGGCAACTCACAACCACCTACAACACTCCAAGGTTCGTTTGTTCTTTCTTTCTTTCTTTCTTTCTTTCTTTCTTTCTTTCTTTCTTTCTTTCTTTCTTTCTTTCTTTCTATTATGTTTTTTGGTTTTTCGAGATGGGTTTCTCTGTAGCTTTGGAGCCTGGAACTAGCTCTTGTAGACCAGGCTGGCCTCGAACTCACAGAGATCCATCTGCCTCTCCCTCCCAAGTGCTGGGATTAAAGGTGTGTGCCATCACCACCTGGCTTATAATTTTAGTTTTAAGGGATCCAATGCCCTCTGCTGACTTCTGAGAGCATCAGGCATACAAGTGGTATGTAGACATACATGTAGACAAAGTACCCATACCCATAAAATAAAATATAAATTATTATTATGTTTTTTCAAGACAGGTTTTTTTTTTAATATATATTTTTATTATGTATACAATGTTCTGTCTGTGTGTATGCCTGCAGGCCAGAAGAGGGCACCAGATCTCATTACAGGTGGTTGTGAGCTACCATGTGGTTGCTGGGAATTGAACTCAGGACCTTTGGAAGAGCAGGCAACGCTCTTAACCGCTGAGCCATCTCTCCAGCCCGAAGACAGGGTTTTGTTGTTGTTGGGTTTTTGTTTGTTTTATTCTTTGGGGGCCCACCACCCAGCTCCCAAATAAAATAAATACACCGAGACTTAATCTTACTTATGAAAGCCTGGCGTTAGCCAGTTTCTAGCCAGTTTTTCTAACTTAAATTAACCTGTTTCTCTTCTTTTATATTTTGCCTCTGGGCTATTTACCTTTCTTTATTTCTATATATGTCTTTCTTCCCTTCTTACTCCATGACTGGTTGTGTGGCTGGGTGACCGGCCCCTGATGTCCTCCTCTTCTCTTCTCTACCCCAGCCTGGGTTTTTCTCCTATTTATTCTCTCTGCCTGGTAGCCATGCCTATTTCTTTCTTCTGCCTTGCTATTGGCCATTCAGGTCTTTCTTTTTTTTTTTTTTCTTTTTTTTTTTTTTGGTTTTTCGAGACAGGGTTTCTCTGTGGCTTTGGAGCCTGTCCTGGAACTAGCTCTGTAGACCAGGCTGGCCTCGAACTCAGAGATCCGCCTGCCTCTGCCTCCCGAGTGCTGGGATTAAGTCGTGCGCCACCACCGCCCGGCAAAGATTTATTTGTTTGTTTGTTTGTTTATTTATTTATTATGTATACAGTGTTCCATCTGTCTGTATGCTTGCTGGCCAGAAGAGGGCACCAAATCTCATTACAGATGGCTGTGAGCCACCATGTGGTTGCTGGGAATTGAACTCAGGACCTCTGGAAGAGCAGCCAGTGCTCTTAACCTCTGAGCCATCTCTCCAGCCCCATTCAGGTCTTTATTAATCAGGTGTTTTAGGCAGGCAAAGTAGCATAGCTTCACAGAGTTAAACGACATCGTCATTAACAAATATTCCATAGAATAAACAAATGTAGCATGTCTTAAGCTAATATTCCACAACAGGTTTTCTCTGTGTAACTACCCTGGCTGTCCTGGAACTCACTCTGTAGACAGGCTGACCTTGAACTCAGAGAAATCTGCCTGCCTCTGCTTCCTGAGTGCTGGGATTAAAGACGAGTCTTCATGCCAGGCTCATAAAAATTATTTGTAAAAAAGACCATCTGCTGAGATCTGCTGAGGAGTACCACATTGACAACCTGTAGATTGTAACATCAGAGAGACTGGTGGCTGCTCCATGTAAGAAGCTGGAAGCCTTTGAATGGGAGGCCAGTGATAGCAGCCTGGTCTGGGGCTGCAAGCCTGAATAGCTGTCCTGGAAATAGCTCTTTTTTTTTTTTTTTTTTTTTTTTTGTGGTTTTTCAAGACAGGGTTTCTCTGTAGCTACAGAGCCTGTCCTGGAACTAGCTCTTGTAGACCAGGCTGGCCTCGAACTCATAAAGATCCGCCTGTCTCTGCCTCCCGAGTGCTGGGATTAAAGGCGTGCGCCACCACCACCCGGCCTGGAAATAGCTCTTATAGATCAAGCTGGCCTCGAAGTCACAGAGATCCACCTGCCTCTGCCTCTTGGGTGCCTGGATTAAAGGCGTGCACCACCACTACTCAACTAATTTTTACATTTTTTTATTTTCCTGTTTTTATTGCCCTGAGGACTGAACCCAGGGCTGTATGCATGCTTAACAAATGCTGCACCACTGAGGTCCAATGTGATTTTGTTTTTGTTGAAACAGGGTATCACTGTGCAGCCCAGACTATCTTCAAACTCATCTCCTTGCTTTAACCCTCTGATTGGTGGGATTACAGGCATTCACCACTCACAGTGCCTGGCTTTTGTAGAATGTTTTGCACATAAGACTACTTAGTAAGGGGGCTGGAGAGAGGACTCAGCAGTTAAGAGCAGTGACTGTTCTTCCAGAGGCCCTGATGGTGGCTCACAACCATTTGTTATGAGATCTGGTGCCCTCTTATGGTGTTCAGGCATACATGCAGGCAGAATGTTATAAACATAATAAATAAATAAGTTAAAAATTAAAAAAAAGACACTTAGTAAATGTGATAGACTTACGTGGCGTGAGTTGTTGTCTCTGTCCCTGAGCCTTAGAAAACCCAGAAATGCCTGATTGCTGTGTCATCTTTCACTGTAGGTGTTGTCTGATGAAGCAGAGAGGAAGCGTTATGATACTTACGGCTCTGCTGGCTTTGATCCTGGAGCCAGCAGCTCTGGGCAGAGCCAGTGGAGAGGAGGGCCCTCTGTTGACCCGGAGGAGCTATTCAGGAAGATCTTTGGGGAGTTCTCATCATCTCCTTTTGGAGATTTCCAGACTGTGTTTGATCAGCCTCAGGAAGTAAGTTCTTTCTTTATTTTTAAATTTATTTTTGTGTTTTTGAGAAAGGGTCTCACATCGTAGCCCTGGCTGTCCTAGAACTCACTATGACCAGGTTGACCTTGAACTCACAGAAATCTGCCTGCCTCTGCCTCCCAAGTGCTGGGATTAAAAGATGTGTGCCATCATATACAGTGTGCCTTATTTTAAATGATTAACTTTTAAGCAAAAGTAAGACAGTACTTAGTTTCTGTTTCTCAGAAAGGCAATGGAATGATCCAGAGGCAGCCATTTGGCTGAAGAAATTTAGGAATATTTGGAAAAACCCTGTAGGTAGTAATGAAGGTGTACGTTGTGATGTTATTAACAGTCAGGTGGCATTGAAGGCCCTCAGAACCACGGCAGAGTGATTTTATCTAAAGCAGTGCTCTCCGACTGTGGGGCTGCCTGTCAGATATGGCTCATGATTCATAGCAGTCACGAGGTGGCAGTGAAGTAATTGTATGGTTGGAGTCTCCATGGCATGAGGAAGGTGAGAACACTGCCCTAGAGTATCCCTGTTACCCTGGGAAGCTCGGTCAGCCCAGCAGGAAGAGACTGCTGGCGAAATCTTCCAGAGCTCTGTCCTAATGGGATGCTGTCAGAAGGAAGGAAGAGAAATGTTCCAGGGTCTAAGTCACAGTTATGGACCATTCCAGCTTTTCGTTAGCACTGTTTTAATTCTGTTGCTGTAAGAACATACCTGAGACAGCTCTAAAAGTGGCTGTAGGGTGGCTCAGCTTATGAAGCGCACATGCGGCTCGTGCAGAGGACTCGAGTTTCAGGGAGCCTACTTTCTCTTCTCTTCTCCTTAGGCACCAGGCACACGTGTGGTGCACATACATAGGGGCAAAACAAAATAAAGTCAAGTGGAAAGGTTTCCTTTGGCTTACGACTGTAGAGATTTGAATGAAGGGTCTGTTGGTCCCACTGTTTCAGGGCCTGGGTAAGGCCGTATATAATGGCGGGGAGTGTGGGATCCTGATTGTGAAGGGAAGGAGTGCAGACTGGCACCCAAATCCTCTTTGATGACACATCTCCAGTGAGTAAAATCTCTGACCAGGCCACACCTCTTCAAGGTCCACTGCCTTCCAGACACTGTACTAAGATGGCAGCCAAGCCTTGGGCCCTCGGGAGATATTCTAGATTTAGGCCAAAGCAAACGCCACATGCAGATATTAGTCCTGTCTTCAGCTCTTGGAGAATTAATTTTCACTCAATACATTTTAAAATCCGTATGTGTAAAGCTGGGTCAGCTAAGTGAACAGCACCTATTTTTTTTTTTCAAGATAGGATTTCTCTGTAGCCTTGGAGCCTGTCCTGAAACTCTCCTTGAACTCACAGAGATCTGTCTGCCTCTGCCTCCTGAGTGCTGGGGTTAAATGCGTGTGCCCCACCATCATCCGGCAATAGCACCTATTCTTACTGACCTGGTAGAGCATACATGTGCATGTGTTTGGTAGTTATGGAGTAACTACAGGTACTGGCCAGGGTCCTCCTGTCCTGAATCAGCAGAGTGACAGGCCATACCTTTCAGTACATCATGGAATTGACGTTCAATCAAGCTGCCAAGGGCGTCAACAAGGAGTTCACTGTGGACATCACGGATACCTGTGAGCGCTGTGACGGCAAGGGGAATGAGCCTGGAACCAAAGTGCAGCATTGCCATTACTGCGGCGGCTCCGGCATGGTAAGGAGACTTGGGGCCGCTATCCCCACTCCTCTTGGAAATGTTTCCCTGTTACCTGCCTATGCTGCTCCAACCATTCTTTTCTCTGTTCTAGGAGGTCCTTTATTCAGATTTCTGGGGCTGGGCTTGGGCTAGGTGCTGAGGATGACCTTCCAAGTGCTAGGATTCCTCCCTGTCAGATTAGAGGCAGGACAGGGTCTTCCTCTTTAAGCCAGGCACACTTCTAGCATCAGGCTCTGGAGTGCTGGAATTTATAAGCACATGTCATCATGTCGGGTTATAATTTTTAAAAATCTTTTTTTATTACATTTATTTGTTTATTGTGTGTGCATGTGTGCTATGGCCTATATGTAGCATTCAAACGACAACTTGTGGAAGTCAATTCTCTCCCATCATGTGGGACCCAGTGTTTGAACTCAAGTCGTTAGGCTTGGTAGCAAGCGCTTTTACCTGCTGAGCTGTCTTCTCAGTCCATTTTATATATGTGGGCTTTTTCTGTTGTCATTGTTGTTTTTCAAGACGGGTTTCCCTGTGTATCCCTGGCTGTCCTGCAACTCTCACAGCTCTGCCAGCCTCTCCTTGGAGCACTGGGATTAAAGGTGTATGCCACCACTGCCCGACATTTAATTTTATTTAATGAGACAGGGTCTCAATGTGTAGTTCTGATGATCAGAAACCTGCTGTATAGACCAGACTAGCTTCAAATTCAGAATTTTTCTTCTATACCATGTACAGGCATTCCATATTTAGAGTTCTTGGGATTGTTTCTAATTGGTGACATGTTCTTGGTATACACCAAGCCATGAATTCATATATTGTTTTGTTTGAGATAGGATTTAACTCTAATTTAGGGTGGCTTGGAGCTGAATATAGACCTCAGGCTGACTTTGAACATGAAGCAATCTTCATTTACCAGCCTCGTTAGTGCTATGAGAACAAATGTCAGCCATCATGCTCAGCTAAAGCCTTGAATTCAACCCCCAGATGGTTGTGAGCTACCATGTATACATGGGAGATGGTGAAGAAAAAGCCAATCAGTGATATATATGAGGCTGGAGAGCTGACTCAGCTTAAGAGCATTTGACTGCTCTTCTAGAGGTCCTGAGTTCTATTCCCAGCAGCTACATCTTTAATTAAAAATTTTTTTGACTTTAGAACTGGGTGTGATAGTATATACCTGTACTCCCAGCACTTGGTAGGTGGAGTCAGAAGTTCAAGTTTATCCTCCACTACATAGCAAGTTTGGGTCTAGCTTGGGCTACACACACACAAAAAAAAAAGAGTTCAAATTAGCAGTATGAGCACCTATAGCTGTTTTCTTAGGCAGTGTGTTATGTGCACACAAGAAGTCCATCCTTGGGGCTGGAGAGATGGCTCAGCGGTTAAGAGCACTGAGTGCTCTTCCAGAGGGCCTGGGTTCAGTTCCCAGCACCCACATGGTGGCTCACAGCATGTATGGGATGTATTTTATTCTTATCCACCCTCCTTATTGTGAGTTGGGGGTGGGCAGAGTCTCCTGTAACCCAGGTTGGCCTTGATCCCCTAATCTACTGCCTTTACCCCTGCCCCATATGTTGGGATCATAGAACTGTGTCACTTAACCTGGAGATAAACCCTCAATAAAACACTTTTTAATAAAACAATGCACCTACATATTCAGCATTTTCCTTCTTTTCCTCAGGAAACTATCAATACAGGCCCTTTTGTGATGCGTTCCACATGTCGGAGATGTAGTGGCCGGGGCTCCATCATCACAAATCCTTGTGTGGTCTGCAGAGGAGCAGGACAAGCCAAGCAGAAGAAGCGAGTGACGATTCCTGTGCCTGCAGGTGGGCCACTGCCCGGGAGATGGGCCAGCTCTGTTGTGCCTTGTTGTCTGCATGATTGCAGAGCTAGACCTGAGGGCCTGGGTCCCAGGTTGGAGGAGGAACTAGAACCTGTTACAGTCTTCCTTTATACCAGTCACCCTTACAGTGCGCCCACTCTGCTCCCACCTTGGGATGCTGCAGCTCCTGTTCCGGTTTTCTGTCCTGTCTCTTCTGTCTTCGTGCAGTGAGGACTGGCCTTAACAGGAGACTGACTAGTTATGTGGTGACAGCTGCTAATCCCAGGAGGCTGAGGCAGGAGGAGACCCCATCTCCAAAATAAGACAAGAAACCTGATCAAGAGGGTTTCCTGGGTAGATATCACTGTGCGAGGCCCCTACCACAACTGCTCTTTGGGACTTTTGTTTTCCTAGGAGTTGAAGATGGTCAGACCGTAAGGATGCCTGTGGGAAAACGAGAAATTTTTGTCACATTCAGGGTAGGTGCTTGCCTGTCACTTTCTGCTGGGTCCTTGTTCTGTCAGTGGATACAGCTGAGGTTCCTCACTGTAGTGAGGCAGACAGTTCATGTGCCAAGGTGTCACTATTCCAAATTTAAGAAAGGCTGCTGGGGCGTGGCTCTTATTTTCATGTCTGGATGCAGAGAAACTTCCTCACAACACCAACAAGTTAGAAACATAGCCAGGTGTGGTGGTGGTGCATGCCTTTAATCCCATCCCAGCACAGCATGCAGGAGACAGAGGCAGGCAGATCTCTGAATTAGTTCTAGGAAAGGCTCTAAAGCTACAGAGAAACCCTGTCTCAAAAAAACAAATTAAAAAAAAAAAAAGAATATTATCGATCTTCAGAAGGAAAGAACCACGGGTACTTGAGGGGAGGAAAGCAGATTGTTACAAGCTGTAAAGTACCAAGGACTGTCTAGACAGAGGTGTCAGCTGGGCGACATTGATTCTGTGCTGCTCAGGAAGGAGAAAGACAGTATGGTAGAGGGAAGCCTGTAGGGTTGATAAATGCTAAATTCAAGATAGAAATTAACTGAGAACCATAAAGAAAGTTACAATTTGTAATTTTTCTTTCCCTGCTTTTGCTCAGGCTGGCCTGAAACTCACGATTGTCCTGTCTTAGCCTCTAGAATGTTGGTATCATAGGTGTGTACCCCTTGGTCCAGCATGTTTGTAATGTTTTAATTCTGTAAGCTTGGTTGTAGATGTAGTTTGCCATTTTTCTTTTTCTTTCTTCCTTCCTTCCCTTTTTAAAAAATATATATTTTGGGCTTTTGTGTTGTTTTTTTGTTTTTTGTTTTTGTCTTTTTCTGTATGAGAGATACTACATTATTTGAATCAAGTACTAGGTATAGTGGTACATGCCTGTAATCTTAGCATTTGGGATGTGGAGGCAGCCTGGGCTGTACAATAAAACCCTAACCTTTTTATAAAAAAAATATTTGTTTACTTCTAAATTACATGTATGTGTATGTGTATCAAAGGATACGCACATAGGTGCAGGTGTTTCAAGGGCCAGAGTTGTCAGATTCCCTGAAGCTGGAGTTACAGGTTACCTAACATGGTTGCCGGGAATCAAACTCAGATCCTCTCAAAGAACTATCTTTCCAGGCCCCAAAACCCTGTCTTTAAAAACAAGGTTAAAAATGAAAACTAGAAATAGGACTGAGGAAGTAGGTGCACAAGGTCTGGGGTTCAGTCATCAACACTGTATAAAACTGGCAATGTTGTTACCTGTAATCCCAGTACTTGGGAAGTAGAAACTGGAAGATCAGAAATTCAAAGTTATCCTCGACCTCAGAGAATTGAAGCCAGCCTGGTTTGATGATCATGTCTCAAAAAACATCCCATCCTCCAAATAATAAAAATAAACCCATTGGCAAAGCTGGGTACGGTGATCCTTCCCTGGAGTCTCACCTAGGTTTACATAAGTCCATGAATTTGGAATCTATGTATAGTGAGATCGCCTCTCAAACCAAAGATAGCACAGTATATAAAAACAGCATGAAGAGTGAGTCCTCCAGACTGAGACGTCGAAGATGAGGTAGGTGCTGGGCTATAGTTTAGTGGTGGTGTGCCTGTGTGTGCAAGGCCATGTATTCTGTCTCCAGCACTGCAAAGATAAACAGGTAATTAAGATTCCTCTCCCCTTATTTTCTGAGACAGTTTCTTGCTGAAGATGGAGCTCATTGATTCATCCAGGCTTTCTAGATAGTGAGCTCAGGAGATCTACCTGCACGCGCGCGCACACACACAGAGCAGCAACTGGGCTTACAAATGTCTACTACCATGGCCTAGCTTTTTCTGATTGTGTGGTTGGTTGAGTTTTGTTTTTGTTTGTTTTGTCAAGATGGTTTCTCTGTGAAACTGTCCTGGAACTTACTCTGTAGACCAGGCTGGCCTTGAACTCACAGAGATTCACCTGCTTCTGTTTCCCCCCCCAGTGCTGTGATTAAAGGCGGACGCCACCACCACTCGGCCAATGCTCAGCTTTTACATGAGTGTTATGGATCCTCATACTTGTGTGACTGGCACTTCCCTAGCCCCTGTAAATCATTTTTATCTTTGTAGATGTATTGGTCTGTGTTTAATCATCTTTCTAATTAGGTAAGATTCAGGGGAAAATTAGAATGACAAATTGTATTCTTATTTACTTTTTTTTTTAATTTTTTTAACAATTTATTTAACTTCATTTTATGCGCATTGATGTGAAGGATTGATGTGAAAGAATCAGATCTTGTGGAACTGCATTTTCAGACAGTTGTGAGCTGCCATGTGGGTGCTGGGAATTGAACCCAGGTCCTCTGGAAGAACAGTCAGTGCTCTTAACCGTTGAGCCATCTCTCCAGCCCCTCTTATTTACTTTTATAATTGAAAGGTTGTGATAGAGGCTGAGTGACAGTGCCGTGCTGTGCAGTATGCATGGAGGATGTGTCCCTCCAGAGCCCTGGGGTGGTTCTCCCACTGCTCAGGTATAGGTCTCCCTGTACTATCTTATTTAAGTGCAAAGGGGCCCCAAGCTCAGGTCGGCAGGACACATGGCTGCTGTCCAGCCTCACGCAGCACTTCCACAGTGCTCACACTTGTTTTCTCTTTGGCATTAGGTGCAGAAAAGCCCTGTGTTCCGGAGGGACGGCGCAGACATCCACTCCGACCTCTTTATTTCAATAGCTCAAGCTATTCTCGGGGGTACAGCCAAAGCGCAGGGCTTATATGAGACAATCAATGTGACGGTAAGAGGTCTTTGCACCCTGGCACCTTGTCAGTCTTCCTTCCTCTCTTTTCTTTCTTTCCTTTTTGAGACTGGTGCTTTTTGTGTATGTACCCTAAGCTGATCTTGAATCCAAATGCCTTCCCCTTCCATGTGCTGTGGTTACATGCCCAGTTTTTTCTAAAATGGGAAAAAGCTGAGGTGGTCCCAAACTGAGTGTCCAGCCTGTTACGGAGTCTAAGAGTAGAAGAGCCGGTTGTGGTGGCGCACACCGGTAGGATTTGCTGAAGGAGGTAGAGGCAGGAGGATCACGAGTTCGAGGCCAGCCTGGTTTACACATTTTTGGGCTGGAGAGATGGCTCAGTGATTAAGAGCATTGCCTGCTCTTCCAAAGGTCCTGAGTTCAATTCCCGGCAACCACATGGTGGCTCACAACCAACTGTAAAGAGGTCTGGTGCCCTCTTCTGGCCTGCAGACATGCACACTGACAGAATATTGTATACATAATAAATAAATATTAAAAAAAAAAAAAAAAGAGTAGAAGAGACATTGGAGCCTGAGACACTAACAGCTTTAGGCTGTTCCTTGAGTAGTAATTACCACTCTAGGCCTTTCTGTTTACTGTTGGCAACGGTTCTTTGTCTCTGTCTCCTCTTCCGCTGGCCAGGTCCTAGGAATTGAGGGCGTGTTGCTACACCGCAGCAGGTGCTCTTTGTAGGTGTCTTACTCTCTTGAGCACCTCTAGGGTTTTTTTTTGTTTTTGTTTTTTTTTGGTTGTTGTTTTGTTTGTTAAATATTTACTTATTTTTTATGTGCATTGATGTTTTGCCTGCATGTATGTCTGTGTGAAGATGCCAGATCCCCTGGGACTGGAGTTGCAGACAGTTGTGAACTACCATGTGGGTGCTGGGAATTGAACCTGGGTCCTCTGGAAGAGCAGCCAGTGCTCTTAACCACTGAGCCGTATCTCCAGCTTCCAGACCACCTCTAGTTTTAATTGCAGCTGTAGTGGCCAGCTTCCTGTTCCCACCCTAATACCATTATACATACATATATATATATATCAGGGCTTCTTCAGACTCTGGGTACAGAGACTTTGGGCATGCCTTAGGCCATGCATGTGGTCACTGTGGGCTCTCCACCAGGCTCCTTGATGTGCAGCCCCCGAGAGTAAGGGAGCAAGCTCAGTCTCATACTTGCTTTCAGCTGTTTGCTCCCAAGTCTTTTTGCTTCACTCCTCACATCTGTTTTGTGGACTCAGCTGTCCACAAATGTGGCTAGATTGTTCTGACCACCTGGTGCAAATCCTTCTTTGAAGATGCTTTTCTCTGTATAGTGAAATGCTTTATTTTTGGATAGTGGGGACCAGGGAACATCAGTGCATTCCTTTTTCAATAGATCCCTGCTGGGATTCAGACAGACCAGAAGATTCGCTTGTCTGGGAAAGGCATCCCCCGGATTAATAGCTATGGCTATGGAGACCACTACATTCACATCAAGATCAGAGTTCCAAAGTAAGTGTCCACTAAGACTGTGGCCAAGATGGCCAGACTCCGCACACACAGATACAGTGAGCAGGTACCCTTCTAGCCTTTTACCTGCCAGTTCCAGCACACAGCAGTTTTGCTGCCCTTTGAGCTCTTGTCTTGCACAGGTTTTTTTCTTCCTTAAAGTCAGTTTTGTCCAGCCTGTATTTCCCATCTGAACAGTGGATCTAGCAGGTTGGCTTCATTGTGTTGTGGAAGTGTCAACTACACAGGTGCTAAACTTCTGATGTGTGCTGGACAGAATGCTGTGGCACTCAGCATGTGCTGTGCTCTGCTCCTCCACTTGGGAAGCCAGTTCCAGCTGTTGTACTTTTGTGAGGTTATTTTCTTCTCTTTTCTTCCTTTTTTTGGTGGAGAGGGGGAAGGCATTGAGACAGGATTTCTCTATAGCTTTGGTGCCTGTCCTGGAACTCGTTTTGTAGACCAGGCTGGCCTCGAACTCACGCCTCTGCCTCTTGAGTGCTGGGATTAAAAGTGTGTGCCACCACTGCCTGGCATGAGATTACTTTCTTACCTGCTGCCCATAGACACACATACAGCACGCACACCCCATCCTCACCCCTGTAAGTGGCTAGCATAACAGTGCTGACAGCTGAAACAACTCAAAGTTGTAGAGAGATGTGGCCCTCAGTCCCGCACCACTAGCTTGGTGTGTACCCCGCCTGAGCAAGAAACTTAGCTGCATTGTGTCCTTTCCAGAGCTGTGTGGCGTAAGTGCTTGGCCTCTAACTGTTCTTGGTCCACAGGAGGCTAACCAGTAGGCAGCAGAACCTGATCCTGAGCTATGCCGAGGATGAGACTGATGTGGAGGGGACAGTAAATGGGGTCACTCAGACAAGTACTGGTAAGGATCCTGGGAATAATGTGGTGACATAAGGGACCTCCGAATCTCTGAAGGGTTGACAGACAATTCACAACACATTTGATTTCTACTTGACTTCCCATAGGCCCCCAAAAGTATCATTGGAAGAGGTGACCCGTGGGAGTGAGACCGTACCCCATTGAGCTTCTGTCTTTCACTGCATGCGTGTGCTTAGAAACCACAGGACTGCCTCCTGCCTACAGCTCTATCTCAGAGCTGCTGTTCTGAGTTCTAGCCTTGGTTCTGCCATCTGCCTTGTGACTTTGGGCACTTCCCTCCAAGAGTTCTTTGTAACAGCTAAGAGGGAAATCAATTGGACAGATCTGTGCCTTCCTGACCTCAAATGCTTTACCAGGATTCCAAAGTAAACCATGTAAAAAGCTATCAAGGACACGGGATAGCTTTGATCTCCTGAGTCAGTGAACATGTCACCCAAGGTCAGATGTCATGCTCTGAGAACACGAGTGGCTCATGTCTGGGCTGAGCTTTGCTGTCCCCCGTAGCTGTATTTCAGCCGAGGCCTCTGTTGATCAGGCAGGTTGGGACAGGCTGTGCCCAGGCTGCACATGTTTCTACCTCATTGCATCATTTTGTTTTGTGGGAACCTGGATGGAGTTCTCCGGTCTGGAATGGCTTTAGATTTGTGTGTTCAGAGCTGGGCAGTTTTTGCAGCGGAGTACAGGGAAGAAGAGTTCTCTGAAAGAAGAGATGATAGTGGACGTGGAAATCCCAGCAGACTGTGTTTGTAGCTTAACCAAACACCAAGTGCTTTAATGTAAGGTTATAACCCCCGTGCAGTACTGCACTGCATGTTAGCACCACTTCTAGGCCACTTCACCAAGTCAGTTTTTCCTAGACTCAACCTCTTATTTCAGACAGTTAGCAAAATTATAGGGTTTGTTTGTTTGCTTTTGATTTGGACTTTTGTTCAGCTGATTGTTTTATTTGGGTTTTGTCTATAAGACAGCCTTGCTCTCTGTGTTGCCGAGACTGGTCTGGAATTCAAGACCCTTCTGCCTGAGTTATGGGGAAACTGGAATTTTACTAGAAATGTTTTGCGTTCCCTAGCCTCCCTCCTGTGTTACTTTCCTGCTGGAAGCATCACTGGGAGCACTGAGTGGTTCTCTTTAACCTTGAACAGACAGACTTCCTTGGAGCAGTCAATTTCCTGCTTACACTCAAGTATAGTGTGTCCTAGACTTACTTAAAGCAGGTTTAGATCCAGTTGTGTGACACAAATTTAGAATCCTGGTTCTCAGGGAGGGAGGCTAAGGCAGAAGAATTGGGAGTTCGAGACCACCCTGCCTCAAAAGAAGTAGCAACAGCAGCCTTGGAAGCCAAGGGCTCATATTCACAGCCTGGTACCTAGGGTACATCCTACCTCCTCCTCCCCAAGCTAGCCCTCAGAAAGCAGACTCTTGAGAGGAAATGCTACCTTCATAGAGCTGCTTACTTTTGTTTAGCCCTCAGAACTGGTCACCAACATATGATTTAGAATTTCAAAGTGTTTGTGCTGGGGAGAGTTGGAGGGGAGGGAGGGGGTGAATATGATCAAGATACATTGTTTTCATGCATGAAATAATAAATTAAGCCTGGTAGTAGTGATGCCCACCTTTAATCCCAGCACTCGGGAGGCAGAGGCAGGAGGATCTGTGATTTTGAGGCCAGCCTGGTCTACAGAGTGAGTTCTAGGACAGCAAGGGCTACATGAAGGAACCGTGTTTTGGCGGGGGGGAAGAAGAGGAACAGAATTGGGGGAGAAGGGGGTGACAGTGAGACATTTTTTTGCCCCACTCAGAGGCTAGGTTTAGTGGTCAGATGGTTCATGGTCCTGCTTTGTTGCGGTTAACTGTGAAGCCTTTGACAGACTACCTTTTTAAGTTGAGAGGAAAAGTAGCACTATTATCTGAGCATTCAGAGATAAGCAGTAGAGTTAAGAGTTCAAGATCATCCTCCACCATGTAATGAGTTCTAGGCAGGCCTGGGCTACATGAGACTTGTCTCAAAAAACCAAAAACATATAGGGCTTCTAAGCAGTTTGGTGAGGCCAAGTGGCAAAGCCAGTAGTGTGGTGCCTGGCATGTATTAGAAGTGCCATAAGAGGTCATTTAGTTGACACACTAATTGGGCCATGCTTTACCAAAGACATGAAATGGAAAACTCGTGCACGTTTTGTCTTAGGAGACTCCGGAGGGATGGGAAGCCCATGGTTTATAGAACTGTTGTGTTAAGAGTCATTTATGTTACTTACACCTTTCTGTATTAGAAAAGGGAATGCTCAGAATTGAAGCAGGGCATACCTGGTCTCTGGACCTCAAGTCAGAAAGTGCAGTGTGCTGTGCAGGGCCTAGATTCTGTGCAAAGGCCTAGAGCTCAGATATGTTCCTACTAGTTTTGTTGATTACCCAGATTTTTTTGTTTGTTTTTGTTTTTTTTGACATAATTTCTCCGTGTAATAACCCTGGCTGTCCTGGAACTCGCTGTGTAGATCAGGCTGGCCTCAAATTGAGAGACATCCACCTGCCTCCTCCTCCTGAGTGCTAGAATTAAAGGCATGTGCCACATCCACCCAGCTACCCAGATTTCAACCATTTTTTTAAAGATTAATTTTTTGCGTGTTTTAAAAAATTTATTAGGAATACAGTGTTTTGCCTCCTCTGTGCATGCCTGCAGGCCAGAAGACGGCACCAGTTCTCATTATAGACGGTTATGAGCCACCATGTAGTTGCTGGGAATTGAACTCAAGACATCTGGAAGAGCAACCAGTGCTCTTAACCTCTGAGCCATCTCTCCAGCCCCTTACATGTATTTTTTGTTTGGTTGGTTTGTCTTTTGAGACAGGGTTTCTCTGTGTAACAGTCCTGGCTGTCCTGGAACTCGCTCTGTAGACCAGGCTGGTCTCAAACTCCACCTGTCTCAGCCTCCCAAGTGCTGGGATTAAAGGCGTATGCCACCTCTGCCCGGCCCTTATGTGTATTTTTTTTTTAAATGTGTTTTACTTGCATGTATGGCTTGTGCTTGCCTGGTGCCCATGGAGACCATAAAAAGTCACTGAATTCCGGAAAACTGGAATTAGAAATGGTTGTAAGCCTCCTAGTGGGTGTTGGGAACCAAATTAAGGTTCTCTGCAAAAGCAGCCATCTCTGCTGAGCCATCTCTCCAGCTCCTGATTGTCCAGATCTTGTTTAGTGTTTGCTCAGAACACCGTTCCTTTTCAAAGGGCACGACTCGGGTTCATCAGCGTGAGCTGTGGTCCTGCTGTTTATGTTGTGTGAACAAATGTCTACTCATCCCAGATAGGGAACCAGCGACAGGCTAAAGCATTTATGCCCATGTCTAGGTTGGGGGGCCCATGAATTTTTTTTTTTTTTTTTTTTTTTTTTTTTGGTTTTTTGAGACAGGGTTTCTCTGTGGTTTTGGAGTCTGTCCTGGAACTAGCTCTTGTAGACCAGGCTGGTCTCGAACTCACAGAGATCCGCCTGTCTCTGCCTCCCGAGTGCTGGGATTAAAGGCGTGCGCCACCACCGCCAGGCTGGACCCATGAATTTTTAAGGTTTACTTGCAGACATGAGTGAGGAGCTGCTTACAGGAATGTTGGTAACCCCCCAAATAATCGCACTGCAGAAAAGTCCTACACATGGATGGCGACCTAATGGAAGCAGCATTGTGGAGTTCCCCTTTCAGTTAACCTTCCCAAGAACACATACTGTGGAGTAGAATTACATGCAGTCAGCAGGAGGTACGTGAGGGAGTGAGGAGGGTCTCATGACCCTCTCCCTAATCCATCTTTCAAGATTATTAAAAGGCCCTATTTTGAGAGTATCTTGCAGGCGGTCCTAGCTACTATGATGACAGTGGCTGTTGTGTTATAGAACAGTGTTCCACAAAACTACAGACCCCACCCTACCCTTGTTCCCAGATTTGTGCCTCTGAGCTTTGGATACCTCCCTCTAAAGAGCCTCAGTTGACTCAAACCTGCTAACTGTTGGAAACTGGGGCTATTTTATTTTTACTTTTATAAATAAGGCCTTACTTTATAGCCTTGGCTAGACTCAAACCCAAATAAATTTGCTTGTCTTTACCTCTTAAATGCTGGGATTAAAAGTATACACAACTGGGGCTGGAGAGATGGCTCAGAGGTTAAGAGCACTGGCTGCTCTTCCAGGGGTCCTGAGTTCAATTCCCAGCACCCACATGTTAGCTCACAACCATCTATAGTGACATCTGATGATCTCTTCTGGTGTATAGGCATACATGCAGGCAGAACACTGTATACATAACAAATAAATCTTTAAAAAATGTATAATACAACCACACCAGGTTCTTTTAATTGGTTGTACACTATACAGGCAACATGTATCAGCAACATTAAAAACATGTGCTGTAAGACTTTTGAGATGGCTCAGCAGGTAAGCCTGCTTGCTACCTGCCCTGACAACCTGAGTTTGATCCCTGGAGCCCACTTGGTGGAAGGACAGAACTGACCCTTACAAGTTGTCCTCTGACCGCCGTACATACTCTGTTGCATGCAGCTGTATTTGCACCCCCACACAAATACATATACACACACAATTTTAATAAATGTGGAAATTATCAGGCATGGTTGCTCACACTTATACTTAGGAGTAGTGGAGCAGAAGGCCTAATAGTTCAGAGTCAGTCTGGGCTACAAAATGAGTCGAAGGCCAGCTTGGGCTATGACACCTTGTCACACATGAAGAATAGTCAAAACACACAAAATGATGTTATAGGTGTATAGCTTAACTCATAGCCAAGGTTTGCCTCCATCTTTCAAGGTTGGCAAGTTTCTTGTGCAGAGTTAGGTAACCTCGGTCTTTGCCCTAAAGACCATCCAGCCAGCTGTGCATTATCTGCAGCAGTGGGGGTTAGATGTCAGAGTAATATACACCTCACTGGCATTGTGAGAGACAAGGCAGGGTACAGCAGAGGATTCTGTGTAAGAGTCGCTCCCTCGTTGGTTATCTTGGGCATGTCAGTATGTACAACATAGACAGTGTGTAATGTACAGTGGGTTCAGAAATTGGATTTTTTTTTTTTTTAGCTTCATTGATTATTTTGTAGCCAGTAGGTTGGTGGTTAAGAGTCTGGGCTAGGTTTGAGCTTAGTTCTACTTGCTGCTGGCTGGCTCTGGGACTCTAGGTGGACCTGACAACATTGTTTCTGTGTACACATCAAGGTGATGAGCTACTGTGTATAAGCTGTGTGGCTTGGCTCCAGTTTGCCTTTGTTGTTATTGTTCAGGTTGCAGACAGCCTCTCCCTCCCTTTTTTCTTGTTTCCCTCCTATGGTTTTGACTCCAGGAAGAGCTGTGATGTCCTGAGACTTCTGAGTGTCCATTTGCTCAGGCTAACACCCGAGGTCCCCCTGCCAGCCTGAGAGTGGCCCTTGGCTGCTACTTGATGCCAGCCCCAGAGCAGCTAGACATGGGTAGGCGGGGCAGGCATTTGCTGTAAGGAGGTGTGTGGTCTTGACCTTGGTTCTTTCTGCTGTTTGTGCCCAGGTGGCAGAACCATGGATAGCTCCGCAGGAAGCAAGGATAGGCGAGAGGCTGGGGAGGACAATGAGGGATTCCTTTCCAAACTTAAGAAAATGTTTACTTCCTGATACCCCTGCTGAGGTAGGAAAACCTGTGAGCGTTCTTCCTTGTTTTCCTCTGTGAACTAATCTCTCTTCTGGTCACTTTAATCAACATCAAACCCCACCCTACCCTACCCCGGAAGTCAGAAGCAGTGCCATTCAAAGGTGTAGCAAATATGGTGTCCTCTAAGTCCTTGGAGCAGATCAGGATAAAGCAGGCTGCAGTGGTCAACATCTTCATTCAGATTCAATTTAGATTCCCTCCTCGATGGGTTGAATTTCCCAGGGGCTCTGTCCCTCCATGGTAGGACCAGCTTGCCCACAGTCCAGAAGGCAAATTGTGGCGGAGCCAAGCCTAGAACTCAGATCTCCTCCACTTCCGACCTGCTTTTTAGCACCCTGTTGTATCCAGGCAGCGTGGTACTGTGCAAGTCCGGGGCTGCTGGGTCGTGCTTATGTTCTGTGCCTGGAGACAGTTTGTGCTCACCCCAGGTCCTGGGGCTCTTGATCCTGCAAACACAGCCATTCTCCAGGGATTAACAGAGCCTCTCCCACACGGATGAGTTCTTCTGAGGTGTGGAGTATAACTGTTTGTCTCCTTGGCTCAGGAAAACGGTCAACAGGAAGCTAGGCCAGGAGCAGCAGCCCCTCTCCACGGCCAGGGCATCCGACACAGGAGGACCCCAGAACAGCAGCTCGGGGGATCCCTGCTTACAGAGCCCTCTGAACCACCTAGTAACAGCAAACTACGTGATGACACCTTCTGCATAAAGGTCATGGTGATGTGTGGCCTTTGGGCTGGTGGGAAATATCCTCTCCACTGGTAGGTGGCTTGCTTCTGGCCCAGACAGGGTAAAACACTTGGACTCTTCTTGCAGCAGTAAAAACATGGAATCGCATGTAGTAGAGAGCTTTAAAAAATTAAAGGCCGTGCTTACAGCTTAAAATGAAGCCTTAAGCTGCACAGCGTTGTGAAGTGATTAATTTCCCTTTCAACAAAGCTCATGGAGGTTCTGAAATACATCTTTCCCTACAGGCCGTCCTCTCTAGGACCTAGGGGCAGCATACCCCGGCCAGTGCCATCCTCCCTGACAGGGTCTGTTGAGGTGCCTCTCACTCCCCTTGGAATTTGTTTGCTTTTGTTTTATTGAAGGTACCAAGCCGCTGGAGAGTGGGTGCTAGGGCCTTGGAGGCACTCTTGGGCAACTCAGTCACTCTGTCCACTTCACCTCAGAAGCAGCTTGCCTGACAACTGATTAGATTGTTCTAGTCAGGTGTGGAAGATGTGTCCTACCCTGTTGGACCAAAGCTACTGGTCATGTGGGACAGCCGCCAGCCTCTGGACCCAGCGCTTTGCCAACCAGGGCTTGGTTCCCCCCCTTCCATTGCTGACATTTGATTTCCAAAGTATATTTAAATTACCCAATGACAAGAATCATTGTCTTTTCCTGTGTCAATGTCAGGAGGAAAAGGGCAGTGTCCTGGGTGAAGACTGCACCGTGCACAGAGCAGTCTCATTTTCAGCCTCTGCTGAAAGCATGTTACGGTTTCCGTGTGTTCCAAGGTCCTGGAGCTAGTGAAAGACACACTAATGAAGAACTCTTGCTCTGTAGTTTCTTTCTTTTCCTTTATAATTTACATAAGTAAAGCATTTCTCAGTGTCTGATTTAAGAATGTAAAGTGATTTCTGTATCAGTGTAAATAAGATGATCTACTACAAAACATATTTAAAACCAAAATTGTGCTCATTTCTTCTTTGAGAGTTCAAACTAGCATCTGCAGGTGGCCCAGCAGAGGCAACAGGAGAGTCAGCTGGCAGCATCTGCTAGTTCAGATTTCTCTTCCTGCCAGCAAGGTGGACCTAGTGCACTGACATTGCCGACCACCTACCCCATTTCCAGAACAAGCCCTTGCCAGAAGACAGTGTTCCTCTGCGAGCAGACTCTTGAACCTGGTAGACTGGAGAGTCCCGCTGAGAAATGTGCGCGTGCTCACCGTGTCCTTTGTTGATTGTTCTAGTCTTCAGACTTTGTTTTCTGTGGCCCAGGCTGGAACTCCTTTTCTAAAGGTAGTATCAGGTATTGAACCCAGGGCCTCAGGCATGCTGGGCAAGTTTGTACTACTGATCTACGTCCTCAGCTGCATTTTCCTATACTGCATTTTAAAAAACCATGTGTGGGGGTGTTTTGTCCACATATTTCTATGCACCACTTGCACGCAGTGCTTACAGAGACCAGAAGAGGACGTTGCATCTTCTGGAACTGAAATCACAAGGGGTTTATTGGCTACTGTGTGGGTGCTAGGAACCAGACCCGGGTCCTCTGCAAGAGCAGCAAATGCTCTTAACTGCTGAGCCATCTCAGCACTCCCCCATATTAAACTTTTGGGACCTAGCAGGATGACTCTGGATAAAAGCCTGATTATCTGAATTCAATCCCTGGAACCCATATGTGGAAGAAGAAAGTCAATTACTACAGGTCGATTTTTGCTTATTGTTATCTGGGTATGGTGGTTATGCCTTTATCCCAGAACTTGGGAGACAGAGGCAGGCAGATCTGTGAGCTTGAGGCTAGCTAGATCTATTTAACAAATCCTCCCCCCCAAATAAGTTCTTCAACAGGGTGGTAATGGCACACACCTTTAGTCCCAGCACTGTGGAAGCAGAGGCAGGTGGATCTCTGAGTTTGAGGCCAACCTGGTCTACAGAAGTGAGTTCCAGGACAACCAAGACTATGCAGAGAAACCTTGTCTCAGAAAAAAAAAAAAAAAAAGTTTCCTCAAGGCAGACAATGTTAACTAGTTTGTTTACCCCATATTTTAGGGCATGGCACAGTAAATTGTCAAAGATATGCCTCAGTCAAGAGTTTGTGGTATTCCTTGCTGGCGCAGTCTGATGTCAGATGTGCGCCAATGGTCAGACAAGCCCGTACACAGGCGCAAATTCGTAGACTTGCCATGTCTGGGCTTTCTGGGCCCTTGTTGCTCCCTCTGAAGGGCTTGGAGGTTGGTCTTAGCCACAGGCACCACCCCCTCATCTCCACAGTGATCCACAGCTCTACCACGTTTCATTCGCTCTCTTTGTATGGGTGTGTTGTAAGCATACATGTTACACACACGTAGAGGTGAACATGCCTGTGTAAGCACGAAGGACAGAAACTGATGTTGGACACCCTTCTTTCATCGCTCCCTGCCTGGTCCTGTGAGGCAGATCTGGTGCTCACTGGTTCAAGAAAAGACTAGCGGGCCAGTGAGCTCCAGAGACCTTCCTGCAACTGTAGGTCCAGACCTGGCTGTTTGCATAAGTGGGTGTCGGGGATCCGAATCAGGACTTCATGCTCGCACAGCAAGCACTTCACTGACTGAGCCATCTCTCCAGCCCCCTTTCTCTTTTCAGGCTCCTTTGAAGGTTACTCCTAGCTTGGCCACACCTGTCCAGAGTTGTGGTGAAGAGAGGGAAAAGGACAAGCGTCCAGGACACCTACATTAGTCTGTCCTCATTCAGAACGAATGCACAGGCCGCCCCAGTGCCTCTGGCCCTGCCTGCTGGAGCATCAGAGGCAGTGCGGCTGGTGGCTGGATGAGACTTTTCTCTGCCTAAGAGTGGAGTCACTACTTGATCACGTTAAAGGTGCCAAAGGAGCCCTTCTGCCTATTTGGCGCACCTCACCACCATTTCTGTGCCTTCTGCCTACTTGGAGCACCTCACCACCATTTCTGTGCCGTCAGGGCCCGTTCCCATGTAGCTGCCACCCCAGCTCACTCCCCACAGCAGAGGCCTTCTGGGAAACCATCTCTGAGAACAGTGGTTTTATTTGAAGGGAAAAAATCCAAAACCACAAAACTATACACAAAGTTGTACCTCTCATTCCCCAGAAGAGGGCTTCAAGATCACAGCTGTGCAAAGTCCCCTTTGTGCTGCTCCAGCCACTGGTCCAAAGTCTGGGCCTTGGGGTTGAGTTGCAGGGTTAGGTCAATGTTCCGGTCGGGTTTCAGGGCATAGAAACGGAACATGTTGGCCAAGTCTCGGGCTCCCGGGAAGCCAAGCTTCTCATATTCCTCAGGAGTTGTCTGGAAACAGAGAGAGAACCCACACGTCTGCCTCCTCCACAGCCCTGGTGATGCCAGGTAGGTTTGGCTTCCTTCCAAGCCTAGGGAAGCCAGGGTATAGCTGGTTGGTCCTGCAGTCACCAAGTTGGGCCCTCACTGTGAGACCACATGA
Organism: Chionomys nivalis; assembly: GCF_950005125.1. Classification (NCBI taxonomy): domain Eukaryota; kingdom Metazoa; phylum Chordata; class Mammalia; order Rodentia; family Cricetidae; genus Chionomys; species Chionomys nivalis. The sequence goes on along the minus strand of NC_080092.1, from coordinate 10,220,432 downwards.
ACACTTCCAGCTAGAAAGCCAGAAGCATGGAAACCGTTGCTCCTCCCAGGCTCCCTGGCGCTGATCAATTTAAAGGCTGTTCTTTCAGAGTCATGAAAGCCACCAGTGCCCTTCAGAGCGGAAATCAGCCACATCACTTCCTCGTTCAAAAGCCAAAACTATTTATTCCTCTTTTCTTCCAGTCCCAATCTGAACTCTTGAGTTCCTTAGGTCTTCTACAACCCTGGCTTAATCCCATCTCTTTTTAAAGCCACGTGGCCATTTAAGTACACTTTTATTTATCTCTCCCCGCACGCCCCCAGACAGGTTTCAGGTTTCTCTGTGTAGACCAGGCTGGCCTCAGGCTCAGAGATCCACCCGCCTGCCTCCAAACAAACAAACAAAAAAACAACAACCTTTTGGGAGTTAGGGGCATCGTGCAAGATCTGGGCCTTCAGAGCTCCGGGGAGGCACCCACCTTTGCATGCTGTACAGCCTTGCCAGTGTGTCGGGTGAGAAGTGCCGCGTACTCCTCTGCCGTGTGCCTGCAGGTGCTGAGCCCGAGGTTCTGCCCTACATACTCCTCTGGCTTCTTCAGCAAGCTGAGCACCACGGGGCCCAGGTCACTCACCGCCATTCCATCTATAGGGACGTCACCCATGGGCAAGTCTGTGAGAACAGATAGGTGTCTTCAGGGGAAGGGGTTGGCAGCTGGTTTTCCCAGCAGCCCGTCCTCTGGGCATCCACACATAGCAGTGTTGGTCTGTCTTCGTGTAGTGCCAGCAGTACTCAAGTTCTGCGAACTATAAGTCTGCCCCAGGGGTATGCCATTCACTGGGCAGATCGGACTCCTAAACGCTATGTCAACACCGGTATCCTCACGAGAAGGTGAGTGACAGATCGTCAGAGGGCAGAGAATGAGCCCAGGTACCAGCCTTCCAGCTTTGGCCTCTTCTCCACGCTGCTCTGACCCACTGACACACTGGCAGGACACTAGTTGGCCAAAGCTCCCTTCCAAGCTGGGCCAGGCATCCAGTGTGTTTACAGACTGGCCAGCAGGTACTGTCTACATCCTCTGCTTCCTGTTATGAGCAGTAATAACCCTGGCTGGTTCTCTCATTACTCTGAGGAACCATTATATTAAACCCATTTCACAGAATGTTGAGGCCTGCCTAAGTTAGATGACTCCCAGTCTCGAGCCTGGTCTTAGACCCAGCGTGATCTGGTGAGAACCCCACTGTTGCTTCCTATGCTGCGAACTGTGTTTCACTCTGTGGGGTAGGGCACACTCACGCAGCAAGTAGCTCTGTCCATCTGCAGCTTTCTGGGGCAGGAAATAGGAAAGGAGGTTCTCAAAATAGCAAGGCAGGCGCACGCTGGTCATGGGAACACCGATGTCTCGGAAGTACTCCTCCACCTCCCCTTTGCCATCAAAGTGGCCTGCTGCCAGCCTTCCCGCCGTCAGCTTCCTAATGTTCTCCAGGCCACTGTAGACGACATAATGGAGGCCCAAGCGTTTGGCCAGATCCGCTAGAAGCTTGCCCTGGTAAGCAGGAAGGAGAGACGGCAGAGTAAGAAGAGGAAGGCTAACCGTCCTCTGCACAAGGATTAACTCCACGGCGCTCCATCTGTGATGCTAAAAGCCAGACCCAGCTACCCCAAGGAAGCCTCTGCTCTGGAATACTGCTCAAGTGCAGCACCACACTAAGCTTTAAAACTCCAGGGCCACCTTTAAGATCACACATTTTCAACTATGCACACTAAGGGATAGATCAGAGGTAAAGCCAGGAAGATCAGGGGTTCAAGGCCAACCTCAGCTACATGAGACCCTATTTAAAAACATAAAAAAATTTAGAGCAAGCCTGCCCTGAGAAGGGGTGCATAGGAGCCTTTTTGTTGTGCATGCCCCATCTTTACTGACCACGGAAGTCTGCTGACTTCATTGTGAGCTCAAAGTCACCTTTGGAGAAGCAATAGCTTGATGGTTAAGCACCAAGGCCCACTAAGGTTCATCTGGGCTGTGTGACCAAGACAAGTGGTCCAAACATTTGACCCCATTGGTTAATAAACAACGATCCATGCCACTAAAGTTGGGGGTATGATATCGCAGCCCCCCCAAAAGATCTGCCCATATCTTAGCCCCACAAACTTGTACATGTGATTTCATTTGGTGACAGGGTCTTTGTAGATAGCATTAACAGTCTTGAGATATGATAATCCTAGATTATTAATCACATGAATCCTAAATGTAAGGGTCTGGAGAGATGGTTCATTGGCTAAGGGCACTGGCTGCTCTTCCAGAGGACCTAGGTTCATTTCCCAGCACCCACACTGCAGCTCCCAACTGTAACTCCAGTTCCAGGGGGGACCTGATGCCCTCTTCTGGCCTCTGTGAGCAATGCCTGCAGTGGGTGCCATAGACATACATATAGACAAGACGCGTGGTGGCTTGAATGAGAACAGCCCCCATAGGCTTGAAAACTCAGTCCCACTGGTGGGACTGTTTGGGAAGAATGAGGAGATACGGCTTTGTCAGTGTGTGGCACTGGGGATGGGTTTTTAGGTTTAAAAAGCCTCTACTCTGGCCGGGTGATAGTGGCGCACGCCTTTAATCCCAGCACTCGGGAGGCAGAGGCAGGCGGATCTCTGTGAGTTCGAGACCAGCCTGGTCTACAAGAGCTAGTTCCAGGACAGGCTCCAAAGCCACAGAGAAACCCTGTCTCGAAAAACCAAAAAAAATAAAATTAAATTAAAAAATAAATAAAAAGCCTCTACTCTGGCAGCTGTTTGAGCTTTATGCCGTGCCCATGGATCAGGACACTGCTCCAGTGCCATGCCTCCTGTCAGCTGCCATGCTTCCTACCATGATCATGGATGCAAACTCTCTGGAACCATGAGCCCTAATAAACGTTTTCTTTTATAATTTGCATTAGCCATGGTGTTCCTCCACAGCAATGGAAAGGAACATAGACAATGCCATAAACATAAAAGAAAAAAAAAATCAAGCCAGGCATGGTGGCATATGTCTGTAATCCTAGCATTCAAGATTACAGATTCCAAGCCCACTTGGGCTACATAGCAAGACCTTGTCTCACCCCTTCCTGCCAAAATAAAACACAAGGAGCCAAGAGGATATGGAAGAAGGACTGGTTTGATACATAAGCTTAGGCACACCTAGAGCACAGGAGCTGGAAGAGTCGAGGAAGCACTTCTCAAGTGAGAAGGGACTGTGACCTTGCTGGCACCTTAATCTGGATCCCCAACTTTCAGAACTGTGAGACAATGCCTGTGGCTTTGGACTACCTGGCCTATGGTTATTGTCACCCCAGGAGGCTCACAGGTTTCCCAGGGTTAGGGAGACAAATCTGTCTCAGTCAGATGTTTGTCCCATCCGCCGTAGGGTGGAGTGGGTCCAAGAGCTAGGTAGAGGGTGTGTCCTCCATCTGTGTTTGGAGAGGGACAAGAAAGGAGCCAGACCTGAAGTGCTCAGCCCTCCCTGGGAAGTCAAGACACGCTGAACCAGGCCCCCATCTTCTCACGCCCTTACCTGCTTGACTTCTCGGTCCTGGCTGCACGTCTCCCAGTAGTTCGTCACGATGAAGCTGGCGTGAGCCCCGGTCAGTGCCAGCTCCATGCTAGCCTCGTCATCCTGGTCTCCTCGCACCACTTCCGCTCCTCGCAGCTTCAGCTCCTGGGCGGCTCTCTGCTCAGGGTTCCTTGTTACCGCTCGAACCCTGAAAGTCCCATCTTCCAGCAAGGTGCGTGCCACTGAGCCACCTTGGGCACCTGTGAAGAATCAAAAGGTTCTCTGGGATCACATCTGTGACAGAGCCAGAGTATACAGCCCAGCAGGGATTGCTCTACGAGGCAAAAAAAAAAAAAAAAAAAAAAAAAGTCTGGAAACATGAGTGTTGTTAAACTATTTCTAGGTTTTCTAGATTTGGGGGAGGTTGCTTTGTTTTGTTTTGAGAATCTCACTGTTGACCTGGAACTCGCATGAAGACTAGGCTGGCCCTGAACACAGAGATTCCCCTGCAATGCTAGGGTTGAAGAAATACACTACCACACTCATCTTCTTTACTAGGGTTTTTGTTTAGAGACTGAACTTTTTTCCTTCCGACCTCTTTCTCCAGAATGTTGGGAATACAGGCATGAGCCACCACAGCATGCCGCTTCCTGGACTTATACGTATGTAGCAATCTGTGTCTGGTATTCACGGAGGCCAGAAAAAGGCATTATATCCCCTGAAATCAGAACTACAGACAGTTGTGAGCAGCCCAACATGGATGCCGGGAGCCGAAGTAAGGTCTCCCGTGAGCAGCGCTTTGCCTTCTTAAAATGTATAATTCAAGGGCTGATGGTACAGTTCAGCTGTTGTGTTTTTCTAGAATGTATGAGACCCGAGACTCAATCCCGAGCACCATACATACACATACAAAATAACAAAGGAATAAAATGTACAATAAAATGCTTTCTAATATAACCTGTGAATTGGGTAACCATTCTTAATCCCCTCCTACCATCATGTGTCCTCACCCCCAAAAGAGGCCTCAGCTCCCTTCCACTAAGTTGTCAGCCATTAATTTACTTGGGATTTGCCCTTTGTTGACTTTCATGCAAATGGAATCATATTTGTGGCTTCTGGTGACTGCTTCTGTCAGCTCAAGATTAATCTACATTTCTGTTTTTTTCACATATTTGTACTGTGTGGTTGTTTGTACACACACGTGAGAAGGTCCAAGCAGCAGTATTGGTGGCAGGCACTCTTCCCTGCTGGCCCCCAGTTTCATTCCTAGCTCGCAGCACATATGTGTCCTTTACAAGATTTTCCTTTCTAAAACTTTTTTTTTTTTTTTTTTTTTTTTTTTTGGTTTTTTGAGACAGGGTTTCTCTGTAGCTACGGAGCCTGGCCTGGAACTAGCTCTTATAGACCAGGCTGGCCTCGAACTCACAAAGATCCGCCTGTCTCTGCCTCCCGAGTGCTGGGCTTTCTAAAACTTTTATGGTTTTTTTTTTTTTTTTTTTTTTTTTTTGGTTTTTCGAGACAGGGTTTCTCTGTGGCTTTGGAGCCTGTCCTTAAAACTTTTATATTTTTATTATGTGTATCAGCATTTTGCTTGCATGTATGTGCAGTACCTGAGGAGGCCAGGTGAGGGCCTCAGATCCCCTGGAACTGGAGTTACAGATCGCTGTGAGCACCCAGGTGGGGTTGCCGGGAACCAAACCTCTACAAGAGTATCAAGTGCTCTTAACCCTGAGCCCTCTCTCCAGCTTCCATTTATTTATTTATTTATTTATTTACTTACTTATTTACTTATTTATTTGTTGTTGTTTGTTTGCTTATACAGGGTTCCTCTGTATAACAGCCCTGTCTGTCCTGGAACTCACTTTGTAGACCAGGCTGGCTTTGAACTCAGAGATCCACCTGCCTCTGTCTTCTGAGTGCTGGGATTAAAGGCGTGCACCACCACCGCCCAGCATCCCAGCCTCCTATTATAACATTTCCTAGCCAGGTGGTGGCCAGTCTACCTGTTGTCTCAGCTACTCCAGGGGCTGATGACGGAGAGCAGTTTGGACCTCAGGCGTTTAAAGCCAGCTGCCTTGATGACACAATCCACCTTAAAAAAGGAAAATTGGGGGCTGGAGAGATAGCTCAGAGGTTAAAGAGCACTGGCTTCTCTTCCAGGGGTCCTGAGTTCAACTCCCAGCAACTACATGGTGGCTCACAATCATCTGTAATGAGATCTGGTGCCCTCTTCTGGCCTGCAGGCATACATGGAAGCAGAACACTGTATACATAATAAATAAATAAATCTAAAAAAAAAAAAAAAAAAGGAAAATTGGGTCAGGTGTGGTGGCCCAAAACTTTAAGCCCAGCACTCAGGAAGCAGAGGCAGATGGATCTCTGAGTTTGAGACCTGTCTGGTCTACAGAGTGAATGCCAGGACAGCCAGGACTTTAAAAAAAAAGGCATCTTTCCAGCCCCATTATTTTATTTCGAGAAGGGTCTTGGCCTGGAAGTCAGAGAGCCACCTGCTTCTGCTCCCAAATACTAAGATTAGCCTCCCCCTCCCCCCTTTCAGATATATAAATTCTTAAAAAAACAAAACAAAAACCTTTCCAGGACTGATGATTAAACCTAGGGCTTCCCAAATCCTGGGCAAAGACTATACCCCTCAATTGCATGCTGAACTGTTGCTGAACCGTGCTGGTGGTCGGTTATTCGTCTACTTTACGTGAGTGGTGTTTTTCTGAAAGGAAAACAGCGGACAGGAAAGTGTATGGAAGCAAAGTTACAAGCTGCTGTTTTAAAATGTGGCCGATATTTATATTTACTCTGGTACAACACCAAGGAAATTTGTTATCTAGGGGAGGAGGAAGGGAGAAAATTTAATTTGGTATTCTGTGCAAATACACACAGGCGAGCGCGCAAGCCTGCACGCACAGGGAAGTTGCTCTGTAGACCATCTGACCTGGATACTCTCAGAAAGCCTCCTGCCTCTGCCTTCTGAGTCCTCAGACTACAGGTACGAGCCACCACTTCTGCCCATATATATATGACCAATCTGTACTCAGGTTTTGCCGCCCCCGCCCACCCATATGCGTGTGGGAACCACAGCCGCTCTTCCTACAAACGAGGGGCGGGAGGCCCCAGCTTGGCCGACGTTGCCAGGCCTAGCTCGCTCACCTGTGGCTCCAAAAACCACCACCAGTTTCTTATCGGCCATGGGGCCCAGGGCCGAAGGAGCGTGTTCCCCAGAGGCCTGGAGTGGCCGAGTTGAGGAAGGGTAGGATCTCCGCCTGGAGCAGGAGTTGAGGAAGGGCACGATCTCCGCCCGGAGCCGTCCTGTCCGAGATCCCGTTTGGCTAAACCCAGTGTTTAGATCTTTGGATCTTTGCTTCTTGTACCCAGACCACAACTCGGGTGACAAAGGTTGGGAGGCGGAGATAGGGGAGAATAGGATTTGGCGGCATCCGCGGGCCTACAGCAGAGTCCATTAAATGGGGGGAGCAGCAATCCTATGCAAGCCGCCAGCCCCCACTTTAGCCTCCAGGCTACCCTTGCAGAACCCCTCCGGGCCTGACTATCCATGTGGCCAGGCGGATGCCAGGCTTCCGAGCCCTTGCGGTCCTGGTCTTGACCCTGCTCCTGCTCACTCAACCTGCTTCCCCCATCCCTCGTTGCCTTGGATGGTTCCTCCCTTCACGCTAGGGCTGCTTCTGGGTTTAAGTGTTTGAATGTGCGCACTGCCCCGAGTGTGCAGGTCCGTTTTGTCTCAAGCTCTCATGGCACATAACTAGGGGGCGGGGGGGGTGTGGGGGGGAGGGGGTCTTCTGGACGGAATACCTGTCTCAGCCTCCAGAGTGCTGGAATTAGAGGTATGGATTACCATGCTTGGCTAGTTACGTGAAACATAGATCTAAACTCATAAAATGTTTTTGGCATCATCACCATCATTATCATTATTATTATTGATGAGGTCCCACTATGTAATCTCGTCCGGCCTGGAACTTGATATCTAGGCTGGGCTCTGCCTCACCAGTGTTGGTGCCACCGCCTGGCTCGGTTACTTTTTTAATACATACATGAACGTCCATCTTCATTTGCACCTAATGATAAGTGTCCGTGGCCCTTAATCCTCTGCGGCCATCTGTGGGTCTGTGGGACTCCTTTGCAGGACTCACTTTTGCCCGAACTGCAATCTTTTTTTTTTTTTTTTTTTTTTTTTTGAGACAGTTTCTCTGTGTAACAGTCCTGGCTGTATATTTAACAAGTGGTGCTGGCATAACTGGTTATCAACATGTAGAAGAATGAAAATAGACCCATATCTATCACCATGCACAAAACTCAAGTCCAAATGGCTCAAAGACCTCAACATAAAGCCAGCCACACTGAACCTTATAGAAGAGAAAGTGGAAAGTACACTTGAATGCATTGGCACAGGAGACCACTTTCTAAACATAACCCCAGCAGCACAGACACTGAGAGAAACAATTAATAAATGGGACCTCCTGAAACTGAAAAGCTTCTGTAAAGCAAAGGACACGGTCAACAAGACAAAACGACAGCCTACAGAATGGGAAAAGATCTTCACTAACCCCACATCAGACAGAGGTCTGCTCTCCAAAATATACAAAGAACTCAAGAAACTGGACACCAAAAGATCATATAATCCAATTTAAAAAAAATAATGGAGTACAGACCTATACAGAGAACTCTCAACAGAGGAATCTAAAATGGCTAAAGACACTTAAGGAAATGTTCAACATCCTTAGCCATCAGAGAAATGCAAATCAAAACAACTCTGAGATTCCATCTTACACCTCTAAGAATGGCCAAGCTCAAAAACACTGATGACAACTTACTAGATAGGATGTGGGGTAAAGGGAACACTCCTATATTGCTGGTGGGAATGCGAGCTGGTACAGCCCCTTTGGATGTCAGTGTGGTGATTTCTCAGAAAATTGGGAAACAACCTTCCTCAAGACCCAGTAATACCACTTTGGGGTATATATCCAAAGGATGCTCAATCGTGCCACAAAGACGTGGATTCCTTTTGTCTGTCTCATTGGCACAGAAGCAGGTTTGGGCATTTGCAGAGCATTGTAAGCATCTGTTAAAATCACTATTAAATGCTAATGAGAAGTTCTGCAGGTTCTTACTGCTTCGCTCTCCTGCAAATAAGCAGAGCCTTTGGGGAGCGGGGCGATCTAATTCCCTAATTAGCAGCTGGTGGACTTTCTGCCGCTGCCTTATGTAAAAGACCTGTCAGTCAAACAGCCAGCTGGCCTGGATTCTGCCAGCACTAGCCGGCTAGAACACTCCACAGACACCTGGAGAAAACTAAGGATCACAGGATTGCTTTCCTGAAGGCACAGCTTTGGTGAGGGCTGTTGGAAAATCTGCTGTGCCAACTTATTGCTTATCAAGAAGCCTCCGTCTAGGCAGAGGGGGAACATGTCTCTTTGTGACCTAACAAAATAGGACCTTGATCGGTGCTAAGAGGCAAGGTAATGATTACTCCAAGCTCAAGTTTCAGTGTCTCTTGTAGGTGCTTGAGAGGCAAGACTGTGATTGGTCCAAAACAAATAGCTGAAGTTTGTCCAAAGCAAATGGCTATGGTTGGTCTTCGGTCCAAACACCCTTCTCAGGGTACTTAGTTCGGTTCACCTAGTGGGCTGGCCATGAGACTTCTGTGAGCCTCAGCTGATGCTGTAGGTCCTCCCAGCAGCTTCTCAACTGGAGGGTTTGGAGGTTTCTGTTGTGCTTGTTCTTTTCTCTTTTCAGTAGAGTTGGCAGAGTTAAGACGGAGGAAGCAATGCCAGGCGGTGATGGTGCACACTTTTAATCCCAGCACTCAGAAGGCTGTCGGGTATTCTGTGTTGCATGGGTTGGCCAAAGAGGTCATTCTAAGATGAATTCTTTAGGCCTGTGTGGCAGCAGGGAGGTCCAGCCTCTGATGGACTAAACCTTGAACGGCTGTGTAAAGCCTTATTTATTGATTGTTACACAAAGCTGTTTTTTCAGTGTTTTTTGGGCAAACAAGTCCCTCATACCAAAGCCTATGATCTAATCTACATGTCCTCCGAAGGAAAGAATCACACCCTGGTCACTTTAGTCCATATTGTGTTTGTAGTAGCCAACAGTCCAAGAGTTCCAGGTGTGCCAGAAGCATCTGTGACCAGAGTCTTGCAAAGGCTGCAAAGCGGCTGTAGAAAGACAGCTCTGTAAACCAGACAGCCGTCACTGGCTCCCACCAAGATTTATGTAAGCTGCTTATAGAAAGCAACTATTCTGTTCTAATGATTACCCTATCTACAGTGACTCTGTTAGATTCCTACAACAGGAGTCAGAGACAGGCAGATCTCTGTGAATTCAAGGCCAGCCCTGTCCACACAGAGAGCTCTAGGACAGCCAGGGCTACACAAAGAAACCCTGTCTCTGGGGGAGGAAAAAAGGACAGGGGCTGGAGAGATGGCTCAGGGATTAACAGCACTGGCTGCTTTTCCAAAGGTCCTGAGTTCAAGTCTCAGCAATCACATGGTGGCTCACAGCCATCTATAACAGTGAAGCATGATTAATAAAAGCTCAGGGTCAGAAACTGGGTTTCAACCTCAAGACCTAAAAAGCAAAACAGCCGGCCACTGGCTCTTACCTCAAACTCAGTCTGAAATGGTGATCCTGCCTCCTGGAATCTCAGAAGGAGACTGCATTTTGTTTTTTGTTTTTTGTTTTTGTTTTTCGAGACAGGGTTTCTCTGTGGTTTTGGAGCCTGTCCTGGAACTAGCTCTGTAGACCAGGCTGGTCTCGAACTCACAGAGATCCGCCTGCCTCTGCCTCCCAAGTGCTGGGATTAAAGGCGTGCGCCACCACCGCCCGGCCCGAGACTGCATTTGAGAACTGTATTCCCCCACTTTATAATCCTCTCGGAGGGCTGGGATCAAAGGTGTGCACCGCCCAGTTTCTATGGCAACTAGTGTGGCTATGGGGATTAAAGGTCTGTGTCATTATGGCTACTGAGATTAAAGGTGTGTGTCATTGTGGCTACTGTGTGTCATTATAATCTGGTCTGTAAGGCTAACCTGCGAACTGTTTTACTCTCAGATCTTAGGCAATATAAAAAAATTTGGATACAATATACAAAAGTAAAACCAATGTAAAACATTTAAAACTAATAGTTGCTGACTGAGAACCCAAGGTCAATGGCACTGGGTTTTGATCCTACTGCATGTACTGGCTTTGTGGGAGCCTAGTCTGTTTGGATGCTCACCTTCCTAGACCTGGATGGAGGGGGAGGACCTTGGACTTCCCACAGGGCAGAGAACCCTGACTTCTCTTAGGGCTGGAGAGGGAGGGGGAGGGGAAGGGAAATGGGAGGAGGGGAGGAGGTGGAATTTTTAAATTAAAAATAAATAAATAAATAAATAAAAAAAATAATAGTTGCTTTTAAAAGGTAGACAATAATCTACCTTTCTATCTTATTATATCTGTATCCTCCCTTTTTCTTTTCAGAGTAGATTCAATCATCTACTTTTCATTTATTTATTTATTTATTTATTTATTTATTTATTTATTTATTTATTATGTATACAATATTCTGTCTGTGTGTAAGCCTACAGGCCAGAAGAGGGCACCAGACCCCATTACAGATGGTTGTGAGCCACCATGTGGTTGCTGGGGATTGAACTCAGGACCTCTAGGAAGAGAGGCAATGCTCTTAACCTCTGAGTCATCTCTCCAGACCAATCATCTACTTTTCTATAATATCATATTTATATCCCCTTTTTGCTTTTCCTTTCCTTTCTTTCTTTTTTCTTTTTATTATTATTATTATTTTATTACTTAAAAAAAGTACCAATTCCGCCGGGCGGTGGTGGCGCACGCCTTTAATCCCAGCACTCGGGAGGCAGAGGCAGGCGGATCTCTGTGAGTTCGAGGCCAGCCTGGTCTACAAGAGCTAGTTCCAGGACAGGAAACAAAAGCTACGGAAGAAACCCTGTCTCGAAAAACCAAAAAAAAAAAAAAAATACCAATTCCAAATCCCACTCCCTCCCCTCCTCCCACTTCCCTCCCACTCCCTCCACAGACCCTCCCACCCCACTCCCCTCCAGTCTTAAGAGAGGGCCATGTACCCCACCCTGTGGAAAGTCCAAGGCCCTCCCTACTACATCTAGGTTGATCAAGGCTTACATCCAAAGGATCCCAAGGAGCCAGTACAAGCCTTAGAGACAAATCCCAGTGTCACTGTCAGTGGCCCCTCAGTCTGCCCCAACTGTCAACCCCCTTCAGAGCTGACTCCCAGTCCAGTTGGAGTTGGTGAACTCAAGCAAACTGTCTCAGTGGATGACCCCCTCATGGTCTTGAATTCCTTGCTCATACTCCCACTCCTTCCACTCTTCAACTGGATTTTGGGAGCTCAGTCCAGTGCTCTGATGTGGGTCACTGCCTCTCTGTCTGTCTGTCTGTCTGTCTGTCTCTCTCTCTCTCTCTCTCTCTCTCTCGACAGAGTTATGGTTGTTTTTTTCAAAACAAAAATCTTGAATCTAATTTTTTTTGTTTAGCTTTCTTCCTGACCATTATCCATAACAACTTGTAACCAATACATTAAACAAAAACAAACATCCATATTCCATTTTTTGAGAATGTGGGTGTAGTTTTCTAGGCTGTTTCATGCTGATTCCTTACTGGAATATTCTGTGAAGCTTTATCATTTCAGCCAGCCTTTTTTTTTTTTTTTTTTTTTGCTTTGTTTTTTTTTTTTTCGTTTTTTTGAGACAGGGTTTCTCCATGACTTTGGAGCCTGTTGTCCTGGAACTAGCTCATGTAGACTAGGCTGGACTCAAATTCACAGAGATCCACCTGCCTCTGCCTCCCCTCCTGAGTGCTGGGATTAAAGGCCAGCACCACCACTGCTTGGCTCAGCCAGCAGTCTTGAAGCTGTTCTGGATGTAGAACTCAGAGGAAACTGCAGCAAATGCACTCTCAAATGTTAGGTCATCTGAGTCATTTGTACTTACTGGAGATTTTTTTCAGGTGGTCTTCCTTGATCAAACCTTATATTTCTTTTCTTTTTTTTTTTTTTTTGGTTTTTGAGACAGGGTTTCTCTGTGGTTTTGGAGCCTGTCCTGGAACTAGCTCTTGTAGACCAGGCTGGTCTCGAACCCACAGAGATCCGCCTGCCTCTGCCTCCCGAGTGCTGGGATTAAAGGTGTGCGCCACCACCGCCTGGCTAAACCTTATATTTCTTAAGAATGAATCCACAGACTCTCATTTCCTGTGGAAACAAAAGCAAAATCTCTTCTCCAAAGTAAGATACATTTTGACGTAAATTTTGAAGTCAAGGCATTTTCAAAATATACATGTTGGATTAATCCAGCAGCATTTATAATCAAATGTCTTTTAGCACCTGTTACTCCTTCCTCAGCAGCCAAACAATTCAAAGACAACACAATAACATATAGCATCCAGATTCTCTGTGCATTTTCCATCTTTACATGGAAGCTAAGCCAGAGCAGATGGGAGTTAGGAGTGCTAGTTTTTCTCCAGAACCCAGGTGGCTAGGTTTGGGTCCAACTCCTAAAGCTGGAATTCCAATCCCAACTCTAACCTGGGTTGCTGGCTAAAAAAACCTCGGGCAAACGGCATCTTCATGAATTCGTACCCCAAAATGTTAGGTGCCAAATAAAGCTCAATTAATAGAATCTCAGCGTCAGATATTGGGGTTCAGCCTGGTTTTGTGTCCTGCTTGTCTCAGGATCTGATGCCCTCTTCCGGCATGTGGGAATGCAGAGCACTCATGCATAAAATATAAATAAATAAGATTAGAAAAAAAAATGGTTTTCACAGATGCTGACTTGTGTCCCCAGGGCCCACACTTGTCTAGTGTCCCAAGAAGAGCTGGGTTTCTCTCATCTGTCTTGCTTCTAACTGGCAGTCATTAGGTGCCCTATGATCAGCTCCACTCCCCAGCAGAACACAGGACTGGCCCTACCTTGTTCAAAAGCCATACTAAAGCTCCAAGGACCTTGAACTCATTATGTTAATAGCACACCTATAGGTGCCAGTACAGATCCAGGAATAAATAAATTGGGGGGGGGGAGGTGCTACCCTGATTCTTGGAAACTTTCTCCATGAAAAGTGTTCATGATGTAACACAGTGGTAGAATTTTTATCTAGCATGATGGAGATCCTGGGCTCAATCCCCAGTAGTGTATCCTCTCCCCATAATAAAATGACAGAAAAGAAAGCTCTGAGGTGAGATTGCACACACCACCCCTTGTAACATAACCCTAACAAGTCTGCACCGCAGTGCTGAGGGAGAAGGGGCCTCATCAGACAAACCATCTGGGCTGCTTCCAGAACTGCTTGATTATTTGTGGATGGTATTGCATAGAGAAAGATCCTGAAAAATTGGTTAGCAATGTTAGTGTGGAAATATTCCTAGCCTGTGGGTACACTGTGCACCTGAACATAGAAAAGCAGAAACAGAACATTAGAGGGCTGGGTGGACATACCTCAGTGAAAGAGCTTGTTCAAAATCTGGAATTCTATCTCTACTACAAAAACAAACAAAAATGTTAAAAAAGTGGCTGGGGGGCCGGGTGGTGTTGGTGCATGCCTTTAATTCCAGCACTCAGGAGGCAGAGGCAGGCAGATCTCTGTGAGTTCGAGGCCAGCCTGGTCTACAAGAGCTAGTTCCAGGACAGGCAGGGCTGTTACACAGAGAAACCCTGTCTCGAAGAACCAACCAACCAACCAACCAACCAACCAACCAACCAACCAACCAACAAAGTAGCTGGGCAGAAGTGGCACATGCCTTTAGGCCCAGCACTTGAGAGGCAGAGGCAGCCTGGTCTACAAAGAGAATTCCAGGACAGGCAGGGCTACACAGAGAAACCCTATCTCAGAAAGGAAAGAAAGAAAACAAAGGGGAAATAATTTTCCCCAAAATTTATTATGGTTGGCAAGTACTGTATCATTGAGCTACACTTCATTCAAATCTTTACTATGAGAATCTGTAAAGACACA